>NW_027668998.1:362500-815000 GCF_964194185.1 Rhinolophus hipposideros
CAACCCTAACCCTAACCCTAACCCTAACCCTAACCCTAACACTAACCCTAACACCAACCCTAACCCTAACCCTAACCCTAACACCAACACAAACCTAACCCTAACCCTAACCCTATGCCTAACACCAACTCTAACCCTAACCCTAACCCTAACCCTAACACAAACCCTAACCCTAACCCTAACCCTAACCCTAACACCAACCCTAACCCTAACCCTAATTCTAACCCTAACACCAACCCTAACCCTAATTTTACCCCTAACACTAACCCTAACACCAACCCTAACCCTAACCCTAAACCTAACCCTAACCCTATGCCTAACACCAACCCTAACCCTAACCCTAACCCTAACCCTAACACCAACCCTAACCCTAATCCTAACCCTAACCCTAAACTTACCCTAACACTAACCCTAACCCTAACACCAACCCTAACCCTAACCCTAACTCTAACCCTAACCCTAACCCTATGCCTAACACCAACCCTAACCCTAACCCTAACCCTAACCCTAAACCTAACACCAACCCTAACCCTAATCCTAACCCTAACCCTAAACTAACCCTAACACTAACCCTAACCCTAACCCTACCTCTAACACCAACCCTAACCCTAACCCTAACCCTAACCCTAACACTAACCCTAACACCAACCCTAACCCTAACCCTAACCCTAACCCTAACACCAACACAAACCTAACCCTAACCCTAACCCTATGCCTAACACCAACGCTAACCCTAACCCTAACCCTAACACAAACCCTAACCCTAACCCTAACCCTAACCCTAACACCAACCCTAACCCTAACCCTAATTCTAACCCTAACACCAACCCTAACCCTAATTTTAACCCTAACACTAACCCTAACACCAACCCTAACCCTAACCCTAACCCTAACCCTAATTCTATGCCTAACACCAACCCTAACCCTAACCCTAACCCTAACCCTAACCCTAACACCAACCCTAACCCTAACCCTAACCCTAACCCTAACCCTAACACTAACCCTAACACCAACCCTAACCCTAACCCTAACCCTAACACCAACACAAACCTAACCCTAACCCTAACCCTATGCCTAACACCAACTCTAACCCTAACCCTAACCCTAACCCTAACACAAACCCTACCCCTAACCCTAACCCTAACCCTAACACCAACCCTAACCCTAACCCTAATTCTAACCCTAACACCAACCCTAACCCTAATTTTAACCCTAACACTAACCCTAACACCAACCCTAACCCTAACCCTAACCCTAACCCTAACCCTATGCCTAACACCAACCCTAACCCTAACCCTAACCCTAACCCTAACACCAACCCTAACCCTAATCCTAACCCTAACCCTAAACTTACCCTAACACTAACCCTAACCCTAACACTAACCCTAACACCAACCCTAACCCTAACCCTAACCCTAACCCCAACCCTAACACCAACCCTAACCCTAATCCTAACCCTAACCCTAACCCTAACACCAACCCTAACCCTAACCCTAACCCTAACCCTAACACCAACCCTAACCCTAACCCTAACTCTAACCCTAACCCTAACCCTATGCCTAACACCAACCCTAACCCTAACCCTAACCCTAATCCTAAACCTAACACCAACCCTAACCCTAATCCTAACCCTAACCCTAAACTAACCCTAACACTAACCCTAACCCTAACCCTAAGTCTAACACCAACCCTAACCCTAACCCTAACCCTAACCCTAACCCTATACCTAACACCAACCCTAACCCTAACCCTAACCCTAACACCAACCCTAACCCTAACCCTAACCCTAACCCTAATCCTAACACCAACCCTAACCCTAATCCTAACCCTAACCCTAAACCTAACCCTAACACCAACCCTAACCCTAACCCTAACACTATCCCTAACCCTAAACCTAACACCAACCCTAACCCTAACCCTAACCCTAACCCTAACACCAACCCTAACCCTAACCCTAACCCTAAACCCTAATCCTAACCCTAACCCTAACCCTAACCCTAACCCTAACCCTAACAAGGGCAAGGTGTACTGGTCGGCAACGGGCAAGTGATAGGCTTCGGACTAGAGTGAGCACTGGGCGTTGGTCTAGGGTTTGAGGTAGGGCTAGTGGGAGCGGTAGGCATAGCGCTGGGGTAGGCAAAGGGCAAGAAGTGGGTGTCGGGGTAAACCACGGAGTAGGCCTAGGACCAGGAGTGGGAGCTGTGGCTAGGGATAGGGATGGCGGTGGGCCTATGGGTAGGGGGAGCTGTAGGGCCAGGGGTAAAGGTAGGACCAGAGGTAGTGCTAGGCGTAGGCCTAGGGCGAGGGGTAGTGCTCGGGGTAACCTAACCGTAAACCTAACCCTAATCCTAACACTAACCCTAACCCTAACACCAACCCTAAACCTAACCCTAACCCTAACCCTAAACCTAACAACAACCCTAACTCTAACCCAAACCCTAACCCTAACACCAACCCTAACCCTAACCCTAACCCTAAACCCTAAACCTAACCCTAACCCTAACCCTAACCCTAACCCTAAAGCTAACACCAACCCTAACCCTAACCCTAACCCTAACCCTAACCCTAACACTAACCCTAACACCAACCCTAACCCTAACCCTAACCCTAACCCTAACACCAACACAAACCTAACCCTAACCCTAACCCTATGCCTAACACCAACGCTAACCCTAACCCTAACCCTAACCCTAACACAAACCCTAACCCTAACCCTAACACCAACCCTAACCCTAACCCTAATTCTAACCCTAACACCAACCCTAACCCTAATTTTAACCCTAACACTAACCCTAACACCAACCCTAACCCTAACCCTAACCCTAACCCTAACCCTAACCCTATGCCTAACACCAACCCTAACCCTAACCCTAACCCTAACCCTAACCCTAACACCAACCCTAACCCTAACCCTAACCCTAACCCTAACCCTAACACTAACCCTAACACCAACCCTAACCCTAACCCTAACCCTAACACCAACACAAACCTAACCCTAACCCTAACCCTATGCCTAACACCAACTCTAACCCTAACCCTAACCCTAACCCTAACACAAACCCTAACCCTAACCCTAACACCAACCCTAACCCTAACCCTAATTCTAACCCTAACACCAACCCTAACCCTAATTTTAACCCTAACACTAACCCTAACACCAAACCTAACCCTAACCCTAACCCTAACCCTAACCCTAACCCTATGCCTAACACCAACCCTAACCCTAACCCTAACCCTAACCCTAACACCAACCCTAACCCTAATCCTAACCCTAACCCTAAACTAACCCTAAAACTAACCCTAACCCTAACACTAACCCTAACACCAACCCTAACCCTAACCCTAACCCTAACCCCAACCCCAGCACCAACCCTAACCCTAATCCTAACCCTAACCCTAACCCTAACACCAACCCTAACCCTAACCCTAACCCTAACCCTAACACCAACCCTAACCCTAACCCTAACTCTAACCCTAACCCTAACCCTATGCCTAACACCAACCCTAACCCTAACCCTAACCCTAACCCTAAACCTAACACCAACCCTAACCCTAATCCTAACCCTAACCCTAAACTAACCCTAACACTAACCCTAACCCTAACCCTAACTCTAACACCAACCCTAACCCTAACCCTAACCCTAACCCTAACCCTATACCTAACACCAACCCTAACCCTAACCCTAACCCTAACACCAACCCTAACCCTAACCCTAACCCTAACCCTAATCCTAACACCAACCCTAACCCTAATCCTAACCCTAACCCTAACCCTAACCCTAACACCAACCCTAACCCTAACCCTAACCCTATCCCTAACCCTAAACCTAACACCAACCCTAACCCTAACCCTAACCCTAACCCTAACACCAACCCTAACCCTAACCCTAACCCTAAACCCTAATCCTAACCCTAACCCTAACCCTAACCCTAACCCTAACCCTAACAAGGGCAAGGTGTACTGGTCGGCAACGGGCAAGTGATAGGCTTCGGACTAGAGTGAGCACTGGGCGTTGGTCTAGGGTCCGAGGTAGGGCTAGTGGGAGCGGTAGGCATAGCGCTGGGGTAGGCAAAGGGCAAGAAGTGGGTGTCGGGTTAAACCACGGAGTAGGCCTAGGACCAGGAGTGGGAGCTGTGGCTAGGGATAGGGATGGCGGTGGGCCTATGGGTAGGGGGAGCTGTAGGGCCAGGGGTAAAGGTAGGACCAGAGGTAGTGCTAGGCGTAGGCCTAGGGCGAGGGGTAGTGCTCGGGGTAACCTAACCGTAAACCTAACCCTAATCCTAACACTAACCCTAACCCTAACACCTACCCTAACCCTAACCCTAACCCTAACCCTAAACCTAACAACAACCCTAACTCTAACCCAAACCCTAACCCTAACACCAACCCTAACCCTAACCCTAACCCTAAACCCTAAACCTAACCCTAACCCTAACCCTAACCCTAACCCTAAACCTAACACCAACCCTAACCCTAACCCTAACCCTAACCCTAACCCTAACACTAACCCTAACACCAACCCTAACCCTAACCCTAACCCTAACCCTAACACCAACACAAACCTAACCCTAACCCTAACCCTATGCCTAACACCAACGCTAACCCTAACCCTAACCCTAACACTAACCCTAACCCTAACCCTAACCCTAACCCTAACACCAACCCTAACCCTAACCCTAATTCTAACCCTAACACCAACCCTAACCCTAATTTTAACCCTAACACTAACCCTAACACCAACCCTAACCCTAACCCTAACCCTAACCCTAACCCTAACCCTATGCCTAACACCAACCCTAACCCTAACCCTAACCCTAACCCTAACCCTAACACCAACCCTAACCCTAACCCTAACCCTAACCCTAACCCTAACACTAACCCTAACACCAACCCTTACCCTAACCCTAACCCTAACACCAACACAAACCTAACCCTAACCCTAACCCTATGCGTAACACCAACTCTAACCCTAACCCTAACCCTAACCCTAACACAAACCCTAACCCTAACCCTAACACCAACCCTAACCCTAACCCTAATTCTAACCCTATCACCAACCCTAACCCTAATTTTAACCCTAACACTAACCCTAACACCAACCCTAACCCTAACCCTAACCCTAACCCTAACACCAACCCTAACCCTAATCCTAACCCTAACCCTAAACTAACCCTAACACTAACCCTAACCCTAACACTAACCCTAACACCAACCCTAACCCTAACCCTAACCCTAACCCCAACCCTAACACCAACCCTAACCCTAATCCTAACCCTAACCCTAACCCTAACCCTAACACCAACCCTAACCCTAACCCTAACCCTAACCCTAACACCAACCCTAACCCTAACCCTAACTCTAACCCTAACCCTAACCCTATGCCTAACACCAACCCTAACCCTAACCCTAACCCTAACCCTAAACCTAACACCAACCCTAACCCTAATCCTAACCCTAACCCTAAACTAACCCTAACACTAACCCTAACCCTAACCCTAACTCTAACACCAACCCTAACCCTAACCTTAACCCTAACCCTAACCCTATACCTAACACCAACTCTAACCCTAACCCTAACCCTAACACCAACCCTAACCCTAACCCTAACCCTAACCCTAACCCTAACACCAACCCTAACACCAACACAAACCTAACCCTAACCCTAACCCTATGCCTAACACCAACGCTAACCCTAACCCTAACCCTATGCCTAACACCAACCCTAACCCTAACCCTAACCCTATACCTAACACCAACCCTAACCCTAACCCTAACCCTAACACCAACCCTAACCCTAACCCTAACCCTAACCCTAATCCTAACACCAACCCTAACCCTAATCCTAACCCTAACCCTAACCCTAACCCTAACACCAACCCTAACCCTAACCCTATCCCTAACCCTAAACCTAACACCAACCCTAACCCTAACCCTAACCCTAACCCTAACACCAACCCTAACCCTAACCCTAACCCTAAACCCTAATCCTAACCCTAACCCTAACCCTAACCCTAACCCTAACCCTAACAAGGGCAAGGTGTACTGGTCGGCAACGGGCAAGTGATAGGCTTCGGACTAGAGTGAGCACTGGGCGTTGGTCTAGGGTCCGAGGTAGGGCTAGTGGGAGCGGTAGGCATAGCGCTGGGGTAGGCAAAGGGCAAGAAGTGGGTGTCGGGGTAAACCACGGAGTAGGCCTAGGACCAGGAGTGGGAGCTGTGGCTAGGGATAGGGATGGCGGTGGGCCTATGGGTAGGGGGAGCTGTAGGGCCAGGGGTAAAGGTAGGACCAGAGGTAGTGCTAGGCGTAGGCCTAGGGCGAGGGGTAGTGCTCGGGGTAACCTAACCGTAAACCTAACCCTAATCCTAACACTAAACCTAACCCTAACACCAACCCTAACCCTAACCCTAACCCTAACCCTAAACCTAACAACAACCCTAACTCTAACCCAAACCCTAACCCTAACACCAACCCTAACCCTAACCCTAACCCTAAACCCTAAACCTAACCCTAACCCTAACCCTAACCCTAACCCTAAACCTAACACCAACCCTAACCCTAATCCTAACCCTAACCCTAAACTAACCCTAACACTAACCCTAACCCTAACCCTAACTCTAACACCAACCCTAACCCTAACCTTAACCCTAACCCTAACCCTATACCTAACACCAACTCTAACCCTAACCCTAACCCTAACACCAACCCTAACCCTAACCCTAACCCTAACCCTAACCCTAACACCAACCCTAACCCTAATCCTAACCCTAACCCTAACCCTAACACCAACCCTAACCCTAACCCTATCCCTAACCCTAAACCTAACACCAACCCTAACCCTAACCCTAACCCTAACCCTAACACCAACCCTAACCCTAACCCTAACCCTAACCCTAACCCTAACAAGGGCAAGGTGTACTGGTCGGCAACGGGCAAGTGATAGGATTCGGACTAGAGTGAGCACTGGGCGTTGGTCTAGGGCCCGAGGTAGGGCTAGTGGGAGCGGTAGGCATAGCGCTGGGGTAGGCAAAGGGCAAGAAGTGGGTGTCGGGGTAAACCACGGAGTAGGCCTAGGACCAGGAGTGGGAGCTGTGGCTAGGGATAGGGATGGCGGTGGGCCTATGGGTAGGGGGAGCTGTAGGGCCTGGGGTAAAGGTAGGACCAGAGGTAGTGCTAGGCGTAGGCCTAGGGCGAGGGGTAGTGCTCGGGGTAACCTAACCGTAAACCTAACCCTAATCCTAACACTAACCCTAACCCTAACACCAACCCTAACCCTAACCCTAACCCTAAACCTAACAACAACCCTAACTCTAACCCAAACCCTAACCCTAACACCAACCCTAACCCTAACCCTAACCCTAAACCCTAAACCTAACCCTAACCCTAACCCTAACCCTAACCCTAAACCTAACACCAACCCTAACCCTAACCCTAACCCTAACCCTAACCCTAACCCTAACACCAACCCTAAGCCTAACCCTAACCCTAACCCTAACCCTAAACCTAACACCAACCCTAACCCTAACCCTAACCCTAACCCTAACAAGGGCAAGCTGTACTGGTCAGCGACGGGCAACTCTAGGCCTCAAACTAGAGGGGGCCATGGGCGTTGGTCTAGTGCCCGAGCCTGGGCTAGTGGGAGCGGTAGGCATAGCGCTGGGGTAGGCATAGGCAAGGGGTCTGTGTCGGGGTAAACCTCGGAGTAGGCCTAGTGCCAGGAGTTGGAGCTGTGGCTAGGGGTAGGGATGGGGGTGGGCCTATAAGAAGGGGGAGCTGTAGGGCCAGGGGAAGCGGTAGGACCAGAGGTAGTGCTAGGCGTTAGCCTAGGGCGACGGGTAGTGCTCTGGTTAGGGTTAGGTGAAGGGCTTGTGGTTGGCTGATGCCCACGGGCAGTGTTAGTCTTAGGGCTCATGTTAGGCCTAGGACTAGTGGTACTGTTAGGGGTTGGCCGAGGGCTAGGGGTAGGTGTCACGGGAGGGCTGCGGGTAGTCCTAGGACTCAAAACGGGTGTAGGGCTGGATTAGGGTGTGGTAAGGGTGGGTCCAGGGTGATTTCGTAGGACACGGGTTAGTGCTCTGGCTATCGGTAGGGCAAGGTGTACCGGTTGGCGACGGGCAAGTGCTAGGCTTCGGACTAGAGTGAGCACTGGGCATAGGTCTAGGGCCCGAGGTAGGGCTAGTGGGAGCGGTAGGCGTAGCACTGGGGTTGGCAAAGGGCAAGAGGTGGGTGTCGGGGTAAACCTCGGAGTAGGCCTAGGACCAGGAGTGGGAGCTGTGGCTAGGGGTAGGGATTGGGTTGGGCCTATAGGTAGGGGGAGCTGTAGGGACAGGGGTAGGGGTAGGACCAGAGGTAGTGCTAGGCGTAGGCCTACGGCGAGGGGTAGTGCTCGGTGTAACCTAACCCTAACCCTAACACTAACACTAACCCTAACCCTAAACCTAACCCTAACACCAAAACTAAACCTAACCCTAACCCTAACCCTAACCCTATACCTAACACCAACCCTAACCCTAACACTAACCCTAACCCTAACACCAACCCTAACCCTAATCCTAACCCTAACCCTAACCCTAACACCAACCCTAACCCTAACCCTAACCCTAACACCAACCCTAACCCAAACCCTAACCCTAACCCCAACCCTATGCCTAACACCAACCCTAACCCTAACCCTACCCCTAACCCTAACACCAACCCTAACCCTAATCCTAACGCTAACCCTAACCCTATCACTAACCCTAACCCTAACCCTAACCCTAACACCAACCCTAACCCTAACCCTAATCCTAACCCTAACCCTATACCTAACACCAACCCTAACCCTAACGCTAACCCTAACCCTAACACCAACCCTAACCCTAACCCTAACCCTAACCCTAACCCTAACCCTAACACCAACCCTAACCCTAATCCTAAGCCTAACCCTACCCTAACCCTAACCCTAACACCAACCCTAACCCTAACCCTAAACCTAACCCTAACCTTAAACCTAACACCAACTCTAACCCTAACCCTAACCCTAACAAGGGCAAGGTGTACTGGTCAGCGACGGGCAAGTCTAGGCCTCGGACTAGAGGGAGCCATGGGCGTTGGTCTAGGGCCCGAGCCTGTGCTAGTGGGAGCGGTAGTCGTAGCGCTGGGGTAGGCATAGGGCAAGGGGTGGGTGTCGGGGTAAACCTCGGAGTAGGCCTAGGGCCAGGAGTGGGAGCTGTGGCTAGGGGTAGGGTGGGGGTGGGCCTATGGGTAGGGGGACCTGTAGGGCCAGGGGTAGGGGTAGGACCGAAGGTAGTGCTAGGCGTAGGCCTAGGGCGAGGGGTAGTGCTCGGGGTAGGGTTAGTTGAAGGGCTAGTGGTTGGCAGAGGCCCACGGGCAGTGTTAGGGTTAGGGCTCATGTTAAGCCTAGGACTAGTGGTAGTGGTAGGGGTTGGCCGAGGGCTAGGGGTAGGTGTCACGGGAGGGCTTCCGGTAGTCCTAGGACTTTGAACGGATGTGGGGCATGATTAGGGTGTGGCTAATGATGGGTCCTGGGTGATTTCGTAGGACACGGTTTAGTGCTGTGGCTATCGGTAGGCAAGGTGTACTGGTCGGCGACAGGCAACTGCTAGGCTTCGGACTAGAGTGAGCACTGGGCGTTGGTCTAGGGCCTGAGGTAGGGCTAATGGGAGCGGTAGGCATAGCGCTGGGGTAGGCAAAGGGCAAGGGGTCGGTGTCGGGGTAAACCTCGGAGTAGGCCTAGGACCAGGAGTGGGAGCTGTGGCTAGGAGTAGGGATGGGGGTGGGCCTATGGGTAGGGGGAGCTGTAGGGCCAGGGGTAGGGGTAGGACCAGAGGTAGTGCTAGGCGTATGCATAGGGCGAGGAATAGTGCTCGGGTTAACCTAACCATAACCCTAACCCTAAACGTAACCCTAACCCTAACCCTAACACCAACCCTAATTCTAACCCTAACCCTAACCCTAACCCTAAACCTAACACCAACCCTAACCCTAACCCTAACCCTAACCCTAACACCAACCCTAACCCTAACCCTAACCCTAAACCCTAACCCTAACCCTAACCCTAACCCTCACCCTAACCCTAACAAGGGCAAGGTGTACTGTTCAGCGACGGGCAAGTGCTAGGCTTCGGACTAGAGTGAGCACTGGGCGTTGGTCTAGGGCCCGAGGTAGGGCTAGTGGGAGCGTTAGGCATAGCGCTGGTGTAGGCAAAGGGCAAGAGGTGGATGTCGGGGTAAACCTTGGAGTAGGCCTAGGACCAGTAGTGGGAGCTTGGCAAGGGGTAGGGATGGGGGTGGGCCTATGGGTAGGGGGAGCTGCAGGGGCAGGGGTAGGGGTAGGACCAGAGGTAGTGCTAGGCGTAGGCCTAGGGCGAGGGGTAGTGCTCAGGGTAACCTAACCGTAACCTAACCCTAACCCTAACACTAACCCTAACCATATCACCAACCCTAACCCTAACCCTAACATTAACCCTAACCCTAAACCTAACACCAACCCTAACCCTAACCCTAACCCTAACCCTAACACCAACCCTAACCCTAACCCTAACCCTAAACACTAACCCTAACCCTAACCCTAACCCTAACCCTAACAAGGGCAAGGTGTACTGGTCAGCGACGGGCAAGTTCTAGGTCTCGGACGAGAGGGAGCCATGGGCGTTGGTCTAGGGCCCGAGCTAGGGCTAGTCGAGCGGTAGGCGTAGCCCTGGGGTAGGCATAGGGCAAGGGGTGGGTGTCGAGGTAAACCTCGGAGTAGGCCTAGGGCCAGGAGTGGGAGCTGTGTCTAGGGGTAGGGATGAAGGTGGGCCTATAAGTAGGAAGAGTTGTAGGGCCAGAAGTAGGGGTAGGACAAGAGGTAGTGCTAAGCGTAAGCCTAGGGCGAAAGGTAGTGCTCGGAGTAGGGTTAGGTGAAGGGCTAGTGGTTGGCAGAGGCTCACGGGCAGTGTTAGATTTAGGGCTTATGTTAGGCCTAGGACTAGTGGTAGTGGTAGGGGATGGCCGAGGGCTAGGGGTAACTGTCACGGGAGTGCTCCGGGTAGTCCTAGGACTCCGAACGGATGTAGGGCTGGATTAGGGTGTGGTAAGGATGAGTCCAGGGTGATTTCGTAGGACACGGGTTACTGCACTGGCTAACGGTAGGGCAAGGTGTACTGGTCGGCTTCGGGCAAGTGGTAGGCCTCTGACTAGATGAGCACTGGGCGTTGGTCTAGGGCCCGAGCTAGGGCTAGTGGGAGCGATAGGCGTAGCGCTGGGGTAGGCATAGGGCAAGGGGTGGGTGTCAAGGTAAACCTCAAAGTAGGCTTTGGCCCAGGAGTTGGAGTTTTGGCTAGGGGTAGGGATGGGGGTGGGCCCATGGGTAGCGGGAGCTGAGGGCCAGGGGTAGAGGTAGGACCAGAGGTAGTGCTAGGCGTAGGCCTATGGCGAGGGGTAGTGCTCGGGGTAACCTAACCCTAACCCTAACCCTAATACTAACCCTAACCCTAACCCTAACCATAACACCAACCCTAACCCTAAGCGTAACCCTAACCCTAACCCTATACCTAACACCAACCCTAACCCTAACCCTAACCCTAACCCTAACACCAACCCTAACCCTAACCCTAACTCTAACCATAACCCTAACCCTATACCTAACACCAACCCTAACCCTAACCCTAACCCTAACCCTAACACCAACCCTAACACTAACCCTAACCCTAACCCTAAAACCTAACCCTAACCCTAACCCTAACCCTAACCCTAACCCTAACCCTAACCCTAACACCAAACCTAACCCTAACCCTAAACCTAACACCAACCCTAACCCTAACCCTAACCCTAACACCAACCCTAACCCTAACCCTAACCCTAAACCCTAACCCTAACCCTAACCCTAACCCTAACCCTAACCCTAACCCTAAAAAGGGCAAGGTGTACTGGTCAGCGACGGGCAAGTTCTAGGCCTCAGACTAGAGGGAGCCATGGGCGTTGGTCTAGGGCCCGAGCTAGAGCTAGTGGCAGCGGTAGGCGGAGCGCTGGGGTAGGCATACGGCAAGGGGTAGGTGTCGAGGTAAACCTCGGAGTCGGCCTAGGGCCAGGAGTGGGATCTGTGGCTAGGGGTAGGGGTGGGGTGGCCTATGGGTAGGGGGAGCAGTAGGGCCAGGGGTAGAGTTAGGACCAGAGGTAGTGCTAGGCGTAGGCCTAGGGCGAGGGGTAGTGCTCGGGGTAGGGTTAGTTGAAGGGCTAGTGGTTAACAGAGGCCCACGGGCAGTGTTAGGTTTAGGGCGCATGTTAAGCCTAGGACTAGTGGTAGTGGTAGGGGTTGGCCGAGGGCTAGGGGTAGGTGTCACGGGAGGGCTCCGGGTAGTTCTAGGACTCGGCACAGGTGTAGGGCTGGATAAGGGTTGGTAAGGGTGGGTCCAGGGTGATTTCATAGGACACGGGTTACTGCTCTGGATAACGGTAGGGCAAGGTGTACTGGTCGGCGACGGGCAAGTGCTAGGCCTCGGACTATATGAGCACTGGGCGTTGGTCTAGTGCCCGAGCTAGGGCTAGTGGGAGCGATAGGCGTAGCGCTGGGGTAGACATAGGGCAAGGGGTGGGTGTCGCGGTAAACCTCGGTGTAGGCCTAGTGCCAGGAGTTGGAGCTGTGGTTAGGGGTAGGGATTTGGGTGGGCCTATGGGTAGGGCGAGCTGTAGGGCCAGGGGTAAGGGTAGGACCAGAGGTAGTGCTAGGCGTAGGCCTAGGGCGAGGGGTAGTGCTCGGGGTAACCTAACCCTAACCCTAACCCTAACCCTAACACTAACCCTAACCCTAACACCAACCCTAACCCTAACCCTAAGCTTAACCCTAACCCTAAACCTAACACCAACCCTAACCCTAACACTAAACCTAACCCTAACACCAATCCTAACCCTAACCCTAAGCTTAACCCTAACCCTAAACCTAACACCAACCCTAACCCTAACCCTAACCCTAACCCTAACACCAACCCTAACCCTAACCGTAACCCTAAACCCTAACCCTAACTTTAACCCTAACCCTAACAAGGGCAAGGTGTACTGGTCAGCGACGGGCAAGTTCTAGGCCTCGGACTAGAGGGAGCCATGGGCGTTGGTCTAGGGCCCGAGCTAGGGCTAGTGGGAGCGGTAGGCGTAGCCCTCGGGTAGGCATAGAGCAAGGGGTGGGTGTCGAGGTATACCTCGGAGTAGGCCTAGGGCCAGGAGTGGGAGCTGTGTCTAGGGGTAAGGATGGGGTTGGGACCATGGGTAGGGGGAGCTGTAGGGCCAGGGGTAGCGGTAGGACCAGAGGTAGTGCTAGTCGTAGGCCTAGGGCGAGGGGTAGTGCTCTGGGTAGGGTTAGGTGAAGGGCTAGTGGTTGGCAGAGGCCCACGGGCAGTGTTAGTCTTAGGGCTCATGTTAGGCCTAGGAATAGTGGTAGTGGTACGGGTTCGCTGAGGGCTAGGTGCAGGTGTCACGGGAGGGCTCCGGGTAGTCCTAGGACTCGGAACGGGTGTAGGGCTGGATTAGGGTGTGGTAAGGGTGGGTCCAGGGTGATTTCGTAACACGGGTTAGTGCTCTGGCTATCGGTAGGCAAGGTGTACTGGTCGGCGACAGGCAAGTGCTAGGCTTCGGACTAGAGTGAGCACTGGGCGTTGGTCTAGGTCCCAAGGTAAGGCTAGTGGGAGCGGTAGGCATAGCGCTGAGGTAGGCAAAGGGCAAGAGGTGGGTGTCGGGGTAACCTCGGAGTAGGCCTAGGACCAGGAGTGAAAGCTGTGGCTAGAAGTAGGGATGGGGGTTGGCCTATGGGTAGGGGGAGCTGTAGGGCCAGGGGTAGGGGTAGGACCAGAGGTAGTGCCAAGCGTATGCATAGGGCGAGGGGTAGTGCTCGGGGTAACCTAACCGTAACCCTAACCCTAACCCTAACCCTAACCCTAACCCTAACACCAACCCTAACCCTAACCCTAACCCTAACCCTAAACCTAACACCAACCCTAACCCTAACCCTAACCCTAACCTTAACCCTAACACCAACCCTAACCCTAACCCTAAACCCTAACCCTAACCCTAACCCTAACCCTAACCCTAACACCAACCCTAACCCTAACACTAACCCTAACCCTAACCCTAAACCTAACACCAACCCTAACCCTAATTCTAACCCTAACCATAAACCTAACCCTAACTCTAACACCAACACTAACCCTAACCCTAACCCTAACACTAAACCTAACACCAACCCTAACCCTAACCCTTACCCTAACCCTAACACCAACCCTAACCCTAACCCTAACCCTAAAACCTAACCCTAAACCTAACCCTAACACTAACCCTAACCCTAACCCTAACCCTAACCCTAACCCTAATAAGGGCAAGGTGTACTGGTCAGCGACTGGCAAGTTCTAGGCCTCGGACTACAGGGAGCCATGGGCATTGGTCTAGGGCCCGAGCTAGGGCTAGTGGGAGCGGTAGGCGTAGCGCTGGGGTAGGCATAGGGCAAGGGGTGGGTGTCGAGGTAAACCTCGGAGTAGGCCTAGGGCCAGGAGTGGGAGCTGTGGCTAAGGGTAGGGGTGGGGGTAGGCCTATGGGTAGGGGGAGCTGTAGGGCCAGGGGTAGGGGTAGGACCAGAGGTAGTGCTAGGCGTATGCATAGGGCGAAAAATAGTGCTCGGGATAACCTAACCGTAACCCTAACCCTAAACGTAACCCTAACCCTAATCCCTAACACCAACCCTAATTCTAACCCTAAACCTAACCCTAATTCTAAACCTAACACCAACCCTAACCCTAACCCTAACCCTAACCCTAACCCTAACACCAACCCTAACCCTAACCCTAACACTAAACCTAACACCAACCCTAACCCTAACCCTAACTCTAACCCTAACACCAACCCTAACCCTAACCCTAACCCTAAACCCTAACCGTAACTTTAACCCTAATCCTAACCCTAACCCTAACAAGGGCAAGGTGTACTGGTCAGCGACGGGCAAGTTCTAGGTCTCGGACTAAAGGGAGCCATGGGCGTTGTTCTAGGGCCCGAGCTAGGGCTAGTGGGAGCGGTAGGCGTAGCCCTGGGGTAGGCATAGGGCAAGGGGTGGGTGTCGAGGTAAACCTCGGAGTAGGCCTAGGGCCAGGAGTGGGAGCTGTGTCTAGGGGTAGGGATGGGGGTGGGCCTATAAGTAGGGGGAGCTGTAGGGCCAGGGGTAGGGGTAGGACCAGAGGTAGTGCTAGGCGTAGGCCTAGGGCGAGGGGTAGTGTTCGGGGTAGGGTTAGTTGAAGGGCTAGTGGTTGGCAGAGGCCCACGGGCAGTGTTAGGGTTAGGGCTCATGTTAATCCTAGGACTAGTGGTAGTAGTAGGGGTTGGCCGAGGGCTAGGGGTAGGTGTCACGGGAGGGCTCCGGGTAGTCCTAGGACTCGGAACAGGTGTAGGGCTGGATTAAGGTTTGGTAAGGGTGAGTCCAGGGTGATTTCGTAGGACACGGGTTACTGCACTGGCTAACGGTAGGGCAAAGTGTACTGGTCGGCCTCGGGCAAGTGGTAGGCCTCTGACTAGATGAGCACTGGGCGTTGGTCTAGGGCCCGAGCTTGGGCTAGTGGGAGCGATAGGCGTAGCGCTGGGGTAGGCATAGGGCAAGGGGTGGGAGTCAAGGTAAACCTCGGAGTAGGCTTTGGCCCAGGAGTTGGAGTTGTGGCTAGGGGTAGGGATGGGGGTGGGCCCATGGGTAGGGAGAGCTGAGGGCCAGGTGTAGCGGTAGGATCAGAGGTAGTGCTAGGCGTAGGCCTAGGGCGAGGGGTAGTGCTCGGGGTAGGGTTAGGTGAAGGGCTAGTGGTTGGCAGAGGCTCACGGGCAGTGTTAGATTTAGGGCTTATGTTAGGCCTAGGACTAGTGGTAGTGGTAGGGGATGGGCGAGGGCTAGGGGTAGGTGTCACGGGAGGGCTCCGGGTTGTCCTAGGACTCCGAACGGATGTAGGGCTGGATTAGGGTGTGGCTAATGGTGGGTCCAGGGTGATTTCGTAGGACACGGGTTAGTGCTCTGGCTATCCGTAGGGCAAGGTGTACTGGTCGGCGACGGGGAAGTGCTAGGCTTCGGACTAGAGTGAGCACTGGGCGTTGGTCTACGGCCCGAGGTAGGGCTAGTGGGAGCGGTAGGCGTAGCGCTGGGGTAGGCAAAGGGCAAGGGGTGGGTGTCGGGGTAAACCTCGGAGTAGGCCTCATGCCAGGAGTTGGAGCTCTGGCTAGGGGTAGGGATTTGGGTGGGCCTATGGTTAGGGGGAGCTGTAGGGCCAGGGGTAGCGGTAGGACCAGTGGTAGTGCTAGGCGTAGGCCTAGGGCGAGGGGTAGTGCTCGGGGTAACCTAACCGTAACCCTAACCCTAACCCTAACCCTAACCCTAACCCTAACCCTAAAACCAACCCTAACCCTAACACTAACCCTAACTCTAACCCTAAACCTAACACCAACCCTAACCGTAATCCTAACCCTAACACTAACCCTAACCCTAACCCTAACACCAACCCTAACCCTAACCCTAACCCTAACCCTAAACCTAACTCCAACCGTAACCCTAACCCTAACCCTAACCCTAACACCAACCCTAACCCTAACCCTAACCCTAAACCCTAACCGTAACCCTAACCCTAACCCTAACCCTAACCCTAACAAGGGCAAGGTGTACTGGTCAGCGACGGGCAAGTTCTAGGTCTCGGACTAGAGTGAGCCATGGGCGTTGGTCTAGGGCCCGAGCTAGGGCTAGTGGGAGCGGTAGGCATATCCCTGGGGTAGGCATAGGGCAAGGGGTGGGTATCGAGGTAAACCTCGGAGTAGGCCTAGGGCCAGGAGTGGGAGCTGTGTCTAGGGGTAGGGATGGGGGTGGGCCTATAAGTAGGGGGAGCTGTAGGGCCAGGGGTAGGGGTAGGACCAGAGGTAGTGCTAGGCGTAAGCCTAGGGCGAGGGGTAGTGCTCGGGGTAGGGTTAGTTGAAGGGCTAGTGGTTGGCAGAGGCCCACGGGCAGTGTTAGGGTTAGGGCTCATGTTAATCCTAGGACGAGGGTAGTAGTAGGGGTTGGCCGACGGCAAGGGGTAGGTGTCACGGGAGGGCTCCGGGTAGTCCTAGGACTCGGAACAGGTGTAGGGCTGGATTAGGGTGTGGTAAGGGTGAGTCCAGAATGATTTCGTAGGACACGGGTTACTGCACTGGCTAACGGTAGTGCAAGGTATACTGGTCGGCGAAGGGCAAGTGCTAGGCCTCGGACTAGATGAGCACTGGTCGTTGGTCTAGGGCCCGAGCTAGGGCTAGTGGGAGCGATAGGCGTAGCGCTGGAGTAGGCATAGGGCAAGGGGTGGGTGTCGGGGTAAACCTCGGAGTAGGCCTAGTGCCCGGAGTTGGAGCTGTGGCTAGGGGTCGGGATTTGGGTGGGCCTATGGTTAGGGGGAGCTTTAGGGCCAGGGGTAGCGTTAGGACCAGAGGTACGGCTAGGCGTAGGCCTAGGGCGAGGGGTAGTGCTCTGGGTAGGGATGGTGAAGGGCTAGTGTTTGGCTGAGACGCACGGGCAGTGTTAGTCTTAGGGCTCATGTTAGGCCTAGGACTAGTGGTAGTGATAGGGGTTGGCCGAGGGCTAGGGGTAGGTGTCACGGTAAAGCTCCGGGTAGTCCTAGACTTTGAACGGATGTGGGGCATGATTAGGGTGTGGCTAATGGTGGGTCCAGGGTGATTTCGTAGGAATGGGTTAGTACTCTGGCTATCGGTAGGCAAGGTGTACTGGTCGGCGACGGGCAAGTGCTAGGCTTCGGACTAGAGTGAGCACTGGGCGTTGGTCTAGGGCCCGAGGTAGGGCTAGTGGGAGCGTTAGGCATAGCGCTGGTGTAGGCAAAGGGCAAGGGGTGGATGTCGGGGTAAACCTCGGAGTAGGCCTAGGACCAGGAGTGGGAGCTTGGCTAGGGGTAGGGATGGGGGTGGGCCTATGGGTAGGGGGAGCTGTAGGGACAGGGGTAGGGGTAGGACCAGAGGTAGTGCTAGGCGTAAGCCTAAGGCGAGGGGTAGTGCTCGGGATAACCTAACCGTAACCCTAACCCTAACCCTAACACTAACCCTAACCATATCACCAACCCTAACCCTAACCCTAACCTTAACCCTAACCCTAAACCTAACACCAACCCTAACCCTAACCCTAACCCTAACACCCACCCTAACCCTAACCCTAACCCTAAACCCTAACCCTAACCCTACCCTAACCCTAACCCTAACCCTAACCCTAACAAGGGCAAGGTGTACTGGTCTGCAACGGGCAAGTTCTAGGACTCGGACTAGAGGGAGCCATGGGCGTTGGTCTAAGGCCCGAGCTAGGGCTAGTGGGAGCGGTGTGCGTAGCGCTGGTGTAGGCAAAGGGCAAGGGGTGGGTGTCGGGGTAAACCTCGGAGTAGGCCTAGGACCAGGAGTGGGAGTTGTGGCTAGGGGTAGGGATGGGGATGGGCCTATGGGTAGAAGGAGCTGTAGGGCCAGGGGTAGGGGTAGGACCAGAGGTAGTGCTAGGCGTAGGCCTAGGGCCAGGGTAGTGCTCGGGGTAGGGTTAGTTGAAGGGCTAGTGGTTGGCAGAGGCCCACGGGCAGTGTTAGGGTTAGGGCTCATGTTAATCCTAGGACTAGTGGCAGTGGTAGGGGTTGGCCGAGGGCTAGGGGTATGTGTCTCGGGAGGGCTCCGGTTAGTCCTAGGACTCGGAACAGGTTTAGGGCTGGATTAGGGTGTGGAAAGTGTGAGTCCAGGGTGATTTCGTAGGACACGTGTTACTGCACTGGCTAACGGTAGGGCAAGGTGTACTGATCGGCCTCTGGAAAGTGGGAGGCCTCTGACTAGATGAGCACTGGGCGTTGGTCTAGGGCCCGAGCTAGGGCTAGTGGGAGCAATAGGCGTAGCGCTGGGGTAGGCATAGGGCAAGGGGTGGGTGTCAAGGTAAACCTTGGAGTAGGCTTTGGCCCAGGAGTTGAAATTGTGGCTAGGCGTAGGGATGGGGGTGGGCCCATGGGTAGGGGGAGCTGTAGGACCAGGGGTAGCGGTAGGACCAGAGGTAGTGCTAGGCGTAGGCTTAGAGCGAGGGGTAGTGCTCGGGGTAGGGTTAGGTGAAGGGCTAGTGGTTGGCAGAGGCCCACGGGCAGTGTTAGGGTTAGGGCTCATGTTAGGCCTAGGACTAGTGGTAGTGGTAGGGGATGGCCGAGGGCTAGGGGTAGGTGTCACGGGAGGGCTCCGGGTAGTCCTAGGACTCCGAACGGATGTGGGGCATGATTAAGGTGTGGCTAATAGTGGGTCCAGGGTGATTTCGTAGGAACGGGTAAGTGCTCTGGCTATATGTAGGCAAGGTGTACTGGTCGGCGACGGGCAAGTGCTAGGCTTCGGACTAGAGTGAGCACTGGGCGTTGGTCTAGGGCCCGAGGTAGGGCTAGTGGGAGCGTTAGGCATAGCGCTGGTGTAGGCAAAGGGCAAGGGGTGGATGTCGGGGTAAACCTCGGAGTAGGCCTAGGACCAGGAGTGGGAGCTTGGCTAGGGGTAGGGATGGGGGTGGGCCTATGGGTAGGGAGAGCTGTAGGGCCAGGGGTAGGGGTAGAACCAGAGGTAGTGCCAGGCGGAGGCCTAGTGCGAGGGGTAGTGCTCGGGGTAACCTAACCCTAACCCTAACCCTAACCCTAACCCTAACACGAACCCTAACTCTAACCCTAAACCTAACACCAACCCTAACCCTAATCCTAACCCTAACCCGAACACTAAACCTAATCCTAACACCAACCCTAACCCTAACCCTAACCCTAACCCTAAACCTAACACCAACCCTAACCATATCACCAACCCTAACCCTAAACCTAACCTTAACCCTAACCCTAACCCTAACCCTAACCCTAAAACCAACCCTAACCCTAACACTAACCCTAACTCTAACCCTAAACCTAACACCAACCCTAACCGTAATCCTAACCCTAACCCTAACCCTAACCCTAACCCTAACCCTAACCCTAACACCAACCCTAACCCTAACCCTAACCCTAACCCTAAACCTAACACCAACCCTAACCCTAACCCTAACCCTAACCCTAACACCAACCCTAACCCTAACCCTAACCCTAAACCCTAACCGTAACCCTAACCCTAACCCTAACCCTAACCCTAACAAGGGCAAGGTGTACTGGTCAGCGACGGGCAAGTTCTAGGTCTCGGACTAGAGTGAGACATGGGCGTTGGTCTAGGGCCCGAGCTAGGGCTAGTGGGAGCAGTAGGCGTAGCACTGGGGTAGGCATAGGGCAAAGGGTGGGTGTTGGGGTAAACCTCGGAGTAGGCTTTGGGCCAGGAGTTGGAGTTGTGGCTAGGGGTAAGGATGGGGGTGGTCCTATGGGTAGGGGGAGCTGTAGGGCCAGGGGCAGGGGTAGGACCAGAGGTAGTGCTAAGCGTAGGCCTAGGGCGAGGGGTAGTGCTCGGGGTAACCTAACCCTAACCCTAACCCTAACCATGACCCTAACCCTAACCCTAACATCAACCCTAACCCTAACACTAAACCTAACCCTAACCCTAACCCTAACACCAACCCTAAACCCTAATCCTAACCCTAACCCTAACCCTAACCCTAACCCTAACACCAACCCTAACCCTAAACCTAAACCTAACCCTAACCCTAACATTAACCCTAACCCTAACACTAACCCTAACCCAAACCCTAACACCAACCCTAATCCTAACCCTAACCCTAACCCTAATCCTAACCCTAACCCTAACCATAACCCTAACAAGGGCAAGGTGTACTGGTCAGCGACGGGCAAGTTCTAGGCCTCGGACTAGAGGGAGGCATGGGCGTTGGTCTAGGGCCCGAGCTAGGGCTAGTGAGAGCGGTAGGCGTAGCGCTAAGGTAGGCATAGGGCAAGGGGTGGGTGTCGAGGTAAACCTCGGAGTAGGCCTAGGGCCAGGAGTGGGAGCTGTGGCTAGGGGTAGGAATGGGGGTGGGCCTATAATTAGGGGGAGCTGTAAGGCTAGGGGTGGGAGTAAGACCAGAGGTAGTGCTAGGCGTAAGCCTAGGGCGTGGGGTAGTGCTCGGGGTAGGGTTAGGTGAAGGGCTAGTGGTTGTCAGAGGCACACGGGCAGTGTTAGGGTTAGGGCTCATGTTAGGCCTAGGACTAGTGGTAGTGCTAGGGGATGGCCGAGGGCTAGGGGTAACTGTCACGGGAGGGCTCCGGGTAGTCC
The DNA here is from genome assembly GCF_964194185.1 of Rhinolophus hipposideros. Lineage (NCBI taxonomy): Eukaryota > Metazoa > Chordata > Mammalia > Chiroptera > Rhinolophidae > Rhinolophus > Rhinolophus hipposideros. The sequence goes on from NW_027668998.1 coordinate 383,687, forward strand.
TAGGACTCAGAACGGATGTAGGGCTGGATTAGGGTGTGGCTAATGGTGGGTCCAGGGTGATTTCGTAGAACACGAGTTAGTGCTCTGGCTATCGGTAGGGCAAGGTTTACCGGTTGGCGACGGGCAAGTGCTAGGCTTCGGACTAGAGTGAGCACTGGGCGTTGGTCTAGGGCCCGAGGTAGGACTAGTGGGAGCGGTAGGCGTAGCGCTGGGGTAGGCAAAGGGCAAGGGGTGGGTGTCGGGGTAAACCTCGGAGTAGGCCTAGGACCAGGAGTGGGAGCTGTGGCTAGCGGTAGGGATGGGGGTGGGCGAATGGGTACGGGGAGCTGTAGGGACAGTGGTAGGGGTAGGACCAGAGGTAGTGCTAGGCGTAGGCCTAGGGCGAGGGGTAGTGCTCGGGGTAACCTAACCCTAACCCTAACCCTAACACTAACCCTAACCCGAACCATAAGACCAACCCTAAACCTAACCCTAACCCTAAACCTAACCCTATACCTAACACCAACCCTAACCCTAACCCTAACACCAACCCTAACCCTAACCCTAACCCTAACACTAACACCAACCCTAACCCTAACCCTAACCCTAACTTTAACCCTAACCCTATACCTAACACCAACCCTAACCCTAACCCTAACCCTAACCCTAACACCAACCCTAACCCTAATCCTAACCCTAACCCTAACCCTAACCCTAACCCTAACACTATCCCTAACCCTAAACCTAACCTTAACACCAACCCTAACCCTAACCCTAACCCTAACCCTAACCCTAACACTATACCTAACACCAACCCTAACCCTAACCCTAACCCTAACGCTAACACCAAACCTAACCCTAACCCTAACCCTAACCCTAACCCTAACCCTAACACCAACCCTAATCCTAATCCTAACCCTAACCCTAACCCTAACACTAACCCTAACACCAACCCTAACACTAACCCTAACCCTAACACCAACCCTAACCCTAACCCTAATGCTAACCCTAACCCTATACCTAACACCAACCATAACCCTAACCCTAACCCTAACCCTAACACCAACCCTAACCCTAACCCTAACCCTAACCCTAACCCTAACCCTATACCTAAAACCAACGCTAACCCTAACCCTAACCCTAACCCTAACACCAACCCTAACCCTAACCCTAACCCTAACCCTAACACCAACCCTAATCCTAATCCTAACCCTAACCCTAACCCTAACCCTATACCTAACACCAACCCTAACCCTAACCCTAACCCTAACACCAACCCTAACCCTAACCCTAATGCTAACCCTAACCCTATACCTAACACCAACCATAACCCTAACCCTAACCCTAACCCTAACACCAACCCTAACCCTAACCCTAACCCTAACCCTAACCCTAACCCTATACCTAAAACCAACGCTAACCCTAACCCTAACCCTAACCCTAACACCAACCCTAACCCTAACCCTAATCCTAACCCTAACACCAACCCTAACCCTAACCCTAACCCTAACCCTAACACCAACCCTAATCTAACCCTAACCCTAACCCTATACTTAACACCATTCCTAACCCTAACCCTAAACCCTAACCCTAACCCTAACCCTAACCCTAACCCTAACCCTAACAAGGGCAAGGTGTACTGGTCAGCGACGGGCAAGTTCTAGGCCTCGGACGAGAGGGAGCCATGGGCGTTGGTCTAATGCCCGAGCTAGGGCTAGTGGAAACGGTAGGCGTAGCGCTGGGGTAGGCATAGGGCAAGGGGTGGGTGTCGAGGTAAACCTCGGAGTAGGCCTAGGGCCAGGAGTGGGAGCTGTGACTAGGGGTAGGGGTGGGGGTGGGCCTATGGGTAGGGGGAGCTGTAGTTCCAGGGGTAGTGGTAGGACCAGAGGTAGTGGTAGGCGTAGGCCTAGGGCGAGGGGTAGTGCTCGGTGTAGGGTTAGTTGAAGGGCTAGTGGTTGGCAGAGGCCCACGGGCAGTGTTAGGGTTAGGGCTCATGTTAAGCCTAGGACTAGTGGTAGTGGTAGGGGTTGGCCGAGGGCTAGTGGTAGGTGTCACGGGAGGGCTCCGGGTAGTCCAAGGACTCGGAACAGGTGTAGGGCTGGATTAGGGTGTGGAAAGGGTGAGTCCAGGGTGATTTCGTAGGACACGGGTTACCGCACAGGCTAACGGTAGGGCAAGGTGTACTGGTCGGCCTCGGGCAAGTGGTAGACCTCTGACTAGATGAGCACTGGGCGTTGGTCTAGGGCCCGAGCTAGGGCTAGTGGGAGCGATAGGCGTAGCGCTGGGGTAGGCATAGAGCAAGGGGTGGGAGTCAAGGTAAACCTCAAAGTAGGCTTTGGCCCAGGAGTTGGAGTTGTGGCTAGGGGTAGGGATGGGGGTGGGCCTATGGGTAGGGGGAGCTGTAGGGCCAGGGGTAGGGGTAGGACCAGAGGTAGTGCTAGGCGTAGGCCTAGGGCGAGGGGTAGTGCTCAGGGTAGGGTTAGTTGAAGGGCTAGTGGTTGGCAGAGGCCCACGGGCAGTGTTAAGGTTAGGGCTCATGTTAGGCCTAGGACTAGTGGTAGTGGTAGGGGTTGGCCGAGGGCTAGAAGTAGGTGTCACGGGAGGGCTCCGAGTAGTCCTAGGACTCGGAACGGGTGTAGGGCTGGATTAGGGTGTGGTAAGGGTGTGTCCAGTTTGATTTCGTAGGACACGGGTTAGTGTTCTGGCTATTGGTAGGCAAGGTGTACTGGTCGGCGATGGGCAAGTGCTGGGTTTCGGACTAGAGTGAGCACTGGGCGTTGGTCTAGGGCCCGAGGTAGGGCTAGTGGGAGCGGTAGGCGTAGCGCTGGGGTAGGCATTGGGAAAGGGGTGGGTGTCGAGGTAAACCTCGGAGTAGGCCTAGGGCCAGGAGTGGGAGCTGTGGCTAGGGGTAGGGATGGGGGTGGGCCTATAAGTAGGGGGAGTTGTAGGGCCAGGGGTAGGAGTAGGACCAGAGGTAGTGCTAGGCGTAAGCCTAGGGCGAGGTGTAGTGCTCAGGGTAGGTTTAGGTGAAGGGCTATTGGTTGGCAGAAGCCCACGGGTAGTGTTAGGGTTAGGGCTCATGTTAAACCTAGGACTAGTGGTAGTGGTAGGGGATGGCCGAGGGCTAGGGGTAACTGTCACGGGAGGGCTCCGGGTAGTCCTAGGACTTCGAACGGATGTAGGGCTGGATTAGGGTGTGGCTAATGGTGGGTCCAGGGTGATTTCTTAGGACACGGGTTAGTGCTCTGTCTATCGGTAGGGCAAGGTGTACCGGTTGGCGACGGGCAAGTGCTAGGCTTCGGACTAGAGTGAGCACTGGGCGTTGGTCTAGGGCCCGAGGTAGGGCTAGTGGGAGTTGTAGGCATAGCGCTGGGGTAGGTAAAGGGCAAGGGGTGGGTGTCGGGGTAAACCTCGGAATAGGCCTAGGACCAGAAGTGGGAGCTGTGGCTAGGGGTAGGGATGGGGGTGGGCCTATGGGTAGGAGGAGCTGTAGGGATAGGGGTAGGAATAGGACCAAAGGTAGTGCTAGGCGTAGGCCTAGGGCGAGGGGTAGTGCTCGGGGTAACCTAACTCTAACCCTAACCCTAACACTAACCCTAACCCTAACCCTAACCCTAACACCAACACTAACCCTAACCCTGACCCTAACCCTAACCCTATACCTAACACCAACCCTAACCCTAACCCTAACCCTAACACCAACCCTAACCCTAAACCCTAACCTTAACCCTAACCCTAACACCAACCCTAACCCTAACCCTAACCCTAACCCTAACCCTAACACCAACTCTAACCCTAATCGTAACCCTAACCCTAACCCTAACCCTAACACTAACCATAACCATAACACCAACCCTAACCCTAACCCTAACCCTAACCCTATACCTAACACCAACCCTAAACCTAACCCTCACCCTAACCTTAACAACAACCCTAACCCTAACCCTAACCCTAACCCTAACCCTAACACCAACCCTAACCCTAATCCTAACCCTAACCCTAACCCTAACCCTAACCCTAACACCAACCCTAACCCTAACCCTAACCCTAACCCTAAACCTAAAAACAACCCTAACCCTAACCCTAACCCTAACCCTAAACCTAACACCAACCCTAACCCTAACCCTAACCCTAAACCCTAATCCTAACCCTAACCCTAACCCTAACCCTAACCCTAACACCAACCGTAACCCTAACCCTAAACCTAACACCAACGCTAACCCTAACCCTAACCCTAACCCTAACAAGGGCAAGGTGTACTGGTCAGCGACGAGCAAGTTCTAGGCCTCGGACTAGAGGGAGCCATGGACGTTGGTCTAGGGCCCGAGCTAGGGCTAGTGGGAGCGGTAGGCGTAACGCTGCTGTAGGCAAAGGGCAAGGGGTGGGTGTCGAGGTAAACCTCGGAGTAGGCCTAGGACCAGGAGTTGGAGTTGTGGCTAGGGGTAGGGATGGGGTTGGGCCTATGTGTAGGGGGAGCTGTAGGACCAGGGGTAGGGGTAGGACCAGAGGTAGTGCTAGGCGTAAGCCTAGGGCGAGGGGTAGTGCTCGGGGTAGGGTTAGGTGAAGGGCTAGTGGTTGGCAGAGGCCCACGGGCAGTGTTAGGGTTAGGGCTCATGTTAGGCCTAGGACTAGTGGTAGTAGTAGGGGATGGCCGAGGGCTAGGCGTAGGTGTCACGGGAGGGCTCCGGGTAGTCCTAGAACTCCGAACGGATGTGGGGCATGATTAGGGTGTGGCTAATGGTGCGTCCAGGGTGATTTCGTAGGACACGGGTTAGTGCTCTGGCTATTGGTAGGGCAAGTTGTACCGGTTGGCGACGGGCAAGTGCTAGGCTTCGGACTAGAGTGAGCACTGGGCGTTGGTCTAGGGCCAGAGGTAGGGCTAGTGGGAGCGGTAGGCATAGCGCTGGGGTAGGCAAAGTGCAAGGGGTGGGTGTCGGGGTAAACCACGGAGTAGGCCTAGGACCAGGAGTGGGAGCTGTGGCTAGGGATAGGGATGGGGGTGGGCCTATGGGTAGGGGGAGCTGTAGGGCCAGGTGTAGGGGTAGGACCAGAAGTAGTGCTAGGCGTAGGCCTAGGGCAAGGGGTAGTGCTCGGGGTAACCTAACACTAACCCTAACCCTATCACTAACCCTAACCCTAACCCTAACCCTAACACCAACCCTAACACTAACCCTAATGCTAACCCTAACCCTATACCTAACACCAACCCTAACACTAACCCTAACCCTAACCCTAACCCTAACACCAACCCTAACCCTAACCCTAACCCTAACCCTAACCCTATACCTAACACCAACCCTAACCCTAACCCTAATATAACCCTAACACCAACCCTAACCCTAACCCTAACCCTATACCTAACACCAACCCTAACCCTAACACTAACCCTAACCCTAACACCAACCCTAACCCTAACCCTAACCCTAACCCTAAACCTAACCCTATACCTAACACCAATCCTAACCCTAACCCTAAACCCTAACCCTAACCCTAACCCTAAACCTAACAAGGGCAAAATATACTGGTCAGCGACGGGCAAGTTCCAGGCCTCGGACGAGAGGGAGCCATGGGCGTTGGTCTAGGGCCTGAGCTAGGGGTAGTGGAAACGGTAGGCGTAGCGCTGGGGTAGGCATAGGGCAATGGGTGGGTGTCGAGGTAAACCTCGGTGTAGGCCTAGGGCCAGGAGTGGGAGCTGTGGCTTGGGGTAGGGGTGGGGTTGGGCCTATGGGTAGGGGGAGCTGTAGGGCCAGGGGTAGTGTTAGGACCAGAGGTGGTGCTAGGCGTAGGCCTAGGGCGAGGGGTAGTGCTCGGGGTAGGGTTAGTTGAAGGGCTAGTGGTTGGCAGAGGCCCACGGGCAGTGTTAGGGTTAGGGCTCATGTTAAGCCTAGGACTAGTGGTAGTGGTAGGGGTTGGCCGAGGGCTAGTTGTAGGTGTCACGGGAGGGCTCCGGGTAGTCCTAGGACTCGGAATAGGTGTAGGGCTGGATTAGGGTGTGGAAAGGTTGAGTTTAGGGTGATTTCGTAGGACACGGGTTACTGCACAGGCTAACGGTAGGGCAAGGTGTACTGGTCGGCCTCGGGCAAGTGGTAGACCTCTGACTAGATGAGCACTGGGCGTTGGTCTAGGGCCCGAGCTAGGGCTATAGGGAGCGATAGGCGTAGCGCTGGGGTAGGCATAGAGCAAGGGGTGGGAGTCAAGGTAAACCTCGGAGTAGGCTTTGGCCCAGGAGTTGGAGTTGTGGCTAGGGATAGGGATGGGGGTGGGCCCATGGGTAGGGGGAGCTGAGGGCCAGGGGTAGGGGTAGATCCAGAGGTAGTGCCAGGCAAAGGCCTAGTGCGAGGGGTAGTGCTCGGTGTAACCTAACCCTAACCCTAACCCTAACCCTAACCCTAACCCTAACACCAACACTAACCCTAACACTAACCCTAACTCTAACCCTAAACCTAACACCAAACCTAACCGTAATCCTAACCCTAAGCCTAACCCTAACCCTAACCCTAACCCTAACACCAACCCTAACCCTAACCCTAACCCTAACCCTAAACCTAACACCAACCCTAAACCTAACCCTAACCCTAACCCTAACAAGGGCAAGGTGTACTGGTCGTCGTCGGGCAGGTGGTAGTCCTCGGACTAGAGGGAGCACTGGGCGTTGGTCTACGGCCCGAGCTAGGGCTAGTGGGAGCGGTAGGCGTAGCACTGGGGTAGGCATAGGGCAAGGGGTGGGTGTCGGGGTAAACCTCGGAGTAGGCTTTGGGCCAGAGGTTGGAGTTGTGGCTAGGGTTAGGATGGGGGTGGGCCTATAAGTAGGGGAAGCTGTAGGGCCAGGGGTAGGGGTAGGACCAGAGGTAGTGCTAGGCGTAAGCCTAGGGCGAGGGGTAGTGCTCGGGGTAGGGTTAGGTGAAGGGCTAGTGGTTGGCAGAGGCCCACGGACAGTGTTAGGTTTAGGGCTCATGTTAGGCCTAGGACTAGTGGTAGTGGTAGGGGATGGCCGAGGGCTAGGGGTAACTGTCACGGGAGGGCTCCGGGTAGTCCTAGTTTCGGAACGGATGTAGGGCTGGATTAGGGTGGGGTAATGCTGGGTGCAGGGTGATTTTGTAGGACACGGGTAAGTGCTCTGGCTATCGGTATGGAAAGGTGTACTGGTTGGCGACGGGCAAGTGCTAGGCTTCGGACTAGAGTGAGCACTGGGCGTGGGTCTAGGGCCCGAAGTAGGGCTAGTGGGAGTGGTAGGCGTAGCGCTGGGGTAGGCAAAGGGCAAGGGGTGAATGTCGGGGTAAACCTCGGAGTAGGCCTAGTACCAGGAGTGGGAGCTGTGGCTAGGGGTAGGGATGGGGGTGGGCCTATGGTTAGGGGGAGCTGTAGGGACAGGTGTAGGGGTAGGACCAGAGTTAGTGGTAGGCGTAGGCCTAGGGCGAGGGGTAGTGCTCAGGGTAACCTAACCCTAACCCTAACCCTAACACTAACCCTAACCCTAACCCTAAACCTAACACCAACCCTAACCCTAACCCTAACCCTAACCCTAACCCTATACCTAACACCAACCCTAACCCTAACCATAACCCTAACCCTAACACCAACCCTAACCCTAACCCTAACGCTAACCCTAACCCTAATCTAACACAAACCCTAACCCTAACCCTAACCCTAACCCTAACACCAACTTTAACCCTAATCCTAACCCTAACCCTAACCCTATGCCTAACACCAACCCTAACCCTAACCCTAACCCTAACCCTAACACCAACCCTAACCCTAACCCTAACACCAACCCTAACCCTAATCGTAACACTAACCCTAACCCTAACCCTAACACCAACCCTAACCCTAACCCTAACCCTAACCCTAACCCTATACCTAACACCAACCCTAACCCTAACCCTAACCCTAACCCTAACACCAAACCTAACCCTAACCCTAACCCTAACCCTAACCCTAACACCAACCCTAAACCTAATCCTATCCCTAACCCTAACCCTAACCCTAACACCAACCCTAACCCTAACCCTAACCCTAACCCTAAACCTAACACCAACCCTAACCCTATCCCTAACCCTAACCCTAACACCAACCCTAACCCTAACCCTAACCCTAAACCCTAATCCTAACCCTAACCCTAACCCTAACCCTAACCCTAACCCTAACCCTAACACCAACCCTAACCCTAACCCTAACCCTAACAAGGGCAAGGTGTACTGGTCAGCGACGGGCAAGTTCTAGGCCTTGGACTAGAGGGAGCCATGGGCGTTGGTCTAGGGCCCGAGCTAGGGCTAGTGAGAGCGGTAGGCGTAGCGCTGGGGTAGGCATAGGGCAAGGGGTGGGTGTCGAGGTAAACCTCGGAGTAGGCCTAGAGCCAGGAGTGGAGCTGTAGCTAGGGGTAGGGTTGGGGGTGGGCCTATGGGTAGGGGGAGCTGTAGCGCCAGGGGTAGTGGTAGGACCAGAGGTAGTGCTAGGCGTATGCCTAGGGCGAGGGGTAGTGCTCGGGGTAGGGTTAGTTGAAGGGCTAGTGTTTGGCAGAGGCCCACGGGAAGTGTTAGGGTTAGGGCTCCTGTTAAGCCTAGGACTAGTGGTAGTGGTAGGGGTCGGCCGAGGACTAGGGGTAGGTGTCACGAAATGGCTCTGGGTAGTCCTAGGACTCGGAACAGGTTTAGGGCTGTATTAGGGTGTGGTAAGCGTGGGTCCAGGGTGATTTCGTAGGCCACGGGTTACTGCTCTGGCTAACGGTAGGGCAAGGTGTACTGGTCGGCCTCGGGCAAGTGGTAGGCCTCTGACTAGAGAGAGCACTGGGCGTTGGTCTAGGGCCCGAGCTAGGGCTAGTGGGAGCGGTAGGCATAGCGCTGGGATAGGTATACGGCAAGGAGTGGGTGTCGGGGTAAACTTCGGAGTAGGCTTTGGGCCAGGAGTTGGAGTTTTGGCTAGGGGTAGGGATGGGGGTGGGCCCAGGGGTAGGGGAAGCTGTAGGGCCAGGGGTAGGGGTAGGACCAGAGGTAGTGCTAGGCGTAGTCCTAGGGCGAGGGGTAGTGCTCGGGGTAGGGTTAGTTGAAGGGCTAGTGGTTGGCAGAGGCCCACGGGCAGTGTTAGGGTTAGGGCTCATGTTAAGCCTAGGACTAGTGGTATTGGTAGTGGTTGGCCGAGGGCTAGGGGTAGGTGTCACGGGAGGGCTCCCGGTAGTCCTAGGACTCAGAACAGGTGTAGGGATGGATTAGGGTGTGGTAAGGGTGGGTCCAAGGTGATTTTGTAGGACACGGGTTACTGCTCTGGCTAACGGTAGGGCAAGGTGTACTGGTCAGCGACGGGCAAGTGCTAGGTTTCGGACTAGATGAACACTGGGCTTTGGTCTAGGGCCCGAGCTAGGGCTAGTGGGAGCCATAGGCGTAGCGCTGGGGTAGGCATACAGCAAGGGGTGGGTGTCGGGGTAAACCTCGGAGTAAGCTTTGGGCCAGAGGTTGGAGTTGTGGCTAGGGGTAGGAATGGGGGTGGGCCTATTAGTAGGGGGATCTCTAGGGCCAGGGGTAGCGGTAGGACCAGAGGTAGTGATAGGCGTAAGCCTAGGGCGAGGGGTAGTGCTCGGGGTAGGGTTAGGTGAAGGGCTAGTGGTTGGCAGAAGCCCACGGACAGTGTTAGGGTTAGGGCTCATGTTAGGCCTAGGACTAGTGGTAGTGGTAGGGGATAGCCGAGGGCTAGGGGTAGGTGTCACGGGAGGGCTTCCGGTAGTCCTAGGATTCCGAACGGATGTGGGGCATGATTAGGGTGTGGCTAATGGTAGGTCCAGGGTGATTTCGTAAAACAACGGTTAGTGATCTGGCCTTCGTTAGGGCAGGGTGTATTGGTCGGTGACGGGCAAGTGCTAGGTTTCGGACTAGAGTGAGCACTGGGCGTTGGTCTAGGGCCCGAGGTAGGGCTAGTGAAAGCGGTAGACGTAGCGCTATGGTTGGCAAAGGGCAAGGGGTGGGTGTCGGGGTAAACCTCGGAGTAGGCCTAGGACCAGGAGTGGGAGCTGTGGCTAGGGGTAGGGATGGGGGTGGGCCTATGGGTAGGGGGAGCTGTAGGGACAGGTGTAGGGGTAGGACCAGAGTTAGTGCTAGGCGTAGGCCTAGGGCGAGGGGTAGTGCTCGGGGTAACCTAACCCTAACCCTAACCCTAACACTAACCCTAACCCTAACCCTAACCCTAACACCAACCCTAACCCTAACCCTAACCCTAACCCAAACCCTATACCTAACACCAACCCTAACCCTAACCATAACCCTAACCCTAACACCAACCCTAACCCTAACCCTAACGCTAAACCTATCCCTAGCCCTAACACCAACCCTAACCCTAACCCTAACGCTAACCCTAACACCAACCCTAACCTTAATCCTAACCCTAACCCTAACCCTAACACCAACCCTAACCCTAACCCTAACCCTAACCCTAACACCAACTTTAACCCTAACCCTAACCCTATGCCTAACACCAACCCTAACCCTAACCCTAACCCTAACCCTAACACCAACCCTAACCCTAACCCTAACACCAACCCTAACCCTAATCGTAACACTAACCCTAACCCTAACCCTAACCATAACACCAACCCTACCCTAACCGTAACCCTAACCCTAACCCTATACCTAACACCAACCCTAACCCTAACCCTAACCCTAACCCTAACCCTAACACCAACCATAACCCTAACCCTAAACCTAACCCTAACCCTAACACCAACCCTAACCCTAATCCTATCCCTAACCCTAACCCTAACCCTAACACCAACCCTAACCCTAACCCTAACCCTAACCCTAAACCTAACACCAACCCTAACCCTAACCCTAACCCTAACCCTAACACCAACCCTAACCCTAACCCTAACCCTAACCCTAAACCCTAATCCTAACCCTAACCCTAACCCTACCCTAACCCTAACCCTAACAAGGGCAAGGTGTACTGGTCAGCGACGGGCCAGTTCTAGGCCTTGGACTAGAGGGAGCCATGGGCGTTGGTCTAGGGCCCGAGCTAGGGCTAGTGAGAGCGGTAGGCGTAGCGCTGGGGTAGGCATAGGGCAAGAGGTGGGTGTCGAGGTAAAACTCGGAGTAGGCCTAGGGCCAGGAGTGGAGCTGTGGCTAGGGGTAGGGTTGGGGGTGGGCCTATGGGTAGGGTGAGCTGTAGGGCCAGGGGTAGTGGTAGGACCAGAGGTAGTGCTAGGCGTATGCCTAGGGCGAGGGGTAGTGCTCGGGGTAGGGTTAGTTGAAGGGCTAGTGTTTGGCAGAGGCCCACGGGAAGTGTTAGGGTTAGGGCTCCTGTTAAGTCTAGGACTAGTGGTAGTGGTAGGGGTGGGCCGAGGACTAGGGGTAGGTGTCACGAAATGGCTCCGGGTAGTCTTAGGACTCGGAACAGGTTTAGGGCTGTATTAGGGTGTGGTAAGGGTGGGTCCAGGGTGATTTCGTAGGCCACGGGTTACTGCTCTGGCTAACGGTTGGGCAAGGTGTACTGGTCGGCCTCGGACAAGTGGTAGGCCTCTGACTAGAGAGAGCACTGGGCGTTGGTCTAGGGCCCGAGCTAGGGCTAGTGGGAGCGGTAGGCATAGCGCTGGGATAGGCATACGGCAAGGAGTGGGTGTCGGGGTAAACTTCGAAGTAGGCTTTGGGCCAGGAGTTGGAGTTTTGGCTAGGGGTAGGGATGGGGGTGGGCCCAGGGGTAGGGGGAGATGTAGGGCCAGGGGTAGGGGTAGGACCAGAGCTAGTGCTAGGCGTAGGCCTAGGGCGAGGGGTAGTGCTCGGGGTAGGGTTAGTTGAAGGGCTAGTGGTTGGCAGAGCCCCACGGGCAGTGTTAGGGTTAGGGCTCATGTTAAGCCTAGGACTAGTGGTATTGGTAGGGGTTGGTCGAGGGCTAGGGGTAGGTGTCACGGGAGGGCTCCGGGTAGTCCTAGGACTCAGAACAGGTGTAGGGCTGGATTAGGGTGTGGTAAGGGTGGGTCCAAGGTGATTTCGTAGGACACGGGTTACTGCTCTGGCTAACGGTAGGGCAAGGTGTACTGGTCGGCGTCGGGCAAGTGCTAGGTTTCGGACTAGATGAACACTGGGCTTTGGTCTAGGGCCCGAGCTAGGGCTAGTGGGAGCCATAGGCGTAGCGCTGGGGTAGGCATAGGGCAAGGGGTGGGTGTCGGGGTAAACCTCGGAGTAAGCTTTGGGCCAGAGGTTGGAGTTGTGGCTAGGGGTAGGGATGGGGGTGGGCCTATTAGTAGGGGGATCTCTAGGGCCAGGGGTAGGGGTAGGACCACAGGTAGTGCTAGGCGTAAGCCTAGGGCGAGGGGTAGTGCTCGGGGCAGGGTTAGGTGAAGGGCTAGTGGTTGGCAGAGGCCCACGGACAGTGTTAGGGTTAGGGCTCATGTTAGGCCTAGGACTAGTGGTAGTGGTAGGGATAGCCGAGGGCTAGGGGTAGGTGTCACGGGAGGGCTTCCGGTAGTCCTAGGACTTCGAGCGGATGTGGGGCATGATTAGGGTGTGGCTAATGGTGGGTCCAGGGTGATTTCGTAAAACAACGGTTAGTGATCTGGCTTTCGGTACGGCAGGGTGTATTGGTCGGTGACGGGCAAGTGCTAGGCTTCGGACTAGAGTGAGCACTGGGCGTTGGTCTAGGGCCCGAGGTAGGGCTAGTGGGAGCGGTAGACGTAGCGCTATGGTTGGCAAAGGGCAAGGGGTGGGTGTCGGGGTAAACCTCGGAGTAGGCCAAGGACCAGGAGTGGGAGCTGTGTCTAGGGGTAAAGATGGGGGTGGGCCTATGGGTAGGAGTAGCTGTAGGGCCAGGGGTAGGGGTAGGACCAGAGGTAGTGCCAGGCGTACGCCTAGGGCGAGGGGTAGTGCTCGGGGTGACCTAACCCTAGCCCTAACCCTAACCCTAACCCTAACCCTAACACCAACCCTAACCCTAATCCTAACCCTAACCCTAACACCAACCCTAAACCTAACACCAACCCTAACCCTAATCCTAACCCTAAACCTAACACCAACCCTAACCCTAACCCTAACCCTAAACCCTAACCCTAACCCTTACCCTAACCCTAACAAGGGCAATGTGTACTAGTCAGCGACGGGCAAGTTCTAGGCCTCGGACTAGAAGGAGCCATAATCGTTGGTCTAGGGCCCGAGCTAGGGCTAGTGGGAGCGGTAGGCGTAGCGCTGGGGTAGGCATAGGGCAAGGGGTGGGTGTCGAGGTAAACCTCAAAGTAGGCCCAGGGCCAGGAGTGGGAGCTATGGCTAGGGGTAGGGGTGGGGGTGGGCCTATGGGTAGGGGGAGCTGTAGGGCCAGGGGTAGTGGTAGGACCAGAGGTAGTGCTAGGCGTAGGCCTAGGGCGAGGGGTAGTGCTCGGGGTAGGGTTAGCTGAAGAGCTAGTGGTTGGCAGAGGCCCACGGGCAGTGTTAGGGTTAGGGCTCATGTTAAGCCTAGGACTAGTGGTAGTGGTAGGGGTTGGCCGAGGGCGAGGGGTAGGCGTCACGGGAGAGCTCCGGGTAGTCCTAGGACTCGGAACAGGTGTAGGGCTGTATTAGGGTGTGGTAAGGGTGGGTCCAGGGTGATTTCGTAGGACACGGGTTACTGCTCTGGCTAACGGTAGGGCGAGGTGTACTGGTCGGCGACGGGCAAATGCTAGGCCACGTACTAGATGAGCACTGGGCTTTGGTCTAGGGCCCGAGCTAGGGCTAGTGGGAGCCATAGGCGTAACGCTGGGGTAGGCATAGGGCAAAGGGTGGGTGTCGTGGTAAACTTCGGAGTAGGCCTTGGGTCAGGAGTTGGAGTTTTGGATAGGGGTAGGGATGGGGGTGGGCCCAGGGGTACGGGGAGCTGTAGGGCCAGGGATAGGGGTAGGACCAAAGGTAGTGCTAGGCGTAGGCCTAGGGCGAGTGGTAGTGCTCGGGGTAGGGTTAGTTGAAGGGCTAGTGGTTGGCAGAGGCCCACGGGCAGTGTTAGGGTTAGGGCTCATGTTAAGCCTAGGACTAGTGGTAGTGGTAGGGGTTGGCCGAGGGCTAGGGGTAGGTGTCACGGGAGGGCTCCGGGTAGTCCTAAGAGTCAGAACAGGTGTAGGGCTGGATTAGGGTGTGGCTAATGGTGGGTCCAGGGTGATTTCGTAGGACTAGGGTTAGTGATCTGGCTATCGGTAGGGCAAGGTGTACTGGTCGGTGACGGGCAAGTGCTAGGCCACGGACTAGAGTGACCACTGGGCGTTGGTCTAGGGCACGAGCTAGGGCTAGTGGGAGCAGTAGGCTTAGCTCTGGGGTAGGCATAGGGCAAAGGGTGGGTTTCGGGGTAAACTTCGGGTAGGCTTTGGGCCAGGAGTTGGAGTTGTGGATAGTGGTAGGGATGGGGGTGGGCCTATGTGTAGGGGGAGCTGTAGGGCCACGGGTAGGGATAGGAACAGAGGTAGTGCTAGGCGTAGGCCTAGGGCGAGGGGTAGTGCTCGGGGTAGGGTTAGGTGAAGGGCTAGTGGTTGGCAGAGGCCCACGGGCAGTGTTAGGTTTAGGGCTCATGTTAGGCCTAGGACTAGTGGTAGTGGTAGGGGATGGCCGAGGGCTAGGGGTAGGTGTCACGGGAGGGCTCCGGGTAGTCCAAGGACTCGGAACAGGTGTAGGGCTGGATTAGGGTGTGGTAAGGGTGAGTCCAGGGTGATTTCGTAGGATACGGGTTACTGCACTGGCTAATGGTAGGGCAAGGTGTACTGGTCGGCCTCGGGCAAGTGGTAGACCTCTGACTAGATGAGCACTGGGCGTTGGTTTAGGGCCCGAGCTAGGGTTAGTGGGAGCGATAGGCGTAGCGCTGGGGTAGGCATAGGGCAAGTGGTGGGTGTCAAGGTAAACCTCCGAGTAGGCTTTGACCCAGGAGTTGGAGTTGTGGCTAGGGGTAGGGATGGGGGTGGGCCCACTGGTAGGGGGACCTGTAGGGCCAGGGGTAGCGGTAGGACCAGAGGTAGTGCTATGCGTTAGCCTAGGGCGAGGTGTAGTGTTCGGGGTAACCTAACCGTAACCCTAACTCTAACCCTAACCCTAACCCTAACCCTAACACCAAACCTAACCCTAACCCTAACCCTAACCCTAACCCTAACCCTAACCTTAACCCTAACCCTAACCCTAACAAGGGCAAGGTATACTGGTCAGCGACGGGCAAGTTCTAGGCCTCGGACTAGAGGGAGCTTTGGGCGTTGGTCTAGGGCCCGAGCTAGGGCTAGTGGGAGCGGTAGGCATAGCGCTGGGGTAGGCATAGGGCAAGGGGTGTGTGTCGGGGTAAACCTCGGAGTAGGCCTAGTGCCAGGAGTTGGAGTTGTGGCTAGGGGTAGGGTTGGGGGTGGGCCTATAAGTAGGGGGAGCTGTAGGGCCAGGGGTAGCGGTAGGACCAGCGTAGTGCTAGGCGTTAGCCTAGGGCGAGGGGTAGTGCTCTGGGTAGGGTTAGGTGAAGGGCTTGTTGTTTGCTGAGGCCCACGGGCAGTGTTAGTCTTAGGGCTCATGTTAGGCCTAGGACTAGTGGTAGTGGTAGGGGTTGGCCGAGGGCTAGGGATAGGTGTCACGGAAGGGCTCCGGGTAGTCTTAGGACTCAAAACGTCTGTAGGGCTGTATTAGGGTGTGGTAAGTGTGGTTCCAGGGTGATTTCGTAGGACACGGGTTAGTGCTCTGGCTAACGGTAGGGCAAGGTGTACTTGTCGGTGACGGGCAAGTGCTAGGCTTCAAACTAGAGTGAGCACTGGGCGTTGGTCTAGGGCTTGAGGTAGGGCTAGTGGGAGCGGTAGGCGTAGCGCTGTGGTAGGCAAAGGGCTAGGGGTGGGTGTCGGGGTAAACCTCGGAGTAGGCCTAGGACCAGGAGTGGGAGCTGTGTCTAGGGGTAGGGATGGGGGTGGGCCTATGGGTAGGGGGAGCTGTAGGTCCAGGGTTAGGGGTAGGACCAGAGGTAGTGCCAGGCGTAGGCCTAGGGCGAGGGGTATAGCTCGGGGTGACCTAACCCTAACCCTAACCCTAACCCTAACCCTAACACCAACCCTAACCCTAAATCTAACCCTAACCCTAAACCTAACACCAACCCTAACCCTAATCCTAACCCTAACCCTAACACCAACCCTAACCCTAACCCTAACCCTAAACCCTAACCCTAACCCTAACCCTAACAAGGGCAAGGTGTACTGGTCGGCGACGGGCAAGTTCTAGGCCTCGGACTAGAGGGAGCCATGGGCGTTGTCCTAGGACCCGAGCTAGGGCTAGTCGGAGCGGTAGGCGTAGCGCTGGGGTAGGTATAGGACAAGGGGTGGGTGTCGAGGTAAACCTCGGAGTAGGCCTAGGGCCAGGAGTGGGCGCTGTGGCTAAGGGTAGGGATGGGGGTGGGCCTATAAGTAGGGGGAGCTGTAGGGCCAGGGGTAGGGGTAGGACCAGAGGTAGTGCTACGCGTAAGCCTAGGGCGAGGGGTAGTGCTCGGGGTAGGGTTAGGTGAAGGGCTAGTGGTTGGCAGAGGCCCACGGGCAGTGTTAGGGTTAGGGCTCATGTTAGGACTAGGACTAGTAGTAGTGGTAGGGGATGGGCGAGGGCTAGGGGTAACTGTCACGGGAGGGCTCCGGGTAGTCCTAGGATTCCGAACGGATGTGGGGCTGGATTAGGGTATGGCTAATGGTGGGTCCAGGGTGATTTCGTAGGACACGGGTTAGTGCTCTGGCTATCGGTAGAGCAAGGTGTACTGGTTGGCGACGGGCAAGTGCTAGGCTTCGGACTAGAGTGAGCACTGGACGTTGGTCTAGGGCTCGAGGTAGGGCTAGTGGGAGCGGTATGCGTAGCGCGGGGGTAGGCAATGGGCAAGGGGTGGGTGTCAGGGTAAACTCGGAGTAGGCCTAGGACCAGGAGTGGGAGCTCTGGCTAGGGGTAGGGATGGTGGTGGGCCTATGGGTAGGGGGAGCTGTAGGGATAGGGGTAGGGGTAGGACCAGAGGTAGTGCTAGGCGTAGGCCTAGGGCGAGGGGTAGTGCTCGGGATAACCTAACCCTAACCCTAACCCTAACACTAACCCTAACCCTAACCCTAACCCTAACACCAACCCTAACCCTAATTCTAACCCTAACCCTATACCTAACACCAACCCTAACCCTAACCCTAACCCTAACACCAACCCTAACATTAATCTAACCCTAACCCTAACCCTAACACCAACCCTAACCCTAACCCTAACCCTAACCCTAACACCAACGCTAACCCTAATCCTAACCCTAACCCTAACCCTAACAACAACCCTAACCGTAACCCTAACCCTAACACCAACCCTAACCCTAACCCTAACCCTAACCCTAATCCTAAACCTAACACCAACCCTAACCCTAACCCGAAACCTAACCCTAACAAGGGCAAGGTGTACTGGTCAGCGACGGGCAAGTTCTAGGCCTCGGACTAGAGGGAGCCATGGGTGTTGTTCTAGGACCCGAGCAAGGGCTAGTGGGAGCGGTAGGCGTAACGCTGGGGTAGGCATAGGGCAAGGGGTGGGTGTTGAGGTAAACCTCGGAGTAGGCCTAGGGCCAGGAGTGGGAGCTGTGGCTAGGGGTAGGGGTGGGGGTGGGACTATGGGTAGGGGGAGCTGCAGGGCCAGGGGTAGGGGTAGGACCAAAGGTAGTGCTAGACGTAGGCCTAGCGCTAGGGGTAGTGCTCGGGTTAGGGTTAGTTGAAGGGCTAGTGGTTGGCAGAGGCCCACGGGCAGTATTAGGGTTAGGGCTCATGTTAAGCTTAGGACTAGTGGTAGTGTTAGGGATTGGCCGAGGGCTAGGGGTAGGTGTCACGGGAGGGCTCCGGGTAGTTCTAGGACTCGGAACAGGTGTACAGCTGAATTAGGGTTGGTAAGGGTGAGTCCAGGGTGATTTCGTAGGACACGGGTTACTGCTCTGGCTAACGGTAGGGCAAGGTGTACTGGTCGGCGACGGGGAAGTGCTAGGCCTCGGACTAGATGAGCACTGGGCTTTGGTCTAGGGCCCGAGCTAGGGCTAGTGGGAGCGTTAGGCGTAGCGCTGGTGTAGGCATAGGGCAAGGGGTGGGTGTCGGGGTAAACCTCGGAGTTGGCCTACTGCCAGGAGTTGGAGCTGTGGGTAGGGGTAGGGATTTGGGTGGGCCTATGGTTATTGGGAGCTGTAGGGCCATGGGTAGGGGTAGGACCAGAGGTAGTGCTAGGCGTAGGCCTAGGGCGAGGGGTAGTGCTATGGGCAGGGATGGTGAAGGGCTAGTGGTTGGCCTAGGCCTACGGGCAGTGTTAGTCTTAGGGCTCATGTTAGGCCTAGGACTAGTGGTAGTGGTAGGGGCTGGCCGAGGGCTAGGGGTAGGTGTCACGGGAGGGCTCCGGGTAGTCCTAGGACTCGGAACAGGTGTAGGGCTGGATTAGGGTGTGGTAAGTGTGAGTCCAGGGTGATTTCGTAGGACACGGGTTACTGCACTGGCTAACGGTAGGGCAAGGTGTACTGGTCGGCCTCGGACAAGTGGTAGACCTCTGACTAGATGAGCACTGAGCGTTGGTCTAGGGCCCGAGCTAGGGCTAGTGGGAGCGATAGGCGTAGCGCTGGGGTAGGCATAGGGCAAGGGGTGGGTGTCAAGGTAAACCTCGGAGTAGGCTTTGGCCCAGGAGTTGGAGTTGTGGCTAGGGGTAGGGATGGGGGTGGACCCATGGGTAGGGGGAGCTGTAGGGCCAGGGGTTGCGGTAGGACCAGAGGTAGTGCTAGGCGTATGCCTAGGGCGAGTGGTAGTGCTCGGGGTAACCTAACCGTAACCCTAACCCTAACCCAAACCCTAACCCTAACCCTAACACCAACCGTAACCCTAATCCTAACCCTAACCCTAACCCTAAACATTAAACCAACCCTAACCCTAACCCTAACCCTAAACCTAACAAGGGCAATGTGTACTGGTCAGCGACGGGCAAGTTCTAAACCTCGGACTAGAGGAAGCCATGGGCGTTGGTTTAGGGTCCGAGCTAGGGCTAGTGGGAGCGATAGGCGTGGCGCTCGGGTAGGCATAGGGCAAGGGGTGGGTGTCGGGGTAAACCTCGGAGTAGGCCTAGTGTCAGGAGTTGGAGCTGTGGCTAGGGGTAGGGATTTGGGTGGGCCTATGGTTAGGGGGAGCTGTAGGGCCAGGGGTAGCGGTAGGACCAGAGGTAATGCTAGGCGTAGGCCTAGGGCGAGGGGTAGTGCTCTGGGTAGGGATGGTGAAGGGCTAGTGGTTGGCTGAGGCCCACGGGCAGTGTTAGGGTTAGGGCTCATGTTAAGCCTAGGACTATTGGTAGTGGTAGGGGATGGCCGAGTGCTAGGGTAGGTGTCACGGGAGGGCTCCGGGTATTCCTAGGCTCCGAACGGATGTGGGCATGATTAGGGTGTGGCTAATGGTAGGTCCAGGGTGATTTCGTAGGACACGGGTTAGTGCTCTGGCTATTGGTAGGGCAAGGTGTACCGGTTGGCGACGGGCAAGTGCTAGGCTTCGGACTAATGTGAGCACTGGGCGTTGGTCTAGGGCCCAAGGTAGGGCTAGTGGGAGAGGTAGGCGTAGCGCTGGGGTAGGCAAAGGGCAAGCGGTGGGTGTCGGGGTAAACCTCGGAGTAGGCCTACGACCAGGAGTGGGAGCTGTGGCTAGGGGTAGGGATGGGGGTGGTCCTATGGGTAGGGGGAGCTGTAGGGACAGGGGTAGGGGTAGAACCAGAGGTAGTGCCAGGCGTAGGCCTAGGGCGAGGGGTAGTGCTAGGGGTAACCTAACCCTAACCCTAACCCTAACACTAACCCTAACCCTACCCCTAACCCTAACCCTAACACCAACCCTAACCCTAACCCTAACCGTAACCCTAAACCTATACCTAACACCAACCCTAACCCTAACCCTAACCCTATCCCTAAACCAAACCCTAACTTTAACCCTAAAACTAACCCTATACCTAACACCAACCCTAACCCTAACCCTAAACCTAACCCTAACACCAACACTAACGCTAACCCTAACCCTATACCTAACACCAAACCTAACCCTAACCCTAACCCTAACCCTAACACCAACCCTAACCCTAACCCTAACCCTAACCCTATACCTAACACCAACCCTAACCCTAACCCTAACCCTAACACCAACCCTAACCCTAACCCTAACCCTATACCTAACACCAACCCTAACCCAAACCCTAACCCTAACCCTAACACCAATCCTAAACCTAACCCTAACCCTAAACCCTAACCCTAACCCTTACCCTAACCCTAACGCTAACAAGGGCAAGGTGTAATGGTCAGCGACGGGCAAGTTCTAGGCCTCGGACGAGAGGGAGCCACAATCGTTGGTCTAGAGCCGGAGCTAGGGCTAGTGGAAACGGTAGGCGTAGCGCTGGGGTAGGCATAGAACAAGGGGTGGGTGTCGAGGTAAACCTCGGAGTAGGCCTAGGCCCAGGAGTGGGAGCTGTGGCTAGGGGTAGGGGTGGGGGTGGGCCTATGGGTAGGGGGAGCTGTAGGGCCTGGGGTAGTGGTAGGACCAGAGGTAGTGCTAGGCGTAGGCCTAGGGCGAGGGGTAGTGCTCGAGGTAGGGTTAGTGAAGGGCTAGTGGTTGGCAGAGGCCCACGGGCAGTGTATGGTTAGGGCTCATGTTAAGCCTAGGACTAGTGGTAGTGGTAGGGGTTGGCCGAGGGCTAGGGGTAGGTGTCACCCGAAGGCTCCGGGAAGTCCTAAACTCGGAACAGGTGTAGAGCTGGATTAGGGTGTGGAAAGGGTGAGTCCAGGATGATTTCGTAGGACACGGTTTACTGCACTGGCTAACGGTAGGGCAAGGTGTACTGGTCGGCCTCGGGCAAGTGGTAGACCTCTGAGTAGATGAGCACTGGGCGTTGGTCTAGGGACCGAGCTAGGGCTAGTGGGAGCCATAGGCGTAGCGCTGGGGTAGATATAGTGCAAGGGGTGGGAGTCAAGGTAAACCTCGGAGTAGGCTTTGGCCCAGGATTTGGAGTTGTGGATAGGGGTAAAGATGGGGTGGGCCCATGGGTATGGGAGCTGTAGGGCCAGGGGTAGCTGTAGGACCAAAGGTAGTGCTAGGCGTATGCCTAGGGCGAGGGGTAGTGCTCGGGGTAACCTAAATGTAACCCTAACCCTAACCCTAACCCTAACCCTAAACCTAAAACCAACCCTAACCCTAACCCTAATCCTAACCCTAAAAGGGCAAGGTGTACTGGTCAGCGACGGGCAAGTCTAGGCCTCGGACTAGAGGGAGGCATGGGCGTTGGTCTAGGGCCCGAGCCTGAACTAGTGGAAGCGGTAGGCATAGCGCTGGGGTAGGCATAGAGCAAGGGGTGTGTGTCGGTGTAAACCTCGGAGTAGGCCTAGTGCCAGGAGTTGGAGCTGTGGCTAGGGGTAGGGATGGGTGTGGGCCTATGGGTAGGGGGAGCTGTAGGGCCAGGGGTAGGGGTAGGACCAGAGGTAGTGCTAGGCGTATGCCTAGGGCGAGGGGTAGTGCTCGGGGTAACCTAACCGTAACCCTAACCCTAAACCTAACCCTAACCCTAACACCAACCCTAACCCTAACCCTAACCCTAAACCTAACACCAACCCTAGCCCTAACCCTAACCCTAACCCTAACAAGGGCAAGGTGTACTGGTCAGCGACGGGCAAGTTCTAGGCCTCGGACTAGAGGGAGCCATGGGCGTTGGTCTAGGGCCCGAGCTAGGGCTAGTGGGAGTGGTAGGCGTAACGCTGGGGTAGGCATAGGGCAAGGGGTGGGTGTCGAGGTAAACCTCGGAGTAGGCCTAGGGCCAGGAATGGAGATGTAGCTAGGGGTAGGGGTGGGGGTGGGCCTATGGGTAGGGGGAGCTGTAGGGCCAGGGGTAGGGGTAGGACCAGAAGTAGTACTAGACGTAGGCCTAGGGCGAGGGGTAGTGCTCGCTGTAGGGTTAGTTGAAGGGCTAGTGGTTGGCAGAGGCCCACGGGCAGTGTTAGGGTTAGGGCTCATGTTAGGCCTCGGACTAGTGGTAGTGGTAGGGGATGGCCGAGGGCTAGGGGTAACTGTCCCGGGAGGGCTCCGGGTAGTCCTAGGACTCCGAACGGATGTAGGGCTGGATTAGGGTGTGGCTAAAGGTGGGTCCAAGGTGATTTCGTAGGACACGGGTTAGTGCTCTGGCTATCGGTAGGGCAAGGTGTACCGGTTGGCGAAGGGCAAGTGCTAGGCTTCGGACTAGAGTGAGCACTGGGCGTTGGTCTAGGGCCCAAGGTAGTGCTAGTGGGAGCGGTAGGCGTAGCGCTGGGGTAGGCAAAGGGAAAGGGGTGGGTGTCGGGGTAAACCTCGGAGTAGGCCTAGGACCAGGAGTGGGAGCTGTGGCTAGGGGTAGGGATGGGGGTGGGCCTATTGGTAGGGGGAGCTGTAGGGACAGGGGTAGGGGTAGGACCAGAGGTAGTGCTAAGCGTAGGCCTAGGGCGAGGGGTAGGGTTCTGGGTAGGGATGGTGAAGGGCTAGTGGTTGGCTGAGGCCCACGGGCAGTGTTGTCTTAGGGCTCATGTTAGGCCTAGGACTAGTGGTAGTGGTAGGGGTTGGCCGAGGGCTAGGGGTAGGTGTCACGGGAGGGCTCCGGGTAGTCCTAGGACTCGGAAAGGATGTAGGGCTGCATTAGGGTGTGGTAAGGGTTGGTCCAGGGTGATTTCATAGGACACGGGTTAGTGCTCTGGCTAAAGGTAGAGCAAGGTGTACTGGTCGGCGTCGGGCAAGTGGTAGGCCTCGGACTAGAGGGAGCACTGGGCGTTGGTCTAGGGCCCGAGCTAGGGCTAGTGGGAGCGTTAGGCGTAGCACTGGGGTAGGCATAGGGCAAAGGGTGGGTGTCGGGGTAAACCTCGGAGTAGGCTTTGGGCCAGGAGTTGGAGTTGTGGCTAGGGGTAAGGATGGGGGTGAGCCTATGGGTAGGGGGAGCTGTAGGGCCAGTCGTAGAGGTAGGACCAGAGGTAGTGCTAGGCGTAGGACTAGGGCGAGGTGTAGTGCTCAGGGTAGGGTTAGGTGAAGGGCTAGTGGTTTGCAGACGCCCACGGGCAGTGTTAGGGTTAGGGCTCATGTAGGCCTAGAACTAGTGGTAGTAGTAGGGGATGGCCGAGGGCTAGGGGTATGTGTCACAGGAGGGCTCCGGGTAGTCCTAGGACTCCGAACGGATGTGGGGCATGATTAGGGTGTGGCTAATGGTGCGACCAGGGTGATTTCGTAGGACATGGGTTAGTGCTCTGGCTATCGGTAGGCAAGGTGTACTGGTCGGCGACGGGCAAGTGCTACGCTTCGGACTAGAGTGAGCACTGGGCGTTGGTCTAGGGCCCGAGGTAGGGCTAGTGGGAGCAGTAGGAATAGCGCTGGGGTAGGCAAAGTGCAAGGGGTGGGTGTCGGGGTAAACCACGGAGTAGGCCTAGGACCAGGAGTGGGAGCTGTGGCTAGGGATAGGGATGGGGGTGGGCCTATGGGTAGGGGGAGCTGTAGGGCCAAGGGTAGGGGTAGGACCAGAGGTAGTGCTAGCCGTAGGCCTAGGGCGAGGGTTAGGGCTCGGCGTAACCTAACCGTAAACCTAACCCTAACCCTAACACTAACCCTAACCCTAACACCAACCCTAACCCTAATCCTAACCCTAACCCTAACCCTAACACCAACCCTAACCCTAACCATAACCCTAACACCAACCCTAACCCTAACCCTAACCCTAACCCTAACCCTATACCTAACACCAACCCTAACCCTAACCCTAACCCTAACACCAACCCTAACCCTAACCCTAACCCTAACCCTATACCTAACACCAACCCTAACCCTAACCCTAACCCTAACCCTAACACCAACCCTAACCCTAATCCTAACCCTAACCCTAACCCTAACCCTAACCCTAACCCTAACACCAAACCTAACCCTAACCCTAACCCTAACACCATCCCTAACCCTAACCCTAACCCTAACCCTAACCCTATACCTAACACCAACCCTAACCCTAACCCTAACCCTAAACTTAACACCAACACTAACCCTAACCCTAACGCTAACCCTAACCCTATACCTAACACCAACCCTAAACCTAACCCTAACCCTAACACCAACCCTAACCCTAATCCTAACCCTAACCCTAACCCTAACCCTAACCCTAACCCTAACCCTAACACCAACCCTAACCCTAACACTAACCCTAACCCTAACCCTAAACCTAACACCAACCCTAACCCTAACCCTAACACCAACCCTAATCCTAACGCTAACCCTAAACCCTAATCCTAATCCTAACCCTAACCCTAACCCTAACCCTAACCCTAACAAGGGCAAGGTGTACTGGTCGGCGTCGGGCAGGTGGTAGGCCTCGGACTATAGGGAGCACTGGGCGTTGGTCTAGGGCCCGAGCTAGCACTAGTGAGAGCGGTAGGCGTAGCACTGGGGTAGGCATATGGCAAGGGGTTGGTGTCGAGGTAAACCTCGGAGTAGGCTTTGGGCCAGAGTTCGGAGTTGTGCCTAGGGGTAGGGATGGGGGTGGGCCTATTAGTAGGGGGAGCTGTAGGGCCAGGGGTAGGGGTAGGACCAGAGGTAGTGCTAGGCGTAAGCCTAGGGCGAGGGGTAGTGCTCGGGGTAGGGTTAGGTGAATGGCTAGTGGTTGACAGAGGCCCACGAACAGTGTTAGGGTTAGGGCTCATGTTAGGCCTAGGACTAGTGGTAGTGGTAGGGGATAGCCGAGGGCTAGGGGTAGGTGTCACGGGAGGGCTCCGGGTAGTCCTAGGACTCAGAACGGATGTGGGGCATGATTAGGGTGTGGCTAATGGTGGGTCCAGGGTGATTTCGTAGGACAAGGGTTAGTGATCTGGCTTTCGGTAGGGCAGGGTGTATTGGTCGGTGACGGGCAAGTGCTAGGCTTCGGACTAGAGTGAGCCTTGGGCGTTGGTCTAGGGCCCGAGGTAGGGCTAGTGGGAGCGGTAGGCGTAGCGCTGTGGTAGGCAAAGGGCAAGGGGTGGGTGTCGGGGTAAACCTCGGAGTAGGCCTAGGACCTGGAGTGGGAGCTGTGGCTAGGGGTAGGGATGGGGGTGGGCCTATGGGTAGGGGGATCTGTAGGGCCAGGGGTAGGAGTGGGACCAGAGGAAGTGCCAGGCGTACGCCTAGGGCGAGGGGTAGTGCTCGGGGTGACCTAACCCTAACCCTAACCCTAACCCTAACCCTAACACCAACCCTAACCCTAATCCTAACCCTAACCCTAACACCAACCCTAACCCTAACACCAACACTAACCCTTATCCTAACCCTAAACCTAGCACCAACCCTAACCCTAACCCTAACCCTAAACCCTAACCCTAACCCTTACCCTAACCCTAACAAGGGCAATGTGTACTAGTCAGCGACGGGCAAGTTCTAGGCCTCGGACTAGAGGAAGCCATGGGTGTTGGTCTAGGGCCCGAGCTAGGGCTAGTGGGAGCGGTAGGTGTAGCGCTGGGGTAGGCATAGGGCAAGGGGTGGGTGTCGAGGTAAACCTCGAAGTAGGCCTATGGCCAGGAGTGGGAGCTGTGGATAGTGGTAGGGATGGGGGTGGGCCTATAATTAGGGGGAGCTGTAGGGCCAGGGGTAGGAGTAGGACCAGAGGTAGTGCTAGGCGTAGGCCTAGGGCGAGGGGTAGTGCTCGGGGTAGGGTTAGTTGAAGGGCTAGTGTTTGGCAGAGGCCAACGGGCAGTGTTAGGGTTAGGGCTCATGTTAAGCCTAGGACTAGTGGTAGTGGTAGGGGTTGGCCGAGGGCTATGTGTAGGTGTCACGAAATGGCTCCGGGTAGTCCTAGGACTCGGAACAGGTGTAGGGCTGTATTAGGGTGTGGTAAGGGTGGGTCCAGGGTGATTTCGTAGGACACGGGTTACTGCTCTGGCTAACGGTAGGGCAAGGTGTACTGGTCGGCCTCGGGCAAGTGGTAGGCCTCTGACTAGAGAGAGCACTGGGCGTTGGTCTAGGGCCCGAGCTAGGTCTAGTGGGAGCGGTAGGCGTAGCGCTGGGATAGGCATAGGGCAAAAGTGGGTGTCGGGTTAAACTTCAGAGTAGGCTTTGGGCCAGGAGTTGGAGTTTTGGCTTGGGGTAGGGATGGGCGTGGGCCCAGGGGTAGGAGGAGCTGTAGGGCCAGGGGTAGGGGTAGGACCAGAGGTAGTGCTAGGCGTAGGCCTAGGGCGAGGGGTAGTGCTCGGGGTAGGGTTAGTTGAAGGGCTAGTGGTTGGCAGAGGCCCACGGGCAGTGTTAAGGTTAGGGCTCATGTTAAGCCTAGGACTAGTGGTAGTGGTAGGAGTTGGCCGAGGGCTAGGGGTAGGTGTCACGGGAGGGCTCCGGGTAGTCCTAAGACTCAGAACAGGTGTAGGGCTGGATTAGGGTGTGGTAAGTGTGGGTCAAGGGTGATTTCGTAGGACAAGGGTTAGTGATCTGGCTATCGGTAGGGCAAGGTGTAATGGTCGGTGACGGGCAAGTGCTAGGCTTCGGACTAGAGTGAGCACTGGGTGTTGGTCTAGGGCCCGAGGTAGGGCTAGTGAGAGCGGTAGGCGTAGTGCTGTGGTAGGCAAAGGGCAAGGGGTGTGTGTCGGGGTAAACCTCGGAGTAGGCCTAGGTCCAGGAGTGGGAGCAGTGGCTAGGGGTAGGGATCGGGGTGGGCCTATAAGTAGGGGGAGCTGTAGGGCCAGGGGTAGGAGTAGGACCAGAGGTAGTGCTAGGCCTTAGCCTAGGGCGAGGGGTAGTGCTCGGGGTAGGGTTGGGTGAAGGGCTAGTGGTTGGCAGAGGCCCACGGTCAGTGTTAGGGTTAGGGCTCATGTTAGGCCTGGGACTAGTGGTAGTGGTAGGGGATGGCCGAGGGCTAGAGGTAGGTGTCACGGGAGGGCTCCGGGTAGTCCTAAGACTCAGAAAAGGTGTAGGGCTGGATTAGGGTGTGGTAAGAGTGGGTCAAGGGTGATTTCGTGGGACAAGGGTTTGTGATCTGGCTATCGGTAGGGCAAGGTGTAATGGTCGGTGACGGGCAAGTGCTAGGCTTCGGACTAGAGTGAGCACTGGGTGTTGGTCTAGGGCCCGAGGTAGGGCTAGTGGGAGCGGTAGGCATAGCGCTGTGGTAGGCAAAGGGCAAGGGGTGGGTGTCAAGGTAAACCTCGGAGTAGGCCTAGGACCAGGAGTGGGAGCTGTGGCTAGGGGTAGGGATGGGGGTGGGCCTATGGGTAGGGGGATCTGTAGGGCCAGGGGTAGGAGTGGGACCAGAGGTAGTGCCAGGCGTACGCCTAGGGCGAGGGGTAGTGCTCGGGGTGACCTAACCCTAACCCTAACCCTAACCCTAACCCTAACACCAACCCTAACCCTAATCCTAACCCTAACCCTAACACCAACCCTAACCCTAACACCAACACTAACCCTAATCCTAACCCTAAACCTAACACCAACCCTAACCCTAACCCTAACCCTAAACCCTAACCCTAACCCTTACCCTAACCCTAACAAGGGCAATGTGTACTAGTCAGCAACGGGCAAGTTCTAGGCCTCGGACTAGAGGGAGCCATGGGTGTTGGTCTAGGGCCCGAGCTAGGGCTAGTGGGAGCGGTAGGTGTAGCGCTGGGGTAGGCATAGGGCAAGGGGTGGGTGTCGAGGTAAACCTCGGAGTAGGCCTATGGCCAGGAGTGGGAGATGTGGATAGGGGTAGGGATGGGGGTGGGCCTATAATTAGGGGGAGCTGTAGGGTCAGGGGTAGGAGTAGGACCAGAGGTAGTGCTAGGCGTAGGCCTAGGGCGAGGGGTAGTCCTCGGGGTAGGGTTAGTTGAAGGGCTAGTGTTTGGCAGAGGCCAACGGGCAGTGTTAGGGTTAGGGCTCATGTTAAGCCTAGGACTAGTGGTAGTGGTAGGGGTTGGCCGAGGGCTATGTGTAGGTGTCACGAAATGGCTCCGGGTAGTCCTAAAACTCGGAACATGTGTAGGGCTGTATTAGGGTGTGGTAAGGGTGGGTCCAGGGTGTTTTCGTAGGACACGGGTTACTGCTCTGGCTAACAGTAGGGCAAGGTGTACTGGTCGGCCTCGGGCAAGTGGTAGGCCTCTGACTAGAGAGAGCACTGGGCGTTGGTCTAGGGCCCGAGCTAGGTCTAGTGGGAGCGGTAGGCGTAGCGCTGGGATAGGCATACGGCAAGGGGTGGGTGTCGGGGTAAACTTCGGAGTAGGCTTTGGGCCAGGAGTTGGAGTTTTGGCTAGGGGTAGGGATGGGGGTGGGCCCAGGGGTAGGGGGAGCTGTAGGGCCAGGGGTAGGGGTAGGACCAGAGGTAGTGCTAGGCGTAGGCCTAGGGCGAGTGGTAGTGCTCGGGGTAGGGTTAGGTGAAGGGCTAGTGGTTGGCAGAGGCCCACGGGCAGTGTTAGGGTTAGGGCTCATGTTAGGCCTATGACTAGTAGTATTAGTAGGGGATGGCCGAGGGCTAAAGGTAGTGCTCGGGGTAACCTAACCCTAACCCTAACCTTAACACTAACACTAACCCTAACCCTAACCCTAACACCAACCCTAACCCTAACCCTAACCCTAACCCTAACCCTATACCTAACAGCAACCCTAACCCTAACCCTAACCCTAACCCTAACACCAAACCTAACCCTAACCCTAACCCTAACACTAACCCTAACCCTAACCCTAACCCTAACACCAACCCTAACCCTAACCCTAACCCTAACCCTAACACTATACCTAACACCAACCCTAACCCTAACCCTAACCCTAACCCTAACCCTAACACCAACCCTAACCCTAATCCTAACCCTAACCCTAACCCTAACCCTAACCCTAACACCAACCCTAACCCTAACCCTAACCCTAACCCTAACCCTAACACCAACCCTAACCCTAACCCTAACCCTAAACCCTAATCGAACCCTAACCCTAACCCTAACCCTAACCCTAAGAAGGGCAAGGTGTACTGGTCAGCGACGGGCAAGTTCTAGGCCTCGGACTAGAGGGAGCCATGGGCGTTGGTCTAGGGCCCAAGCTAGGGCTAGTGAGAGCGGTAGGCGTAGCGCTGGGGTGGGCATAGGGCAAGGGGTAGTGCTCAAGGTAGGGTTTGTTGAAGGGCTAGTGTTTGGCAGAGGCCCACAAGCAGTGTTAGGGTTAGGGATCATGTAAAGCCTAGGACTAGTGGTAGTGGTAGGGGTTGGCCGAGGGCTAGGGGTAGGTGTCACGAAATGGCTCCGAGTAGTCCTAGGACTCGGAACAGGTGTAGGGCTGTATTAGGGTGTGGCTAATGGTGGGTCCAGGGTGATTTCGTAGGACATGGTTTACTGCTCTGGCTAACGGTAGGGCAAGGTGTACTGGTCAACCTCGGGCAAGTGGTAGGCCTCTGACTAGAGAGAGCAGTGGGCGTTGGTCTAGGGCCCGAGCTAGGGCTAGTGGGAGCGGTAGGCGTAGCGCTGGGATAGGCATAGGGCAAGGGGTGGGTGTCGGGGTAAACTTCGGAGTAGGCTTTGGGCCAGGAGTTGGAGTTTTGGCTAGGGGTAGGGATGGGGGTGGGCCCAGGGGTAGGGGGAGCTGTAGGGCCAGGGGTAGGGGTAGGACCATAGGTAGTGCTAGGCGTAGGCCTAGGGCGAGGGGTAGTGCTCGGGGTAGGGTTAGTTGAAGGGCTAGTGGTTGGCAGAGGCCCACGGACAGTGTTAGGGTTAGGGCTCATGTTAAGCCTAGGACTAGTGGTAGTGGTAGGGGTTGGCCAAGGCTAGGGGTAGGTGTCACGGGAGGGCTCCGGGTAGTCCTAGGACTCAGAACAAGTGTAGGGCTTGATTAGGGTGTGGTAAGGGTGGGTCCAGGGTGATTTCGTAGGACACGGGTTACTGCTCTGGCTAACAGTAGGGCAAGGTGTACTGGTCGGCGACGGGCAAGTGCTAGGTCTCGGACTAGATGAGCACTGGGCCTTGGGTTAGGGCCCGAGCTAGAACTAGTGAAAGCGATAGGCGTAGCGCTGGGGTAGGCATAGGGCAAGGGGTGGGTGTCGGGGTAAACCTCGGAGTAGGCTTTGGGCCAGAGGTTGGAGTTGTGGCTAGGGGTAGGGATGGGGGTGGGACTATTAGTAGGGGGAGCTGTAGGGCCAGGGGTAGGGGTAGGACCAGAGGTAGTGCTAGGCGTACGCCTCGGGCGATGGGTAGTGCTCGGGGTAGGGTTAGGTGAAGGGCTAGTGGTTGGCAGAGGCCCACGGACAGTGTTAGGGTTAGGGCTCATGTTAGGCCTAGGACTAGTGGTAGTGGTAGGGGATAGCCGAGGGCTAGGGGTAGGTGTCGCGGGAGGGCTCCGGGTAGTCCTAGGACTCCGAACGGATGTGGGGCATGATTAGGGTGTGGCTAATGGTGGGTCCAGGGTGATTTCGTAGGACAAGGGTTAGTGATCTGGCTTTCGGTAGGGCAGGGTGTATTGGTCGGTGAAGGGCAAGTGCTAGGCTTCGGACTAGAGGGAGCCATGGGCGTTGGTCTAGGGCCCGAGCTAGGGCTAGTGGGAGCGGTAGGCGTAGCGCTGGGATAGGCATAGGGCAAGGGGTGGGTGTCGGGGTAAACTTCGGAGTAGGCTTTGGGCCAGGAGTTGGAGTTTTGGCTAGGGGTAGGGATGGAAGTGGGCCCAAAGGTAGAAGGAGCTGTAGGGCCAGGGGTAGGGGTAGGACAAGAGGTAGTGCTGGGCGTAGGCCTAGGGCGAGGGGTAGTGCTCGGGGTAGGGTTAGTTGAAGGGCTAGTGGTTGGCAGAGGCCCATGGGCAGTGTTAGTGTTAGGGCTCATGTTAAGCCTAGGACTAGTGGTAGTGGTAGGGGTGGGCCGAGGGCTAGGGGTAGGTGTCAAGGGAAAGTTCCGGGTAGTCCTAGGACTCAGAACAGGTGTAGGGCTGGATTAGGGTGTGGTAAGGGTGGGTTCAGGGTGATTTCGTAGGACACGGGTTACTGCTCTGGCTAACGGTAGGGCAAGGTGTACTGGTCGGCGACGGGCAAGTGCTAGGCCTCGGACTAGATGAGCACTGGGCTTTGGTCTAGAGCCCGAGCTAGGGCTAGTAGGAGCGATAGGCGTAGCGCTGGGGTAGGCATAGGGCAAGGGGTGGTTGTCGGGGTAAACCTCGGAATAGGCTTTGGGCCAGAGGTTGGAGTTGTGGCTAGGGTAGGGATGGGGGTGGGCCTATTAGTAGGGGTAGCTGTAGGGCCAGGGGTAGGGGTAGGACCAGAGGTAGTGCTAGGCGTAAGCCTAGGGCGAGGGGTAGTGCTCGGGGTAGGGTTAGGTGAAGGGCTAGTGGTTGGCAGAGGCCCACGGACAGTGTTAGGGTTAGGGCTCATGTTAGGCCTAGGACTAGTGGTAGTGGTAGGGGATAGCCGAGGGCTAGGGGTAGGTGTCACGGGAGGGCTCCGCGTAGTCCTAGGACTCCGAACGGATGTGGGGCATGATTAGGGTGTGGCTAATGGTGGGTCCAGGGTGATTTCGTAGGACAAGGGTTAGTGATCTGGCTTTCGGTAGGGCAGGGTGTATTGGTCAATGACGGGCAAGTGCTAGGCTTCGGACTAGAGTGAGCACTGGGCGTTGGTCTAGGACCCGAAGTAGGGCTAGTGGGAGCGGTAGACGTAGCGCTATGGTAGGCAAAGGGCAAGGGGTGGGTGTCGGGGTAAACCTCAAAGTAGGCCTAGGACCAGGAGTGGGAGCTGTATCTAGGGGTAGGGATGGGGGTGGGCCTATGGGTAGGGGGAGCTGTAGGGCCAGGGGTAGGGGTAGGACCAGAGGTAGTGCCAGGCGTACGCCTAGGGCGAGGGGTAGTGCTCGGGGGGACCTAACCCTAACCCTAACCCTAACCCTAACCCTAACCCTAACACCAACCCTAACCCTAATCCTAACCCTAACCCTAACACCAACCATAACCCTAACACCAACACTAACCCTAATCCTAACCCTAAACCTAACACCACCCTAACCCTAACCCTAACCCTAAACCCTAACCCTAACCCTTACCCTAACCCTAACAAGGGCAATGTGTACTAGTCAGCGACGGGCAAGTTCTAGGCCTCGGACTAGAGGGAGCCATGGGCGTTGGTCTAGGGCCCGAGCTAGGGCTAGTGGGAGCGATAGGCGTAGCGCTGGGGTAGGCATAGGGCAAGGGGTGGGTGTCGAGGTAAACCTCGGAGTAGGCCTAGGGCCAGGAGTGGGAGCTGTGGCTAGGGGTAGGGATGGGGGTGGGCGTATGGGTAGGGGGAGCTGTAGGGCTAGGGGTAGTGGTAGGATCAGAGGTAGTGCTAGGCGTAGGCCTAGGGCAAGGGGTAGTGCTCGGGGTAGGGTTAGTTGAAGGGCTAGTTTTTGGCAGAAACCCACGGGCAGTGTTAGGGTTAGGGCTCATGTTAAGCCTAGGACTAGTGGTAGTGGTAGGGGTTGGCCGAGGGCTAGGAGTAGGTGTAACGAAATTTCTCCGGGTAGTCCTCGGACTCGGAACAGGTGTAGGGCTGTATTAGGGTGTGGTAAGGGTGGGTCAGGGTGATTTCGTAGGACACAGGTTACTGCTCTGGCTAACGGTAGGGCAAGGTGTACTGTTCGGCCTCGGGCAAGTGGTACCTCTGACTAGAGAGAGCACTGGGCGTTGGTCTAGGGCCCGAGCTAGGGCTAGTGGGAGCGGTAGGTGTAGCGCTGAGATAGGCATAGGGCAAGGGGTGGGTGTCGGGGTAAACTTCGGAGTAGGCTTTGGGCCAGGAGTTGGAGTTTTGGCTAGGGGTAGGGATGGGGGTGGGCCCAGTGGTAGGGGGAGCTTTAGGGCCAGGGGTAGGAGTAGGACCAGAGGTAGTGCTAGGCGTAGGCCTAGGGCGAGGGGTAGTGCTCGGGGTAGGGTTAGTTGAAGGGCAAGTGGTTGGCAGAGGCCCACGGGCAGTGTTAGGGTTAGGGCTCATGTTAAGCCTAGGACTAGTGGTAGTGGTAGGGGTGGGCTGAGGGCTAAGGGTAGGTGTCACGGGAGGGCTTCGGGTAGTCCTAGGACTCAGAACAGGTGTAGGGCTGGATTAGGGTGTGGTAAGGGTGGGTCCAGGGTGATTTCGTAGGACACGGGTTACTGCTCTGGCTAACGGTAGAAAAGGTGTACTGGTCAGCGACGGGAAAGTACTAGGCCTCGGACTAGATGAGCACTGGGCTTTGGTCTAGGGCCCGAGCTAGGGCTAGTGGGAGCGATAGGCGTAGCGCTGGGGTAGGCATAGGGCAAGGGGTGCATGTCGGGGTAAACCTCGGAGTAGGCTTTGGACAAGAGGTTGGAGTTGTGGCTAGGGGTAGGGATGGGGATGGGCCTATTAGTAGGGAAAGCTGTAGGCCCAGGGGTAGGGGTAGGACCAGAGGTACTGCTAGGCGTAAGCCTAGGGCGAGGGGTAGTGCTCGGGGTAGGGTTAGGTGAAGGGCTAGTGGTTGGCAGAGGCCCACGGACAGTGTTAGGGTTAGGGCTCATGTTAGGCCTAGAACTAGTGGTAGTGGTAGGGGATAGCCGAGGGCTAGGGGTAGGTGTCACGGGAGGGCTCCGGGTAGTCCTAGGACTCCGAACGGATGTGGGGCATGATTAGGGTGTGGCTAATGGTGGGTCCAGGGTGATTTCGTAGGACAAGGGTTAGTGATCTGGCTTTCGGTAGGGCAGGGTGTATTGGTCGGTGACGGGCAAGTGCTAGGCTTCGGACTAGAGTGAGCACTGGGCGTTGGTCTAGGGCCCGAGGTAGGGCTAGTGGGAGCGGTAGACGTAGCGCTATGGTAGGCAAAGGGCAAGGGGTGGGTGTCGGGGTATACCTCGGAGTAGGCCTAGGACCAGGAGTGGGAGCTGTGTCTAGGGGTAGGGATGGGGGTGGGCCTATGGGTAGGGGGAGCTGTAGGGCCAGGGGTAGGGGTAGGACCAGAGGTAGTGCCAGGCGTACGCCTAGGGCGAGGGGTAGTGCTCGGGGTGACCTAACCCTAACCCTAACACTAACCCTAACCCTAAACCTAACACCAACCCTAACCCTAACCCTAACCCTAACCCTAACACTATACCTAACACCAACCCTAACCCTAACACTAACCCTAAACCTAACACCAACCCTAACCCTAACCCTAACCCTAACCCTAACCCTAACACCAACCCTAACCCTAACCCTAACCCTAACCCTAACCCTAACCCTAACACCAACCCTAACCCTAACCCTAACCCTAACCCTAACCCTAAACCTAACACCAACCCTAACCCTAACCCTAACCCTAACACTAACACCAACCCTAACCCTAACCCTAACCCTAAACCCTAATCCAACCCTAACCCTATCGCTAACCATAACTCTAAAAAGGGCTAGGTGTACTGGTCAGCGACGGGCAAGTTCTATGCCTCGGACTACAGGGAGCCATGGGCGTTTGTCTAGGGCCCGAGCTAGGGCTAGTGGGAGCTGTAGGCGTAGCGCTGGGATAGGCATAGGGCAAGGGGTGGGTGTCGGGGTAAACTTCGGAGTAGGCTTTGGGCCAGGAGTTGGAGTTTTGGCTAGGGGTAGGGATGGGGGTGGGCCCAGGGGTAGGGGGAGCTGTAGGGCCAGGGGTAAAGGTAGGACCATAGGTAGTGCTAGGCGTAGGCCTAGGGCGAGGGGTAGTGCTCGGGGTAGGGTTAGTTGAAGGGCTAGTGGTTGACAGAGGCCCACGGGCAGTTTTAGGGTTAGGGCTCATGTTAAGCCTAGGACTAGTGGTAGTGGTAGGGGTTGGCCGAGGGCTAGGGGTAGGTGTCACGGGGGGACTCCGGGTAGTCCTAGGACTCAGAACAGGTGTAGGGCTTGATTAGGGTGTGGTAAGGGTGGGTCCAGGGTGATTCCATAGGACACGGGTTAGTGATCTGGCTTTCGGTAGGGCAGGGTGTATTGGTCGGTGACGGGCAAGTGCTAGGCTTCGGACTAGAGGGAGCCATGGGGTTTGGTCTAGGGCCCGAGCTAGGGCTAGTGGGAGCGGTAGGCGTAGCGCTGGGGTAGGCATAGGGCAAGGGGTGGGTGTCGGGGTAAACCTCGGAGTAGGCTTTGGGCCAGAGGTTGGAGTTGTGGTTGGGGTAGGGATGGGGGTGGGCCTATTAGTAGGGGGAGCTGTAGGGCCAGGGGTAGGGGTAGGACCAGAGGTAGTGCTAGGAATCGCCTCGGGCGATGGGTAGTGCTCGGGGTAGGGTTAGGTGAAGGGCTATTGGTGGCAGAGGCCCACGGACAGTGTTAGAGTTAGGGCTCATGTTAGGCCTAGGACTAGTGGTAGTGGTAAAGGATAGCCGAGGGCTAGGGGTAGGTGTCACGGGAGGGCTCCGGGTAGTCCTAGGACTCCGAACGGATGTGGGGCATGATTAGGGTGTGGCTAATGGTGGGTCCAGGGTGATTTCGTAGGACAAGGGTTAGTGATCTGGCTTTCGGTAGGGCAGGGTGTATTGGTCGGTGACGGGCAAGTGCTAGGCTTCGGACTAGAGGGAGCCATGGGCGTTGGTCTAGGGCCCGAGCTAGGGCTAGTGGGATCGGTAGGCGTAGCGCTGGGGAAGGCATAGAACAAGGGGTGGGTGTCGAGGTAAACCTCGGAGTAGGCCTAGGGCCAGGAGTGGGAGCTGTGGCTAGGTGTAAGGGTGGGGGTGGGCCTATGGGTAGGGGGAGCTGTAGGGCCAGGGGTAGTGGTAGGACCAGAGGTAGTGCTAGGCGTAGGCCTAGGGCGAGGGGTAGTGCTCAAGGTAGGGTTAGTTGAAGGGCTAGTGTTTGGCAGAGGCCCACAAGCAGTGTTAGGGTTAGGGATCATGTAAAGCCTAGGACTAGTGGTAGTGGTAGGGGTTGGCCGAGGGCTAGGGGTAGGTGTCACGAAATGGCTCCGAGTAGTCCTAGGACTCGGAACAGGTGTAGGGCTGTATTAGGGTGTGGCTAATGGTGGGTCCAGGGTGATTCGTAGGACATGGGTTACTGCTCTGGCTAACGGTAGGGCAAGGTGTACTGGTCGGCCTCGGGCAAGTGGTAGGCCTCTGACTAGAGAGAGCACTGGGCGTTGGTCTAGGGCCCGAGCTAGGGCTAGTGGGAGCGGTAGGCGTAGCGCTGGGGTAGGCATAGGGCAAGAGGAGGGTGTCGGGGTAAACCTAGGAGTAGTCCTAGGGCCAGGAGTTGGAGCTGTGGCTAGGGGTAGTGATGGGGGTGGGCCTATGGTTAGGGTTAGCTGTAGGGCCAGGTGTAGGGGTAGGACTAGAGGTAGTGCTAGGCGTAGGCCTAGGGCGAGGGGGAGTGCTCGGGGTAGTGTTAGTTGAAGGGCTACTGGTAGGCAGAGGCCCACAAGCAGTGTTAGTGTTAGGGCTCAAGTTAGGCCTAGGATTAGTAATAGTGGTAGCGGTTGGCCGAGGGCTAGGTGTAGTTGTCACGGAGGGCTCCGTTTACTCCTAGGACTCAAAACAAGTGTACGGCTGGATTCGGGTGTGGCTAAGGGTGGGTCCAGGGTGATTCCGTAGAACACGGTTTAGTGCTCTGGCTAATGGTATGGCAAGGTGTACTGGTCGGAGACGGGCAAATGCTAGGCCTCGGACTAGAGTGAGCACTGGGCGTTGGTCTAGGGCCGAGCTAGGGCTAGTGGCAGCGGTAGGCGAAGCGCTGGGGTAGGCATAGGGCAAGAGATGGGTGTCGGTGTAAACCTAGGAGTAGGCCTAGGGCCAGTAGTTGGAGCTGTGGCTAGGGGTAGGGATGGGGGTGGGCCTATGGGTAGGGGTAGCTTTAGGGCCAGGGGTAGGGGTAGGACTAGAGGTAGTGCTAGGCGTAGGCCTAGGGCGAGGGGGAGTTCTCGGGGTAGGGTTAGGTGAAGTGCTAGTGTTGGCAGAGGCCCACGGGCAGTGTTAGTGTTAGGGCTCATGTTAGGCCTAGGATTAGTGGTAGTGGTAGGGGTTGGCCGAGGGCTAGGGGTAGGGGTCACGGGATGTCTCCGTTTAGTCCTAGGACTTGAAACAGGTGTAGGGCTGGATTCCGGTGTGGCTAATCGTGGGTCCAGGGAGATTCCGTAGGACACGGGTTAGTGCTCTGGCTAACGGTAGGGCAAGGTGTACTGGTCGGAGATGGGCAAATGCTAGGCTTCGGACTAGAGTGAGCACTGGGCGTTGGTCTAGGGCCCGAGCTAGGGCTAGTGGGAGCGGTAGGCGTAGCGATGGGGTAGGTATAGGGCAAGAGGTGGATGTCGGGGTAAACTTAGGAATAGGCCTAGGGCCAGGAGTTGGAGCTGTGGCTAGGGGTAGGGATTGGGGTGGGCCTATGGTTAGGGGTAGCTGTAGAGCCCGGGGTTGGGGTAGGACTAGAGGTAGTGCTAGGCGTAGGCCTAGGGCGAGGGGGAGTGCTCGGGGTAGGGTTAGGTGAAGGGCTAGTTGATGGCAGAGGCCCACGGGCAGTGTTATTGTTAGGGCGCATGTTAGGCCTAGGATTAGTGGTAGTGGTAGGGGTTGGCCGAGGGCTAGGGGTAGGTGTCACAGAGAGCTCCGTTTAATCCTAGGACTCCGAACAGGTGTAGGGCTGGATTCGGGTGTGGCTAAGGGTGGGTCCAGGCTGATTCCGTAGGACACGGGTTAATGCTCTGGCTAACGGTAGGGCAAGGTGTACTGGTCGGCGAGGGGAAGTGCTAGGCCTCGGACAAGAATGAGCACTGGGCGTTGGTCTAAGGCCCGAGCTAGGGCTACTGGGAGCGGTAGGCGTAGCGCTGGGGTAGGCATAGGGCAAGAGGTGGGTGTCGGGGTAAACCTAGGAGTAGTCCTAGGGCCAGGATTTGGAGCTGTGGCTATGGGTAGGGATGGGGTTGGGCCTATGGGTGGGGGTAGCTGTAGGGCCAGGGGTATGGGTAGGACTAAAGGTAGTGCTAGGCGTAGGCCTAGGGCGATGGGTAGTGCTCGGGGTAGGATTAAATGAAGGGCTAGTGGTTGGCAGAGGCCCACGGGCAGTGTTAGTGTTAGGGCTCAAGTTAGGCCTAGGATTAGTAATAGTGGTAGGGGTTGGCCGAGGGCTAGGTGTAGGTGTCAAGGGAGGACTCCGTTTAGTCCTAGGACTCAAAACAGGTGTACGGCTGTATTCGGGTGTGGCTAAGTGTGAGTCCAGGGTGATTCCGTAGGACACGGGTTAGTGCTCTGGCTAACGTTACGGCAAGGTGTACTGGTCGGGGACGGGCAAATGCTAGGCCTCGGACTAAAGTGAGCACTGGGCGTTGGTCTAGGGCCCGAGCTAGGGCTAGTGGGAGCGGTAGGCGTAGCGCTGGGGTAGGCTTAGGGCAAGAGGTGGGTGTCGGGGTAAACCTAGGAGTAGGCCTAGGGCCAGGAGTTGGAGCTGTGGCTAGGGGTAGCGATGTGGTGGGCCTGTGGGTAGGGTCAGAAGTAGGGGTAGGACTAGAGTAAGTGCTAAGCGTAGGCCTAGGGCGAGGGGTAGTGCTCGGGGTAGGGTGAGGTGAAGGGCTAGTGGTTGGCAGAGGCCTACGGGCAGTGTTAGTGTTAGGGCTCATGTTAGGCCTAAAATTAGTGGTAGTGGTAGGGGTTGGCCGAGGGCTAGGGGTAGGTGTCACGGGAGGGCTTCGTTTAGTCCTAGGACTCAAAACAGGTGTACGGCTGGATTCGGGTGTGGCTAAGGGTGGGTCCAGGGTGATTCCGTAGGACACGGGTTAGTGCTCTGGCTCACGGTATGGCAAGGTCTACTGGTCGGGGACGGGCAAATGCTAGGCCTCGGACTAGAGTGAGCACTGGGCGTTGGTCTAGGGCCTGAGCTAGGGCTAGTGGGAGCGGTAGGCGTGGCGCTGGGGTAGGCATAGGGCAAGAAGTGGGTGTCGGGGTAAACCTAGGAGTAGGCCTAGGGCCAGGAGTTGGAGCTGTGGCTAGGAGTAGGAATGGGGGTGGACCTATGGTTAGGGGTAGCTGTAGGGCCAGGGGTAGGGGTAGGACTAGAGGTAGTGCTAGGCGTAGGCCTAGGGCGAGGGGGAGTGCTCGGGGTAGGGTTAGGTGAAGTGCTAGTGGTTGGCAGAGGCCCACGGGCAGTGTTAGTGTTAGGGCTCATGTTAGGCCTAGGATTAGTGGTAGTGGTAGGGGTGGCCGAGGGCTAGGGGTAGGTGTCACGGGAGGCTCCGTTTAGTCCTAGAAATTGAAACAGGTGTAGGGCTGGATTCGGGTGTGGCTAAGGGTGGGTCCAGGGTGATTCCGTAGGTCACGGGTTAGTCCTCTGGCTAACGATAGGGCAAGGTGTACTGGTCGGTGACGGGAAAGTGCTAGGCCTCGGACTAGAGTGAGCACCTGGCGTTGGTCTAGGGCCCGAGCTAGGGCTAGTGGGAGCGGTAGGTGTAGCGCTGGGGTAGGCATAGGGCAAAGGTGGGTGTCGGGGTAAACCTAGGAGTAGTCCTAGGGCCAGGAGTTGGAGCTGTGGCTAGGGGTAGTGATGGGGGTGGGCCTATGGTTAGGGGTAGCTGTAGGGCCAGGTGTAGGGGTAGGACTAGAGGTAGTGCTAGGCGTAGGCCTAGGGCGAGGGGGAGTGCTCGGGTTAGTGTTAGTTGAAGGGCTAGTGGTTGGCAGAGGCCCACGGGCAGTGTTAGTGTTAGGGCTCAAGTTAGGCCTAGGATTAGTAATAGTGGTAGGGGTTGGCCGAGGGCTAGGTGTAGTTGTCACTGGAGGGCTCCGTTTAGTCCTAGGACTCAAAACAGGTGTACGGCTGGATTCGGGTGTGGCTAAGGGTGGGTCCAGGGTGATTCCGTAGGACACGGGTTAGTGCTCTGGCTAACGGTATGGCAAGGTGTACTGGTCGGGGACGGGCAAATGCTAGGCCTCGGACTAGAGTGAGCACTGGGCGTTGGTCTAGGGCCGAGGTAGGGCTAGTGCCAGCGGTAGGTGAAGCGCTGGGTAGGCATAGGTCAAGAGATGGGTGTCGGTGTAAACCTAGGAGTAGGCCTAGGGCCAGTAGTTGGAGCTGTGGCTAGGGGTAGGGATGGGGGTGGGCCTATGGGTAGGGGTAGCTTTAGGGCCAGGGGTAGGGGTAGGACTAGAGGTAGTGCTAGGCGTAGGCCTAGGGCGAGGGGGAGTGCTCGGGGTAGGGTTAGGTGAAGTGCTAGTGGTTGGCAGAGGCCCACAGGCAGTGTTAGTGTTAGGGCTCATGTTAGGCCTAGGATTAGTGGTAGTGGTAGGGGTTGTCCGAGGGCTAGGGGTAGGGGTCACGGGATGTCTCCGTTTAGTCCTAGGACTTGAAACAGGTGTAGGGCTGGATTCGGGTGTGGCTAATGGTGGGTCCAGGGAGATTCCGTAGGACACAGGTTAGTGCTCTGGCTAACGGTAGGGCAAGGTGTACTGGTCGGCGAGGGGAAGTGCTAGGCCTCGGACAAGAATGAGCACTGGGCGTTGGTCTAAGGCCCGAGCTAGGGCTACTGGGATCGGTAGGCGTAGCGCTGGGGTAGGCATAGGGCAAGAGGTGGGTGTCGGGGTAAACCTAGGAGTAGTCCTAGGGCCAGGATTTGGAGCTGTGGCTAGGTGTAGGGATGGGGTTGGGCCTATGGGTGGGGGTAGCTGTAGGGCCAGGGGTATGGGTAGGACTACAGGTAGTGCTAGGCGTAGGCCTAGGGCGATGGGTAGTGCTCGGGGTAGGATTAAATGAAGGGCTAGTGGTTGGGAGAGGCCCACGGGCACTGTTAGTGTTAGGGCTCAAGTTAGGCCTAGGATTAGTAATAGTGGTAGGGGTTGGCCGAGGGCTAGGTGTAGTTGTCACGGGAGGGCTCCGTTTACTCCTAGGAATCAAAACAGGTGCACGGCTGGATTCGGGTGTTGCTAAGGGTGGGTCCAGCGTGATTCCGTAGGACACGGGTTAGTGCTCTGGCTAACGGTATGGCAAGGTTTACTGCTCAGGGACGGGCAAATGCTAGGCCTCGGACTAGAGTGAGCACTGGGCGTTGGTCTAGGGCCGAGCTAGGGCTAGTGGCAGCGGTAGGCGAAGCGCTGGGGTAGGCATAGGGCAAGAGATGGGTGTCGGTGTAAACCTAGGAGTAGGCCTAGGGCCAGTAGTTGGAGCTGTGG
This sequence comes from Rhinolophus hipposideros, assembly GCF_964194185.1. Taxonomy (NCBI): domain Eukaryota; kingdom Metazoa; phylum Chordata; class Mammalia; order Chiroptera; family Rhinolophidae; genus Rhinolophus; species Rhinolophus hipposideros. The sequence goes on from NW_027668998.1 coordinate 424,593, forward strand.
CTAGGGGTAGGGATGAGGGTGGGCCTATGGGTAGTGGTAGCTTTAGGGCCAGGGGTAGGGGTAGGACTAGAGGTAGTGCTAGGCGTAGGCCTAGGGCGAGGGGGAGTGATCGGGGTAGGGTTAGGTGAAGTGCTAGTGGTTGGCAGAGGCCCACGGGCAGTGTTAGTGTTAGGGCTCATGTTAGGCCTAGGATTAGTGGTAGTGGTAGGGGTTGGCCGAGGGCTAGGGGTAGGGGTCACGGGATGTCACCGTTTAGTCCTAGAACTTGAAACAGATGTAGGGCTGGATTCGGGTGTGGCAAATCGTGGGTCCAGGGAGATTCCGTAGGACACGGGTTAGTGCTCTGGCTAACGGTAGGGCAAGGTGTACTGGTCAAAGATGGGCAAATACTAGGCTTCGGACTGGAGTGAGCACTGGGCGTTGGTCTAGGGCTCGAGCTAGGGGTAGTGGGAGCGGTAGGCGTAGCGCTGGGGTAGGCATAGGGCAAGAGGTGGATGTCGGGGTAAACTTAGGAGTAGGCCTAGGGCCAGGAGTTGGAGCTGTGGCTAGGGGTAGGGATTGGGGTGGGCCTATGGTTAGGGGTAGCTGTAGGGCCAGGTGTAGGGGTAGGACTAGAGGTAGTGCTAGGCGTAGGCCTAGGGCGAGGGGGAGTGCTCGGGGTAGGGTTAATAGAAGGGCTAGTGGTTGGCAGAGGCCTACGGGCAGTGTTAGTGTTAGGGCTCATGTTAGGCCTAGGATTAGTGGTAGTGGTAGGGGTTGGTCGAGGGCTAGGTGTAGGGGTCACGGGATGGCTCCGTTTAGTCCTAGGACTTGAAACAGGTGTAGGGCTGGATTCGGGTGTGGCTAACGGTGGGTCCAGGGTGATTCCGTAGGACACGGGTTAGTGCTCTGGCTAAAGGTAGGGCAAGGTGTACTGGTCGAGGACGGGCAAATTCTAGGCTTCGGACTAGAGTGAGCACTGGGCGTTGGTCTAGGGCCCGAGCTAGGGCTAGTGGGAGCGGTAGGTGTAGCGCTGGGGTAGGCATAGAACAAGAGGTGGGTGTCGGGGTAAACCTAGGAGTAGTCCTAAAGCCAGGAGTTGGAGCTGTGGCTAGGGGTAGTGATGGGGGTGGGCCTATGGTTAGGGGTAACTGTAGGGCCAGGTGTAGGGGTAGGACTAGAGGTAGTGCTAGGCGTAGGCCTAGGGCGAGGGGGAGTGCTCGGGGTAGGGTTAATAGAAGGGCTAGTGGTTGGCAGAGGCCTACGGGCAGTGTTAGTGTTAGGGCTCATGTTAGGCCTAGGATTAGTGGTAGTGGTAGGGGTTGGTCGAGGGCTAGGTGTAGGGGTCACGGGATGGCTCCGTTTAGTCCTAGGACTTGAAACAGGTGTAGGGCTGGATTCGGGTGTGGCTAACGGTGGGTCCAGGGTGATTCCGTAGGACACGGGTTAGTGCTCTGGCTAAAGGTAGGGCAAGGTGTACTGGTCGAGGACGGGCAAATTCTAGGCTTCGGACTAGAGTGAGCACTGGGCGTTGGTCTAGGGCCCGAGCTAGGGCTAGTGGGAGCAGTAGGCTTAGCGCGGGGGTAGGCATAGGGCAAGAAGTGGGTGTCGGGTACACCTAGGAGTAGGACTAGGGCCAGGAGTTGGAGCTGTGGCTAGGAGTAGGGATGGGGGTGGGCCTATGGTTAAGGGTAGCTGTAGGGCCAGGGGTAGGGGTAGGACTAGAGGTAGTGCTAGGCGTAGGCCTAGGGCGAGGGAGAGTGCTCGGGGTAGGGTTAGGTGAAGTGCTAGTGGTTGGCAGAGGCCCACGGGCAGTGTTAGTGTTGGGGCTCATGTTAGGCCTAGGATTAGTGGTAGTGGTAGGGGTTTGCCGAGGGCTAAAGGTAGGTGTCACGGGAAAACTCCGGTTAGTCCTAGGACTCGGAACAGGTGTAGGGCTGGATTCGGGTGTGGCTAAGGGTGGGTACAGGTTGATTTCGTGGGACACAGGTTAGTATTCTGGCTAACGGTAGGGCAAGGTGTACTGGTCGGCGACAGGCAAGTGCTAGGCCTCGGACTAGAGTGAGCACTGGGCGTTGGTCTAGGGCCCGAGCTAGGGCTAGTGGGAGCGGTAGGCGTAGCGCTGGGGTAGGCTTAGGGCAAGAGGTGGGTGTCGGGGTAAACCTAGGAGTAGGCCTAGGGCCAGGAGTTGGAGCTGTGGCTAGGGGTAGCGATGTGGTGGACCTGTGGGTAGGGTCAGAAGTAGGGGTAGGACTAGAGTAAGTGCTAGGCGTAGGCCTAGGGCGAGGGGTAGTGCTCGGGGTAGGGTGAGGTGAAGGGCTAGTGGTTGGCAGAGGCCTACGGGCAGTGTTAGTGTTAGGGCTCATGTTAGGCCTAAAATTAGTGGTAGTGGTAGGGGTTGGCCGAGGGCTAGGGGTAGGTGTCACGGGAGGGCTTCGTTTAGTCCTAGGACTCAAAACAGGTGTACGGCTGGATTCGGGTGTGGCTAAGGGTGGGTCCAGGGTGATTCCGTAGGACACGGGTTAGTGCTCTGGCTCACGGTATGGCAAGGTCTACTGGTCGGGGACGGGCAAATTCTAGGCCTCGGACTAGAGTGAGCACTGGGCGTTGGTCTAGGGCCTGAGCTAGGGCTAGTGGGAGCGGTAGGCGTGGCGCTGGGGTAGGCATAGGGCAAGAAGTGGGTGTCGGGGTAAACCTAGGAGTAGGCCTAGGGCCAGGAGTTGGAGCTGTGGCTAGGGGTAGGGATTGGGGTGGGCCTATGGTTAGGGGTAGCTGTAGAGCCCGGGGTTGGGGTGGGACTAGAGGTAGTGCTAGGCGTAAGCCTAGCGCGAGGGGGAGTGCTCGGGGTAGGGTTAGGTGAAGGGATAGTGGTTGGCAGAGGCCCACGGGCAGTGTTATTGTTAGGGCTCATGTTAGTCCTAGGATTAGTGGTAGTGGTAGTGGTTGGCCGAGGGCTAGGGTTAGGTGTCACGGGAGGGCTCCGTTTAGTCCTAGGACTTGAAACAGTTGTAGGGCTGGATTCGGGTGTGGCTAAGGGTGGGTCCAGGGTGATTCCATAGGTCACGGGTTAGTCCTCTGGCTAACGGTAGGGCAAGGTGTACTGGTCGGTGACGGGCAAGTGCTAGGCCTCGGACTAGAGTGAGCACCTGGCGTTGGTCTAGGGCCCGAGCTAGGGCTAGTGGGAGCGGTAGGTGTAGCGCTGGGGTAGGCATAGAACAAGAGGTGGGTGTCGGGGTAAACCTAAGAGTAGTCCTAAAGCCAGGAGTTGGAGCTGTGGCTAGGGGTAGTGATGGGGGTGGGCCTATGGTTAGGGGTTACTGTAGGGCCAGGTGTAGGGGTAGGACTAGAGGTAGTGCTAGGCGTAGGCCTAGGGCGAGGGGGAGTGCTCGGGGTAGGGTTAGTAGAAGGGCTAGTGGTTGGCAGAGGCCTACGGGCAGTGTTAGTGTTAGGGCTCATGTTAGGCCTAGGATTAGTGGTAGTGGTAGGGGTTGGTCGAGGGCTAGGTGTAGGGGTCACGGGATGGCTCCGTTTAGTCCTAGGACTTGAAACAGGTGTAGGGCTGGATTCGGGTATGGCTAACGGTGGGTCCAGGGTGATTCCGTAGGACACGGGTTAGTGCTCTGGCTAAAGGTAAATCAAGGTGTACTGGTCGAGGTCGGGCAAATTCTAGGCTTCGGACTAGAGTGAGCACTGGGCGTTGGTCTAGGGCCCGAGCTAGGGCTAGTGGGAGCGGTAGGCTTAGCGCTGGGGTAGGCATAGGGCAAGAAGTGGGTGTCGGGGTAAACCTAGGAGTAGGACTAGGGCCAGGAGTTGGAGCTGTGGCTAGGAGTAGGGATGGGGGTGGGCCTATGGTTAAGGGTAGCTGTAGGGCCAGGGGTAGGGGTAGGACTAGAGGTAGTGCTAGGCGTAGGCCTAGGGCGAGGGGGAGTGCTCGGGGTAGGGTTAGGTGAAGTGCTAGTGGATGGCAGAGGCCCACGGGCAGTGTTAGTGTTAAGGCTCATGTTAGGCCTAGGATTAGTGGTAGTGGTAGGGGTTTGCCGAGGGCTAAAGGTAGGTGTCACGGGAAAACTCCGGTTAGTCCTAGGACTCGGAACAGGTGTAGGGCTGGATTCGGGTGTGGCTAAGGGTGGGTACAGGTTGATTTCGTGGGACACAGGTTAGTATTCTGGCTAACGGTAGGGCAAGGTGTACTGGTCGGCGACAGGCAAGTGCTAGGCCTCGGACTAGAGTGAGCACTGGGCGTTGGTCTAGGGCCCGAGCTAGGGCTAGTGGGAGCGGTAGGCGTAGCGCTGGGGTAGGCTTAGGGCAAGAGGTGGGTGTCGGGGTAAACCTAGGAGTAGGCCTAGGGCCAGGAGTTGGAGCTGTGGCTAGGGGTAGCGATGTGGTGGGCCTGTGGGTAGGGTCAGAAGTAGGGGTAGGACTAGAGTAAGTGCTAGGAGTAGGCCTAGAGCGAGGGGTAGTGCTCGGGGTAGGGTGAGGTGAAGGGCTAGTGGTTGGCAGAGGCCTACGGGCAGTGTTAGTGTTAGGGCTCATGTTAGGCCTAAAATTAGTGGTAGTGGTAGGGGTTGGCCGAGGGCTAGGGGTAGCTGTCACGGGAGGGCTTCGTTTAGTCCTAGGACTCAAAACAGGTGTACGGCTGGATTCGGGTGTGGCTAAGGGTGGGTCCAGGGTGATTCCGTAGGACACGGGTTAGTGCTCTGGCTCACGGTATGGCAAGGTCTACTGGTCGGGGACGGGCAAATGCTAGGCCTCGGACTAGAGTGAGCACTGGGCGTTGGTCTAGGGCCTGAGCTAGGGCTAGTGGGAGCGGTAGGCGTGGCGCTGGGGTAGGCATAGGGCAAGAAGTGAGTGTCGGGGTAAACCTAGGAGTAGGCCTAGGGCCAGGAGTTGGAGCTGTGGCTAGGAGTAGGGATGGGGGTGGACCTATGGTTAGGGGTAGCTGTAGGGCCAGGGGTAGGGGTAGGACTAGAGGTAGTGCTAGGCGTAGGCCTAGGGCGAGGGGGAGTGCTCGGGGTAGGGTTAGGTGAAGTGCTAGTGGTTGGCAGAGGCCCACGGGCAGTGTTAGTGTTAGGGCTCATGTTAGGCCTAGGATTAGTGGTAGTGGTAGGGGTTGGCCGAGGGCTAGGGGTAGGTGTCACGGGAGGCTCCGTTTAGTCCTACGAATTGAAACAGGTGTAGGGCTGGATTCGGGTGTGGTTAAGGGTGGGTCCAGGGTGATTCCGTAGGTCACGGGTTAGTCCTCTGGCTAACGATAGGGCAAGGTGTACTGGTCGGTGACGGGCAAGTGCTAGGCCTCGGACTAGAGTGAGCACCTGGCGTTGGTCTAGGGCCCGAGCTAGGGCTAGTGGGAGCGGTATGTGTAGCGCTGGGGTAGGCATAGGGCAAAGGTGGGTGTCGGGGTAAACCTAGGAGTAGTCCTAGGGCCAGGAGTTGGAGCTGTGGCTAGGGGTAGTGATGGGGGTGGGCCTATGGTTAGGGGTAGCTGTAGGGCCAGGTGTAGGGGTAGGACTAGAGGTAGTGCTAGGCGTAGGCCTAGGGCGAGGGGGAGTGCTCGGGGTAGTGTTAGTTGAAGGGCTAGTGGTTGGCAGAGGCCCACGGGCAGTGTTAGTGTTAGGACTCAAGTTAGGCCTAGGATTAGTAATAGTGGTAGGGGTTGGCCGAGGGCTAGGTGTAGTTGTCACTGGAGGGCTCCGTTTAGTCCTAGGACTTGAAACAGGTGTAGGGCTGGATTCGGGTGTGGCTAATGGTGGGTCCAGGGAGATTCCGTAGGACACGGGTTAGTGCTCTGGCTAACGGTAGGGCAAGGTGTACTGGTCGGAGATGGGCAAATGCTAGGCTTCGGAGTAGAGCTAGCACTGGGCGTTGGTGTAGGGCCCGAGCTAGGGCTAGTGGGAGCGGTAGGTGTAGCGCTGGGGTAGGCATAGGGCAAGAGGTGGATGTCGGGGTAAACTTAGGAGTAGGCCTAGGGCCAGGAGTTAGACCTGTGGCTAGGGGTAGAGATTGGGGTGGGCCTATGGTTAGGGGTAGCTGTAGGGCCCGGGGTTGGGGTAGGACTAGAGGTAGTGCTAGGCGTAGGCATAGGGCGAGGGGGAGTGCTCGGGGTAGGGTTAGGTGAAGGGCTAGTTGTTGGCAGAGACCCACGGGCAGTGTTAGTGTTAGGGCTCATGTTAGGCCTAGGATTAGTGGTAGTGGTAGGGGTTGGCCGAGGGCTAGGGGTAGGTTTCACAGAAAGCTCCGTTTAGTCCTAGGACTCCGAACAGGTGTAGGGCTGGATTCGTGTGTGGCTAAGGTTGGGTCCAGCGTAATTCCGTAGGACACGGGTTAGTGCTCTGGCTAACGGTAGGGCAAGGTTTACTGGTCGGCGACGGGCAAGTGCTAGGCCTCGGACAAGAATGAGCACTGGGCGTTGGTTCCAGGCCCGAGCTAGGGCTAGTGGGAGCGGTAGGCGTAGCGCTGGGGTAGGTATAGGGCAAGAGGTGGGTGTCGGGGTAAACCTAGGAGTAGTCCTACGGCCAGGATTTGGAGCTGTGGCTAGGGGTAGGGATGGAGTTGGGCCTATGGGTAGGGGTAGCTGTAGGGCCAGGGGTATGGGTAGGACGCAAGGTAGTGCTAGGCGTAGGCCTAGGGCGATGGGTAGTGCTCGGGGTAGGATTAGGTGAAGGGCTAGTGGTTGGCAGAGGCCCACGGGCAGTGTTAGTGTTAGGGCTCAAGTTAGGCCTAGGATTAGTAATAGTGGTAGGGGTTGGCCGAGGGCTAGGTGTAGTTGTCACGGGAGGGCTCCGTTTAGTCCTAGGACTTAAAACAGGTGTACGGCTGGATTCGGGTGTGGCTAAGGGTGGGTCCAGGGTGATTCCGTAGAACACGGTTTAGTGCTCTGGCTAATGGTATGGCAAGGTGTACTGGTCGGGGACGGGCAAATGCTAGGCCTCGGACTAGAGTGAGCACTGGGCGTTGGTCTAGGGCCGAGCTAGGGCTAGTGGCAGCGGTAGGCGAAGCGCTGGGGTAGGCATAGGGCAAGAGATGGGTGTCGGTGTAAACCTAGGAGTAGGCCTAGGGCCAGTAGTTGGAGCTGTGGCTAGGGGTAGGGATGGGGGTGAGCCTATGGGTAGGGGTAGCTTTAGGGCCAGGGGTAGGGGTAGGACTAGAGGTAGTGCTAGGCGTAGGCCTAGGGTGAGGGGGAGTGCTCGGGGTAGGGTTAGGTGAAGTGCTAGTGGTTGGCAGAGGCCCACGGGCAGTGTTAGTGTTAGGGCTCATGTTAGGCCTAGGATTAGTGGTAGTGGTAGGGGTGGCCGAGGGCTAGGGGTAGGGGTCACGGGATGTCTCCGTTTAGTCCTAGGACTTGAAACAGGTGTAGGGCTGGATTCGGGTGTGGCTAATCGTGGGTCCAGGGAGATTCCGTAGGACACGGGTTAGTGCTCTGGCTAACGGTAGGGCAAGGTGTACTGGTCAGAGATGGGCAAATGCTAGGCTTCGGACTAGAGTGAGCACTGGGCGTTGGTCTAGGACCCGAGCTAGGGCTAGTGGGAGCGGTAGGCGTAGCGCTGGGGTAGGCATAGGGCAAGAGGTGGATGTCGGGGTAAACTTAGGAGTAGGCCTAGGGCCAGGAGTTGGAGCTGTGGCTAGGGGTAGGGATTGGGGTGGGCCTATGGTTAGGGGTAGCTGTAGGGCCCGGGGTTGGGGTAGGACTAGAGGTAGTGCTAGGCGTAGGCCTAGGGCGAGGGGGAGTGCTCGGGGTAGGGTTAGGTGAAGGGCTAGTTGATGGCAGAGGCCCACGGGCAGTGTTATTGTTAGGGCGCATGTTAGGCCTAGGATTAGTGGTAGTGGTAAGGGTTGGCCGAGGGCTAGGGGTAGGTGTCACAGAGGGCTCCGTTTAGTCCTAGGACTCCGAACAGGTGTAGGGCTGGATTCGGGTGTGGCTAAGGGTGGGTCCAGGGTGATTCCGTACGACACGGGTTAGTGCTCTGGCTAACGGTATGGCAAGGTGTTCTGGTCGGCGAGGGGAAGTGCTAGGCCTCGGACAAGAATGAGCACTGGGCGTTGGTCTAAGGCCCGAGCTAGGGCTAGTGGGAGCTGTAGGCGTAGCGCTGGGGTAGGCATAGGGCAAGAGGTGGGTGTCGGGGTAAACCTAGGAGTAGTCCTAGGGCCAGGATTTGGAGCTGTGGCTAGGGGTAGGAATGGGTTTGGGCCTATGGGTAGGGGTAGCTGTAGGGCCAGGGGTATGGGTAGGACTAAAGGTAGTGCTAGGTGTAGGCCTAGGGCGATGGGTAGATCTCGGGGTAGGATTAGGTGAAGGGCTAGTGGTTGGCAGAGGCCCACGGGCAGTGTTAGTGATAGGGCTCAAGTTAGGCCTAGGATTAGTAATAGAGGTAGGGGTTGGCCGAGGGCTAGGTGTAGGTGTCACGGGAGGGCTCCGTTTAGTCCTAGGACTCAAAACAGGTGTACGGCTGGTTTCGGGTGTGGCTAAGTGTGGGTCCAGAGTGATTCCGTAGGACACGGGTTAGTGCTCTGGCTAACGGTATGGCTAGGTGTACTGGTCGGGGACGGGCAAATGATAGGCCTCGGACTAGAGTGAGCACTGGGCGTTGGTCTAGGGCCGAGCTAGAACTAGTGGCAGCGGTAGGCGAAGCGCTGGGGTAGGCATAGGGCAAGAGATGGGTGTTGGTGTAAACCTTGGAGTAGGCCTAGGGCCAGTAGTTGGAGCTGTGGCTAGGGGTAGGGATGGAGGTGGGCCTGTGGGTAGGGTCAGGGGTAGGGGTAGGACTAGAGTTAGTGCTAGGCGTAGGCCTAGGGCGAGGGGGAGTTCTCGGGGTAGGGTGAGTGGAAGGGCTAGTGGTTGGCAGAGGCCTACGGGCAGTGTTAGTGTTAGGGCTCATGTTAGGCCTAAAATTAGTGGTAGTGGTAGGGGTTGGCCGAGGGCTAGGTGTAGGTGTCACGGGAGGGCTTCGTTTAGTCCTAGGACTCAAAACAGGTGTACGGCTGGATTCGGGTGTGGCTAAGGGTGGGTCCAGGGTGATTCCGTAGGACACGGGTTAGTGCTCTGGTTAACGGTATGGCAAGGTCTACTGGTCGGGAACGGGCAAATGCTAGGCCTCGAACTAGAGTGAGCACGGGCGTTGGTCTAGGGCCCGAGCTAGGGCTAGTGGGAGCGGTAGGCGTGGCGCTGGGGTAGGCATAGGGCAAGTAGTGGGTGTCGGGGTAAACCTAGGAGTAGGCCTAGTGCCAGGAGTTGAAGCTGTGGCTAGGAGTAGGGATGGGGGTGGACCTATGTTTAGGGGTAGCTGTAGAGCCAGGGGTAGGGGTAGGACTAGAGGTAGTGCTAGGCGTAGGCCTAGGGCGAGGGGGAGTGCTCGGGGTAGGGTTAGGTGAAGTGCTAGTGGTTGGCAGAGGCCCACGGGTAGTGTTAGTGTTAGGGCTCATGTTAGGCCTAGGATTAGTGGTAGTGGTAGGGGTTGGCCGAGGGCTAGGGGTAGGTGTCAAGGGAGGGCTTCGTTTAGTCCTAGGACTCGGAACAGGTGTAGGGCTGGATTCGGGTGTGGCTAGGGTGGGTCTAGGGTGATTCCGTAGGACACGGGTTAGTGTTCTGGCTAACGGTAGGGCAAAGTGTACTGGTCGGTGACAAGCAAGTGGTAGGCCTCGGACAAGAATGAGCACTGGGCGTTGGTTCCAGGCCCGAGCTAGGGCTAGTGGGAGCGGTAGGCGTAGCGCTGGGGTAGGCATAGGGCAAGAGGTGGGTGTCGGGGTAAACCTAGGAGTAGTCCTACGGCCAGGATTTGGAGCTGTGGCTAGGGGTAGGGATGGGGTTGGGCCTATGGGTAGTGGTAGCTGTAGGGCCAGGGGTATGGGTAGGACGCAAGGTAGTGCTAGGCGTAGGCCTAGGGCGATGGGGAGTGCTCGGGGTAGGATTAGGTGAAGGGCTAGTGGTTGGCAGAGGCCCACGGGCAGTGTTAGTGTTAGGGCTCAAGTTAGGCCTAGGATTAGTAATAGTGGTAGGGGTTGGCCGAGGGCTAGGTGTAGTTGTCACGGGAGGGCTCCGTTTAGTCCTAGGACTCAAAACAGGTGTACGGCTGGATTCGGGTGTGGCTAAGGGTGGGTCCAAGGTGATTGCGTAGAACACGGTTTAGTGCTCTGGCTAATGGTATGGCAAGGTGTACTGGTCGGGGACGGGCAAATGCTAGGCCTCGGACTAGAGTGAGCACTGGGCGTTGGTCTAGGGCCGAGCTAGGGCTAGTGGCAGCGGTAGGCGAAGCGCTGGGGTAGGCATAGGGCAAGAGATGGGTGTCGGTGTAAACCTAGGAGTAGGCCTAGGGCCAGTAGTTGGAGCTGTGGCTAGGGGTAGGGATGGGGGTGGGCCTATGGGTAGGGGTAGCTTTAGGGCCAGGGGTAGGGGTAGGACTAGAGGTAGTGCTAGGCGTAGGCCTAGGGCGAGGGGGAGTGCTCGGGGTAGGGTTAGGTGAAGTGCTAGTGGTTGGCAGAGGCCCACGGGCAGTGTTAGTGTTAGGGCTCATGTTAGGCCTAGGATTAGTGGTAGTGGTAGGGGTGGCCGAGGGCTAGGGGTAGGGGTCACGGGATGTCTCCGTTTAGTCCTAGGACTTGAAACAGGTGTAGGGCTGGATTCGGGTGTGGCTAATCGTGGGTCCAGAGAGATTCCGTAGGACACGGGTTAGTGCTCTGGCTAACGGTAGGGCAAGGTGTACTGGTCAGAGATGGGCAAATGCTAGGCTTCGGACTAGAGTGAGCACTGGGCGTTGGTCTAGGACCCGAGCTAGGGCTAGTGGGAGCGGTAGGCGTAGCGCTGGGGTAGGCATAGGGCAAGAGGTGGATGTCGGGGTAAACTTAGGAGTAGGCCTAGGGCCAGGAGTTGGAGCTGTGGCTAGGGGTAGGGATGGGGGTGGGCCTGTGGGTAGGGTCAGGGGTAGGGGTAGGACTAGAGTTAGTGCTAGGCGTAGGCCTAGGGCGAGGGGGAGTTCTCGGGGTAGGGTGAGTGGAAGGGCTAGTGGTTGGCAGAGGCCTACGGGCAGTGTTAGTGTTAGGGCTCATGTTAGGCCTAAAATTAGTGGTAGTGGTAGGGGTTGGCCGAGGGCTAGGTGTAGGTGTCACGGGAGGGCTTCCTTTAGTCCTAGGACTCAAAACAGGTGTACGGCTGGATTCGGGTGTGGCTAAGGGTGGGTCCAGGGTGATTCCGTAGGACACGGGTTAGTGCTCTGGTTAACGGTATGGCAAGGTCTACTGGTCGGGAACGGGCAAATGCTAGGCCTCAGACTAGAGTGAGCACGGGCGTTGGTCTAGGGCCCGAGCTAGGGCTAGTGGGAGCGGTAGGCGTGGCGCTGGGGTAGGCATAGGGCAAGTAGTGGGTGTCGGGGTAAACCTAGGAGTAGGCCTAGGGCCAGGAGTTGGAGCTGTGGCTAGGAGTAGGGATGGGGGTGGACCTATGTTTAGGGGTAGCTGTAGAGCCAGGGGTAGGGGTAGGACTAGAGGTAGTGCTAGGCGTAGGCCTAGGGCGAGGGGGAGTGCTCGGGGTAGGGTTAGGTGAAGGGATAGTTGTTGGCAGAGGCCCACGGGCAGTGTTATTGTTAGGGCTCATGTTAGTCCTAGGATTAGTGGTAGTGGTAGTGGTTGGCCGAGGGCTAGGGTTAGGTGTCACGGGAGGGCTCCGTTTAGTCCTAGGATTTGAAACAGTTGTAGGGCTGGATTCGGGTGTGGCTAAGGGTGGGTCCAGGGTGATTCCGTAGGTCACGGGTTAGTCCTCTGGCTAACGGTAGGGCAAGGTGTACTGGTCGGTGACGGACAAGTGCTAGGCCTCGGACTAGAGTGAGCACCTGGCGTTGGTCTAGGGCCCGAGCTAGGGCTAGTGGGAGCGGTAGGTGTAGCGCTGGGGTAGGCATAGAACAAGAGTTGGGTGTCGGGGTAAACCTAGGAGTAGTCCTAAAGCCAGGAGTTGGAGCTGTGGCTAGGGGTAGTGATGGGGGTGGGCCTATGGTTAGGGGTAGCTGTAGGGCCAGGTGTAGGGGTAGGACTAGAGGTAGTGCTAGGCGTAGGCCTAGGGCGAGGGGGAGTGCTCGGGGTAGGGTTAGTTGAAGGGCTAGTGGTTGGCAGAGGCCCACGGGCAGTGTTAGTGTTAGGGCTCAAGTTAGGCCTAGGATTAGTAATAGTAGTAGGGGTTGGCCGAGGGCTAGGTGTAGTTGTCACTGGAGGGCTCCGTTTAGTTCTAGGACTCAAAACAGGTGTACGGCTGGATTCGGGTATGGCTAAGGGTGGGTCCAGGGTGATTCCGTAGGACACGGGTTAGTGCTCTGGCTAACGGTATGGCAAGGTGTACTGGTCGGGGACGGGCAAATGCTAGGCCTCGGACTAGAGTGAGCACTGGGCGTTGGTCTAGGGCCGAGCTAGGGCTAGTGGCAGCGGTAGGCGAAGCGCTGGGGTAGGCATAGGGCAAGAGATGGGTGTCGGTGTAAACCTAGGAGTAGGCCTAGGGCCAGTAGTTGGAGCTGTGGCTAGGGGTAGGGATGGGGGTGGGCCTATGGGTAAGGGTAGCTTTAGGGCCAGGGGTAGGGATAGGAGTAGAGGTAGTGCTAGGCGTAGGCCTAGGGCGAGGGGGAGTGCTCGGGGTAGGGTTAGGTGAAGTGCTAGTGGTTGGCAGAGGCCCACGGGCAGTGTTAGTGTTAGGGCTCATGTTAGGCCTAGGATTAGTGGTAGTGGTAGGGGTTGGCCGAGGGTTAGGGGTAGGGGTCACGGGATGTCTCCGTTTAGTCCTAGGACTTGAAACAGGTGTAGGGCTGGATTCGGGTGTGGCTAATGGTGGGTCCAGGGAGATTCCGTAGGACAAGGGTTAGTGCTCTGGCTAACGGTAGGGCAAGGTGTACTGGTCGGAGATGGGCAAATGCTAGGCTTCGGACTAGAGTGAGCACTGGGCGTTGGTGTAGGGCCCGAGCTAGGGCTAGTGGGAGCGGTAGGTGTAGCGCTGGGGTAGGCATAGGGCAAGAGGTGGATGTCGGGGTAAACTTAGGAGTAGGCCTAGGGCTAGGAGTTAGACCTGTGGCTAAAGGTAGAGATTGGGGTGGGCCTATGGTTAGGGGTAGCTGTAGGGCCCGGGGTTGGGGTAGGACTAGAGGTAGTTCTAGGCGTAGGCCTAGGGCGAGGGGGAGTGCTCGGGGTAGGGTTACGTGAAGGGCTAGTTGTTGGCAGAGACCCACGGGCAATGTTAGTGTTAGGGCTCATGTTAGGCCTAGGATTAGTGGTAGTGGTAGGGGTTGGCCGAGGGCTAGGGGTAGGTGTCACAGAGGGCTCCGTTTAGTCCTAGGACTCCGAACAGGTGTAGGGCTGGATTCGTGTGTGGCTAAGGTTGGGTCCAGGGTAATTCCGTAGGACACGGGTTAGTGCTCTGGCTAACGGTAGGGCAAGGTTTACTGGTCGGCGACGGGCAAGTGCTAGGCCTCGGACAAGAATGAGCACTGGGCGTTGGTTCCAGGCCCGAGCTAGGGCTAGTGGGAGCGGTAGGCGTAGCGCTGGGGTAGGCATAGGGCAAGAGGTGGGTGTCGGGGAAACCTAGGAGTAGTCCTACGGCCAGGATTTGGAGCTGTGGCTAGGGGTAGGGATGGGGTTGGGCCTATGGGTAGGGGTAGCTGTAGGGCCAGGGGTATGGGTAGGACGCAAGGTAGTGCTAGGCGTAGGCCTAGGGCGATGGGTAGTGCTCGGGGTAGGATTAGGTGAAGGGCTAGTGGTTGGCAGAGGCCCACGGGCAGTGTTAGTGTTAGGGCTCAAGTTAGGCCTAGGATTAGTAATAGTGGTAGGGGTTGGCCGAGGGCTAGGTGTAGTTGTCACGGGAGGGCTCCGTTTAGTCCTAGGACTCAAAACAGGAGTACGGCTGGATTCGGGTGTGGCTAAGGGTGGGTCCAGGGTGATTCCGTAGAACACGGTTTAGTGCTCTGGCTAATGGTATGGCAAGGTGTACTGGTCGGGGACGGGCAAATGCTAGGCCTCGGACTAGAGTGAGCACTGGGCGTTGGTCTAGGGCCGAGCTAGGGCTAGTGGCAGCGGTAGGCGAAGCGCTGGGGTAGGCATAGGGCAAGAGATGGGTGTCGGTGTAAACCTAGGAGTAGGCCTAGGGCCAGTAGTTGGAGCTGTGGCTAGGGGTAGGGATGGGGGTGGGCCTATGGGTAGGGGTAGCTTTAGGGCCAGGGGTAGGGGTAGGACTAGAGGTAGTGCTAGGCGTAGGCCTAGGGCGAGGGGGAGTGCTCGGGGTAGGGTTAGGTGAAGTGCTAGTGGTTGGCAGAGGCCCACGGGCAGTGTTAGTGTTAGGGCTCATGTTAGGCCTAGGATTAGTGGTAGTGGTAGGGGTGGCCGAGGGCTAGGGGTAGGTGTCACAGAGGGCTCCGTTTAGTCCTAGGACTCCGAACAGGTGTAGGGCTGGATTCGGGTGTGGCTAAGGGTGGGTCCAGGGTGATTCCGTACGACACGGGTTAGTGCTCTGGCTAACGGTATGGCAAGGTTTTCTGGTCGGCGAGGGGAAGTGCTAGGCCTCGGACAAGAATGAGCACTGGGCGTTGGTCTAAGGCCCGAGCTAGGGCTAGTGGGAGCTGTAGGCGTAGCGCTGGGGTAGGCATAGGGCAAGAGGTGGGTGTCGGGGTAAACCTAGGAGTAGTCCTAGGGCCAGGATTTGGAGCTGTGGCAAGGGGTAGGAATGGGTTTGGGCCTATGGGTAGGGGTAGCTGTAGGGCCAGGGGTATGGGTAGGACTAAAGGTAGTGCTAGGCGTAGGCCTAGGGCGATGGGTAGTGCTCGGGGTAGGATTAGGTGAAGGGCTAGTGGTTGGCAGAGGCCCACGGGCAGTGTTAGTGTTAGGGCTCAAGTTAGGCCTAGGATTAGTAATAGAGGTAGGGGTTGGCCGAGGGCTAGGTGTAGGTGTCACGGGAGGGCTCCGTTTAGTCCTAGGACTCAAAACAGGTGTACGGCTGGATTCGGGTGTGGCTAAGTGTGGGTCCAGAGTGATTCCGTAGGACACGGGTTAGTGCTCTGGCTAACGGTATGGCAAGGTGTACTGGTCGGGGACGGGCAAATGATAGGCCTCGGACTAGAGTGAGCACTGGGCGTTGGTCTAGGGCCGAGCTAGGGCTAGTGGCAGCGGTAGGCGAAGCGCTGGGGTAGGCATAGGGTAAGAGATGGGTTTGGTGTAAACCTTGGAGTAGGACGAGGGCCAGTAGTTGGAGCTGTGGCTAGGGGTAGGGATGGGGGTGGGCCTGTGGGTAGGGTCAGGGGTAGGGGTAGGACTAGAGTTAGTGCTAGGCGTAGGCCTAGGTCGAGAGGGAGTTCTCGGGGTAGGGTGAGTGGAAGGGCTAGTGGTTGGCAGAGGCCTACGGGCAGTGTTAGTGTTAGGGCTCATGTTAGGCCTAAAATTAGTGGTAGTGGTAGGGGTTGGCCGAGGGCTAGGTGTAGTTGTCACTGGAGGGCTTCGTTTAGTCCTAGGACTCAAAACAGGTGTACGGCTGGATTCGGGTATGGCTAAGGGTGGGTCCAGGGTGATTCCGTAGGACACGGGTTAGTGCTCTGGCTAACGGTATGGCAAGGTGTACTGGTCGGGGACGGGCAAATGCTAGGCCTCGGACTAGAGTGAGCACTGGGCGTTGGTCTAGGGCCGAGCTAGGGCTAGTGGCAGCGGTAGGCGAAGCGCTGGGGTAGGCATAGGGCAAGAGATGGGTGTCGGTGTAAACCTAGGAGTAGGCCTAGGGCCAGTAGTTGGAGCTGTGGCTAGGGGTAGGGATGGGGGTGGGCCTATGGGTAGGGGTAGCTTTAGGGCCAGGGGTAGGGATAGGACTAGAGGTAGTGCTAGGCGTAGGCCTAGGGCGAGGGGGAGTGCTCGGGGTAGGGTTAGGTGAAGTGCTAGTGGTTGGCAGAGGCCCACGGGCAGTGTTAGTGTTAGGGCTCATGTTAGGCCTAGGATTAGTGGTAGTGGTAGGGGTTGGCCGAGGGTTAGGGGTAGGGGTCACGGGATGTCTCCGTTTAGTCCTAGGACTTGAAACAGGTGTAGGGCTGGATTCGGGTGTGGCTAATGGTGGGTCCAGGGAGATTCCGTAGGACAAGGGTTAGTGCTCTGGCTAATGGTAGGGCAAGGTGTACTGGTCGGAGATGGGCAAATGCTAGGCTTCGGACTAGAGTGAGCACTGGGCGTTGGTGTAGGGCCCGAGCTAGGGCTAGTGGGAGCGGTAGGTGTAGCGCTGGGGTAGGCATAGGGCAAGAGGTGGATGTCGGGGTAAACTTAGGAGTAGGCCTAGGGCTAGGAGTTAGACCTGTGGCTAGGGGTAGAGATTGGGGTGGGCCTATGGTTAGGGGTAGCTGTAGGGCCCGGGGTTGGGGTAGGACTAGAGGTAGTTCTAGGCGTAGGCCTAGGTCGAGGGGGAGTGCTCGGGGTAGGGTTAGGTGAAGGGCTAGTTGTTGGCAGAGACCCACGGGCAGTGTTAGTGTTAGGGCTCATGTTAGGCCTAGGATTAGTGGTAGTGGTAGGGGTTGGCCGAGGGCTAGGGGTAGGTTTCACAGAGGGCTCCGTTTAGTCCTAGGCCTCCGAACAGGTGTAGGGCTGGATTCGTGTGTGGCTAAGGTTGGGTCCAGGGTAATTCCGTAGGACACGGGTTAGTGCTCTGGCTAACGGTAGGGCAAGGTTTACTGGTCGGCGACGGGCAAGTGCTAGGCCTCGGACAAGAATGAGCACTGGGCGTTGGTTCCAGGCCCGAGCTAGGACTAGTGGGAGCGGTAGGCGTAGCGCTGGGGTAGGCATAGGGCAAGAGGTGGGTGTCGGGGAAACCTAGGAGTAGTCCTACGGCCAGGATTTGGAGCTGTGGCTAGGGGTAGGGATGGGGTTGGGCCTATGGGTAGGGGTAGCTGTAGGGCCAGGGGTATGGGTAGGACGCAAGGTAGTGCTAGGCGTAGGCCTAGGGCGATGGGTAGTGCTCGGGGTAGGATTAGGTGAAGGGCTAGTGGTTGGCAGAGGCCCACGGGCAGTGTTAGTGTTAGGGCTCAAGTTAGGCCTAGGATTAGTAATAGTGGTAGGGGTTGGCCGAGGGCTAGGTGTAGTTGTCACGGGAGGGCTCCGTTTAGTCCTAGGACTCAAAACAGGTGTACGGCTGGATTCGGGTGTGGCTAAGGGTGGGTCCAGGGTGATTCCGTAGAACACGGTTTAGTGCTCTGGCTAATGGTATGGCAAGGTGTACTGGTCGGGGACGGGCAAATGCTAGGCCTCGGACTAGAGTGAGAACTGGGCGTTGGTCTAGGGCCGAGCTAGGGCTAGTGGCAGCGGTAGGCGAAGCGCTGGGGTAGGCATAGGGCAAGAGATGGGTGTCGGTGTAAACCTAGGAGTAGGCCTAGGGCCAGTAGTTGGAGCTGTGGCTAGGGGTAGGGATGGGGGTGGGCCTATGGGTAGGGGTAGCTTTAGGGCCAGGGGTAGGGGTAGAACTAGAGGTAGTGCTAGGCGTAGGCCTAGGGCGAGGGGGAGTGCTCGGGGTAGGGTTAGGTGAAGTGCTAGTGGTTGGCAGAGGCCCACGGGCAGTGTTAGTGTTAGGGCTCATGTTAGGCCTAGGATTAGTGGTAGTGGTAGGGGTGGCCGAGGGCTAGGGGTAGGTGTCACAGAGGGCTCCGTTTAGTCCTAGGACTCCGAATAGGAGTAGGGCTGGATTCGGGTGTGGCTAAGGGTGGGTCCAGGGTGATTCCGTACGACACGGGTTAGTGCTCTGGCTAACGGTATGGCAAGGTGTTCTGGTCGGCGAGGGGAAGTGCTAGGCCTCGGACAAGAATGAGCACTGGGCGTTGGTCTAAGGCCCGAGCTAGGGCTAGTGGGAGCTGTAGGCGTAGCGCTGGGGTAGGCATAGGGTAAGAGGTGGGTGTCGGGGTAAACCTAGGAG
Organism: Rhinolophus hipposideros; assembly: GCF_964194185.1. Taxonomy (NCBI): domain Eukaryota; kingdom Metazoa; phylum Chordata; class Mammalia; order Chiroptera; family Rhinolophidae; genus Rhinolophus; species Rhinolophus hipposideros. The sequence continues at coordinate 442,456 of NW_027668998.1, forward strand.
TAGTCCTAGGGCCAGGATTTGGAGCTGTGGCTAGGGGTAGGAATGGGTTTGGGCCTATGGGTAGGGGTAGCTGTAGGGCCAGGGGTATGGGTAGGACTAAAGGTAGTGCTAGGCGTAGGCCTAGGGCGATGGGTAGTGCTCGGGGTAGGATTAGGTGAAGGGCTAGTGGTTGGCAGAGGCCCACGGGCAGTGTTAGTGTTAGGGCTCAAGTTAGGCCTAGGATTAGTAATAGAGGTAGGGGTTGGCCGAGGGCTAGGTGTAGGTGTCACGGGAGGGCTCCGTTTAGTCCTAGGACTCAAAACAGGTGTACGGCTGGATTCGGGTGTGGCTAAGTGTGGGTCCAGAGTGATTCCGTAGGACACGGGTTAGTGCTCTGGCTAACGGTATGGCAAGGTGTACTGGTCGGGGACGGGCAAATGATAGGCCTCGGACTAGAGTGAGCACTGGGCGTTGGTCTAGGGCCGAGCTAGGGCTAGTGGCAGCGGTAGGCGAAGCGCTGGGGTAGGCATAGGGTAAGAGATGGGTGTTGGTGTAAACTTTGGAGTAGGCCTAGGGCCAGTAGTTGGAGCTGTGGCTAGGGGTAGGGATGGGGGTGGGCCTGTGGGTAGGGTCAGGGGTAGGGGTAGGACTAGAGTTAGTGCTAGGCGTAGGCCTAGGTCGAGGGGGAGTTCTCGGGGTAGGGTGAGTGGAAGGGCTAGTGGTTGGCAGAGGCCTACGGGCAGTGTTAGTGTTAGGGCTCATGTTAGGCCTAAAATTAGTGGTAGTGGTAGGGGTTGGCCGAGGGCTAGGTGTAGGTGTCACGGGAGGGCTTCGTTTAGTCCTAGGACTCAAAACAGGTGTACGGCTGGATTCGGGTGTGGCTAAGGGTGGGTCCAGGGTGATTCTGTAGGACACGGGTTAGTGCTCTGGTTAACGGTATGGCAAGGTCTACTGGTCGGGAACGGGCAAATGCTAGGCCTCGGACTAGAGTGAGCACGGGCGTTGGTCTAGGGCCCGAGCTAGGGCTAGTGGGAGCGGTAGGCGTGGCGCTGGGGTAGGCATAGGGCAAGTAGTGGGTGTCGGGGTAAACCTAGGAGTAGGCCTAGGGCCAGGAGTTGGAGCTGTGGCTAGGAGTAGGGATGGGGGTGGACCTATGTTTAGGGGTAGCTGTAGAGCCAGGGGTAGGGGTAGGACTAGAGGTAGTGCTAGGCGTAGGCCTAGGGCGAGGGGGAGTGCTCGGGGTAGGGTTAGGTGAAGTGCTAGTGGTTGGCAGAGGCCCACGGGCAGTGTTAGTGTTAGGGCTCATGTTAGACCTAGGATTAGTGGTAGTGGTAGTGGTTGGCCGAGGGCTAGGGGTAGGTGTCACGGGAGGGCTTCGTTTAGTCCTAGGACTCGGAACAGGTGTAGGGCTGGATTCGGGTGAGGCTATGGTGGGTCTAGGGTGATTCCGTAGGACACGGGTTAGTTTTCTGGCTAATGGTAGGGCAAAGTGTACTGGTCGGTGACAAGCAAGTGGTAGGCCTTAGACTAGAGTGAGCACTGGGCGTTGGTCTAGGTCCCGAGCTAGGGCTAGTGGGAGCGGTAGGCGTAGCGCTGTGGTAGGCATAGGGCAAGAGGTGGGTGTCGGGGTAAACCTAGGAGTAGGCCTAGGGCCAGGATTTGGAGCTGTGGCTAGGGGTAGGGATGGGGTTGGGCCTATGGGTAGGGGTAGCTGTTGGGCCAGGGGTATGGGTAGGACTAGAGGTAGTGCTAGGCGTAGGCCTAGGGCGATGGGTAGTGCTCTAGGTAGGGTTAGTTGAAGGGCTAGTGGTTGGCAGAGGCCCACGGGCAGTGTTAGTGTTAGGGCTCAAGTTAAACCTAGGATTAGTAATAGAGGTAGGGGTTGGAGGAGGGCTAGGTGTAGGTGTCACGGGAGGGCTCCGTTTAGTCCTAGGACTCAAAACAGGTGTACGGCTGGATTCGGGTGTGGCTAAGTGTGGGTCCAGGGTGATTCCGTAGGACACGGGTTAGTGCTCTGGCTAACGGTATGGCAAGGTGTACTGGTCGGGGACGGGCAAATGCTAGGCCTCGGACTAGAGTGAGCACTGGGCGTTGGTCTAGGGCCGAGCTAGGGCTAGTGGCAGCGGTGGCGAAGCGCTGGGGTAGGCATAGGGCAAGAGATGGGTGTCGGTGTAAACCTAGGAGTAAGCCTAGGGCCAGTAGTTGGAGCTGTGGCTAGGGGTAGGGATGGGGGTGGGCCTATGGGTAGGGGTAGTTTTAGCCCCAGGGGTAGGGGTAGGACTAGAGGTAGTGCTAGGCGTAGGCCCAGGGCGAGGGGGAGTGCTCTGGGTAGGGTTAGGTGAAGGGCTAGTGGTTGGCAGAGGCCCACGGGCAGTGTTAGTGTTAGGGCTCATGTTAGGCCTAGGATTAGTGGTAGTGGTAGTGATTGGCCGAGGGCTAGGGGTAGGTGTCACTGGAGGGCTCCGTTTAGTCCTAGGAATTAAAACAGTTGTAGGGCTGGATTCGGGTGTGGCTAAGGGTGGGTCCAGGGTGATTCCGTAGGTCACGGGTTAGTCCTCTTGCTAACGGTAGGGCAAGGTGTACTGGTCGGTGACGGGCAAGTGCTAGGCCTCGGACTAGAGTGAGCACCTGGCGTTGGTCTAGGGCCCGAGCTAGGGCTAGTGGGAGCGGTAGGTGTAGCGCTGGGGTAGGCATAGGGCAAGAGGTGGGTGTCGGGGTAAACCTAGCAGTAGTCCTAGGGCCAGGAGTTGGAGCTGTGGCTAGGGGTAGTGATGGGGGTGGGCCTATGGTTAGGGGTAGCTGTAGGGCCAGGTGTAGGGGTAGGACTAGAGGTAGTGCTAGGAGTAGGCCTAGGGCGAGGGGGAGTGCTCGGGGTAGGGTTAGTTGAAGGGCTAGTGGTTGGCCGAGGCCCACGGGCAGTGTTAGTGTTAGGGCTCAAGTTAGGCCTAGGATATAATAGTGGTATGGGTTGGCCGAGGGCTAGGTGTAGTTGTCACGGGAGGGCTCCGTTTAGTCCTAGGACTCAAAACAGGTGTACGGCTGGATTCGGGTGTGGCTAAGGGTGGGTCCAGGGTGATTCCGTAGGACACGGGTTAGTGCTCTGGCTAACGGTATGGCAAGGTGTACTGGTCGGGGACGGGCAAATGCTAGGCCTCGGACTAGAGTGAGCACTGGGCGTTGGTCTAGGGCCGAGCTAGGGCTAGTGGCAGCGGTAGGCGAAGCGCTGGGGTAGGCATAGGGCAAGAGATTGGTGTCGGTGTAAACCTAGGAGTAGGCCTAGGGCCAGTAGTTGGAGCTGTGGCTAGGGGTAGGGATGGGGGTGGGCCTATGGGTAGGGGTAGCTTTAGGGCCAGGGGTAGGGGTAGGACTAGAGGTAGTGCTAGGCGTAGGCCTAGGGCGAGGGGGAGTGCTCGGGGTAGGGTTAGGTGAAGTGCTAGTGGTTGGCAGAGGCCCACGGGCAGTGTTAGTGTTAGGGCTCATGTTAGGCCTAGGATTAGTGGTAGTGGTAGTGGTTTGCCGAGGGCTAAAGGTAGGTGTCACGGAAAAACTCCGGTTAGTCCTAGGACTCGGAACAGGTGTAGGGCTGGATTCGGGTGTGGCTAAGGGTGGGTACAGGTTGATTTCGTGGGACACAGGTTAGTATTCTGGCTAACGGTAGGGCAAGGTGTACTGGTCGGCGACAGGCAAGTGCTAGGCCTCGGACTAGAGTGAGCACTGGGCGTTGGTCGAGGGCCCGAGCTAGGGCTAGTGGGAGCGGTAGGCGTAGCGCTGGGGTAGGCTTAGGGCAAGAGGTGGGTGTCGGGGTAAACCTAGGAGTAGGCCTAGGGCCAGGAGTTGAAGCTGTGGCTAGGGGTAGGGATGGGGGTGGGCCTGTGGGTAGAATCAGGGGTAGGGGTAGGACTAGAGTTAGTGCTAGGCGTAGGCCTAGGGCGAGGGGGAGTTCTCGGGGTAGGGTGAGTGGAAGGGCTAGTGGTTGGCAGAGGCCTACGGGCAGTGTTAGTGTTAGGGCTCATGTTAGGCCTAGGATTAGTGGTAGTGGTAGGGGTTGGCCGAGGGCTAGGGGTAGGGGTCACGGGATGTCTCCGTTTAGTCCTAGGACTTGAAACAGGTGTAGGGCTGGATTCGGGTGTGGCTAATGGTGGGTCCAGGGAGATTCCGTAGGACACGGGTTAGTGCTCTGGCTAACGGTAGGGCAAGGTGTACTGGTCGGCGAGGGGAAGTGCTAGGCCTCGGACTAGAGTGAGCATCTGGCGTTGGTCTAGGGCCCGAGCTAGGGCTAGTGGGAGCGGTAGGCGTAGCGCTGGGGTAGGCATAGGGCAAGAGGTGGGTGTCGGGGTAAACCTAGGAGTAGTCCTAGGGCCAGGATTTGGAGCTGTGGCTAGGGGTAGGGATGGGGTTGGGCCTATGGGTGGGGGTAGCTGTAGGGCCAGGGGTATGGGTAGGACTAAAGGTAGTGCTAGGCGTAGGCCTAGGGCGACGGGTAGTGCTCGGGGTAGGATTAAATGAAGGGCTAGTGGTTGGCAGAGGCCCACGGGCAGTGTTAGTGTTAGGGCTCAAGTTAGGCCTAGGATTAGTAATAGTGGTAGGGGTTGGCCGAGGGCTAGGTGTAGTTGTCACGGGAGGGCTCCGTTTACTCCTAGGAATCAAAACAGGTGTACGGCTGGATTCCGGTGTTGCTAAGGGTGGGTCCAGCGTGATTCCGTAGGACACGGGTTAGTGCTCTGGCTAACGGTATGGCAAGGTTTACTGGTCAGGGACGGGCAAATGCTAGGCCTCGGACTAGAGTGAGCACTGGGCGTTGGTCTAGGGCCGAGCTAGGGCTAGTGGCAGCGGTAGGCGAAGCGCTGGGGTAGGCATAGGGCAAGAGATGGGTGTCGGTGTAAACCTAGGAGTAGGCCTAGGGCCAGTAGTTGGAGCTGTGGCTAGGGGTAGGGATGGGGGTGGGCCTATGGGTAGGGGTAGCTTTAGGGCCAGGGGTAAAGGTAGGACTAGAGGTAGTGCTAGGCGTAGGCCTAGGGCGAGGGGGAGTGCTCGGGGTAGGGTTAGGTGAAGTGCTAGTGGTTGGCAGAGGCCCACGGGCAGTGTTAGTGTTAGGGCTCATGTTAGGCCTAGGATTAGTGGTAGTGGTAGGTGTTGGCCGAGGGCTAGGGGTAGGGGTCACGGGATGTCACCGTTTAGTCCTAGGACTCGAAAGAGATGTAGGGCTGGATTCGGGTGTGGCTAATCGTGGGTCCAGGGAGATTCCGTAGGACACGGGTTAGTGCTCTGGCTAACGGTAGGGCAAGGTGTACTGGTCGAAGATGGGCAAATACTAGGCTTCGGACTAGAGTGAGCACTGGGCGTTGGTCTAGGGCTCGAGCTAGGGCTAGTGGGAGCGGTAGGCGTAGCGCTGGGGTAGGCATAGGGCAAGAGGTGGATGTCGGGGTAAACTTAGGAGTAGGCCTAGGGCCAGGAGTTGGAGCTGTGGCTAGGGGTAGGGATTGGGGTGGGCCTATGGTTAGGTGTAGCTGTAGGGCCCGGGGTTGGGGTGGGACTAGAGGTAGTGCTAGGCGTAAGCCTAGCGCGAGTGGGAGTGCTCGGGGTAGGGTTAGGTGAAGGGATAGTGGTTGGCAGAGGCCCACGGGCAGTGTTATTGTTAGGGCTCATGTTAGTCCTAGGATTAGTGGTAGTGGTAGTGGTTGGCCGAGGGCTAGGGTTAGGTGTCACGGGAGGGCTCCGTTTAGTCCTAGGACTTGAAACAGTTGTAGGGCTGGATTCGGGTGTGGCTAAGGGTGGGTCCAGGGTGATTCCGTAGGTCACCGGTTAGTCCTCTGGCTAACGGTAGGGCAAGGTGTACTGGTCGGGGACGGGCAAGTGCTAGGCCTCGGACTAGAGTGAGCACCTGGCGTTGGTCTAGGGCCCGAGCTAGGGCTAGTGGGAGCGGTAGGTGTAGCGCTGGGGTAGGCATAGAACAAGAGGTGGGTGTCGGGGTAAACCTAGGAGTAGTCCTAAAGCCAGGAGTTGGAGCTGTGGCTAGGGGTAGTGATGGGGGTGGGCCTATGGTTAGGGGTAGCTGTAGGGCCAGGTGTAGGGGTAGGACTAGAAGTAGTGCTAGGCGTAGGCCTAGGGCGAGGGGGAGTGCTCGGGGTAGGGTTAGTTGAAGGGCTAGTGGTTGGCAGAGGCCCACGGGCAGTGTTAGTGTTAGGGCTCAAGTTAGGCCTAGGATTAGTAATAGTAGTAGGGGTTGGCCGAGGGCTAGGTGTAGTTGTCACTGGAGGGCTCCGTTTAGTCCTAGGACTCAAAACAGGTGTACGGCTGGATTCGGGTATGGCTAAGGGTGGGTCCAGGGTGATTCCGTAGGACACGGGTTAGTGCTCTGGCTAACGGTATGGCAAGGTGTACTGGTCGGGGACGGGCAAATGCTAGGCCTCGGACTAGAGTGAGCACTGGGCGTTGGTCTAGGGCCGAGCTAGGGCTAGTGCCAGCGGTAGGCGAAGCGCTGGGGTAGGCATAGGGCAAGAGATGGGTGTCGGTGTAAACCTAGGAGTAGGCCTAGGGCCAGTAGTTGGAGCTGTGGCTAGGGGTAGGGATGGGGGTGGGCCTATGGGTAGGGGTAGCTTTAGGGCCAGGGGTAGGGATAGGACTAGAGGTAGTGCTAGGCGTAGGCCTAGGGCGAGGGGGAGTGCTCGGGGTAGGGTTAGGTGAAGTGCTAGTGGTTGGCAGAGGCCCACGGGCAGTGTTAGTGTTAGGGCTCATGTTAGGCCTAGGATTACTGGTAGTGGTAGGGGTTGGCCGAGGGTTAGGGGTAGGGGTCACGGGATGTCTCCGTTTAGTCCTAGGACTTGAAACAGGTGTAGGGCAGGATTCGGGTGTGGCTAATGGTGGGTCCAGGGAGATTCCGTAGGACACGGGTTAGTGCTCTGGCTAACGGTAGGGCAAGGTGTACTGGTCGGAGATGGGCAAATGCTAGGCTTCGGACTAGAGTGAGCACTGGGCGTTGGTGTAGGGCCCGAGCTAGGGCTAGTGGGAGCGGTAGGCGTAGCGCTGGGGTAGGCATAGGGCAAGAGGTGGATGTCGGGGTAAACTTAGGAGTAGGCCTAGGGCCAGGAGTTAGACCTGTGGCTAGGGTTAGAGATTGGGGTGGGCCTATGGTTAGGGGTAGCTGTAGGGCCCGGGGTTGGGGTAGGACTAGAGGTAGTGCTAGGCGTAGGCCTAGGGCGAGGGGGAGTGCTCGGGGTAGGGTTAGGTGAAGGGCTACTTGTTGGCAGAGACCCACGGGCAGTGTTAGTGTTAGGGCTCATGTTAGGCCTAGGATTAGTGGTAGTGGTAGGGGTTGGCCGAGGGCTAGGGGTAGGTTTCACAGTGGGCTCCGTTTAGTCCTAGGACTCCAAACAGGTGTAGGGCTGGATTCGTGTGTGGCTAAGGTTGGGTCCAGGGTAATTCCGTAGGACACGGGTTAGTGCTCTGGCTAACGGTAGGGCAAGGTTTACTGGTCGGCGACGGGCAAGTGCTAAGCCTCGGACAAGAATGAGCACTGGGCGTTGGTTCCAGGCCCGAGCTAGGGCTAGTGGGAGCGGTAGGCGTAGCGCTGGGGTAGGCATAGGGCAAGAGGTGGGTGTCGGGGTAAACCTAGGAGTAGGCCTAGGGCCAGGAGTTGGAGCTGTGGCTAGGGGTAGGGATTGGGGTGGGCCTATGGTTAGGGGTAGCTGTAGGGCCCGTGGTTGGGGTAGGACTAGAGGTAGTGCTAGGCGTAGGCCTAGGGCGAGGGGGAGTGCTCGCGGTAGGGTTAGGTGAAGGGCTAGTTGATGGCAGAGGCCCACGGGCAGTGTTATTGTTAGGGCGCATGTTAGGCCTAGGATTAGTGGTAGTGGTAGGGGTTGGCCGAGGGCTAGGGGTAGGTGTCACAGAGGGCTCCGTTTAGTCCTAGGACTCCGAACAGGTGTAGGGCTGGATTCGGGTGAGGCTAAGGGTGGGTCCAGGGTGATTCCGTACGACACGGGTTAGTGCTCTGGCTAACGGTATGGCAAGGTGTACTGGTCGGGGACAGGCAAATGATAGGCCTCGGACTAGAGTGAGCACTGGGCGTTGGTCTAGGGCCGAGCTAGGGCTAGTGGCAGCGGTAGGCGAAGCGCTGGGGTAGGCATAGGGCAAGAGATGGGTGTTGGTGTAAACCTTGGAGTAGGCCTAGGGCCAGTAGTTGGAGCTGTGGCTAGGGGTAGGGATGGGGGTGGGCCTGTGGGTAGGGTCAGGGGTAGGGGTAGGACTAGAGTTAGTGCTAGGCGTAGGCCTAGGGCGAGGGGGAGTTCTCGGGGTAGGGTGAGTGGAAGGGCTAGTGGTTGGCAGAGGCCTACGGGCAGTGTTAGTGTTAGGGCTCATGTTAGGCCTAAAATTAGTGGTAGTGGTAGGGGTTGGCCGAGGGCTAGGTGTAGGTGTCACGGGAGGGCTTCGTTTAGTCCTAGGACTCAAAACAGGTGTACGGCTGGATTCGGGTGTTGCTAAGGGTGGGTCCAGCGTGATTCCGTAGGACACGGGTTAGTGTTCTGGCTAACGGTAGGGCAAAGTGTACTGTCGGTGACAAGCAAGTGGTAGGCCTCGGACTAGAGTGAGCACTGGGCGTTGGTCGAGGGCCCGAGCTAGGGCTAGTGGGAGCGGTAGTCGTAGCGCTGGGGTAGGCTTAGGGCAAGAGGTGGGTGTCGGGGTAAACCTAGGAGTAGGCCTAGGGCCAGGAGTTGGAGCTGTGGCTAGGGGTAGGGATGGGGGTGGGCCTGTGGGTAGGGTCAGGGGTAGGGGTAGGACTAGAGTTAGTGCTAGGCGTAGGCCTAGGGCGAGGGGGAGTTCTCAAGGTAGGGTGAGTGTAAGGGCTAGTGGTTGGCAGAGGCCTACGGGCAGTGTTAGTGTTAGGGCTCAAGTTAGGCCTAGGATTAGTAATAGCGGTAGGGGTTGGCCGAGGGCTAGGTGTAGTTGTCACGGGAGGGCTCCGTTTACTCCTAGGAATCAAAACAGGTGTACGGCTGGATTCGGGTGTTGCTAAGGGTGGGTCCAGCGTGATTCCGTAGGACACGGGTTAGTGCTCTGGCTAACGGTATGGCAAGGTTTACTGGTCAGGGACGGGCAAATGCTAGGCCTCGGACTAGAGTGAGCACTGGGCGTTGATCTAGGGCCGAGCTAGGGCTAGTGGCAGCGGTAGGCGAAGCGCTGGGGTAGGCATAGGGCAAGAGATGGGTGTCGGTGTAAACCTAGGAGTAGGCCTAGGGCCAGTAGTTGGAGCTGTGGCTAGGGGTAGGGATGGGGGTGGGCCTATGGGTAGGGGTAGCTTTAGGGCCAGGGGTAGGGGTAGGACTAGAGGTAGTGCTAGGCGTAGGCCTAGGGCGAGGGGGAGTGCTCGGGGTAGGGTTAGGTGAAGTGCTAGTGGTTGGCAGAGGCCCACGGGCAGTGTTAGTGTTAGGGCTCATGTTAGGCCTAGGATTAGTGGTAGTGGTAGGGGTTGGCCGAGGGCTAGGGGTAGGGGTCACGGGATGTCACCGTTTAGTCCTAGGACTTGAAACAGATGTAGGGCTGGATTCGGGTGTGGCTAATCGTGGGTCCAGGGAGATTCCGTAGGACACGGGTTAGTGCTCTGGCTAACGGTAGGGCAAGGTGTACTGGTCGAAGATGGGCAAATACTAGGCTTCGGACTAGAGTGAGCACTGGGCGTTGGTCTAGGGCTCGAGCTAGGGTTAGTGGGAGCGGTAGGCGTAGCGCTGGGGTAGGCATAGGGCAAGAGGTGGATGTCGGGGTAAACTTAGGAGTAGGCCTAGGGCCAGGAGTTGGAGCTGTGGCTAGGGGTAGGGATTGGGGTGGGCCTATGGTTAGGGGTAGCTGTAGGGCCCGGGGTTGGGGTGGGACTAGAGGTAGTGCTAGGCGTAAGCCTAGCGCGAGGGGGTGTGCTCGGGGTAGGGTTAGGTGAAGGGATAGTGGTTGGCAGAGGCCCACTGGCAGTGTTATTGTTAGGGCTCATGTTAGTCCTAGGATTAGTGGTAGTGGTAGTGGTTGGCCGAGGGCTAGGGTTAGGTGTCACGGGAGGGCTCCGTTTAGTCCTATGATTTGAAACAGTTGTAGGGCTGGATTCGGGTGTGGCTAAGGGTGGGTCCAGGGTGATTCCGTAGGTCACGGGTTAGTCCTCTGGCTAACGGTAGGGCAAGGTGTACTGGTCGGTGACGGGCAAGTGCTAGGCCTCGGACTAGAGTGAGCACCTGGCGTTGGTCTAGGGCCCGAGCTAGGGCTAGTGGGAGCGGTAGGTGTAGCGCTGGGGTAGGCATAGAACAAGAGGTGGGTGTCGGGGTAAACCTAGGAGTAGTCCTAAAGCCAGGAGTTGGAGCTGTGGCTAGGGGTAGTGATGGGGGTGGGCCTATGGTTAGGGGTAGCTGTAGGGCCAGGTGTAGGGGTAGGACTAGAGGTAGTGCTAGGCGTAGGCCTAGGGCGAGGGGGAGTGCTCGGGGTAGGGTTAGTTGAAGGGCTAGTGGTTGGCAGAGGCCCACGGGCAGTGTTAGTGTTAGGGCTCAAGTTAGGCCTAGGATTAGTAATAGTAGTAGGGGTTGGCCGAGGGCTAGGTGTAGTTGTCACTGGAGGGCTCCGTTTAGTCCTAGGACTCAAAACAGGTGTACGGCTGGATTCGGGTATGGCTAAGGGTGGGTCCAGGGTGATTCCGTAGGACACGGGTTAGTGCTCTGGCTAACGGTATGGCAAGGTGTACTGGTCGGCGACGGGCAAATGCTAGGCCTCGGACTAGAGTGAGCACTGGGCGTTGGTCTAGGGCCGAGCTAGGGCTAGTGCCAGCGGTAGGCGAAGCGCTGGGGTAGGCATAGGGCAAGAGATGGGTGTCGGTGTAAACCTAGGAGTAGGCCTCGGGCCAGTAGTTGGAGCTGTGGCTAGGGGTAGGGATGGGGGTGGGCCTATGGGTAGGGGTAGCTTTAGGGCCAGGGGTAGGGATAGGACTAGAGGTAGTGCTAGGCGTAGGCCTAGGGCGAGGGGGAGTGCTCGGGGTAGGGTTAGGTGAAGTGCTAGTGGTTGGCAGAGGCCCACGGGCAGTGTTAGTGTTAGGGCTCATGTTAGGCCTAGGATTAGTGGTAGTGGTAGGGGTTGGCCGAGGGTTTGGGGTAGGGGTCACGGGATGTCTCCGTTTAGTCCTAGGACTTGAAACAGGTGTAGGGCTGGATTCGGGTGTGGCTAATGGTGGGTCCAGGGAGATTCCGTAGGACACGGGTTAGTGCTCTGGCTAACGGTAGGGCAAGGTGTACTGGTCGGAGATGGGCAAATGCTAGGCTTCGGACTAGAGTGAGCACTGGGCGTTGGTGTAGGGCCCGAGCTAGGGCTAGTGGGAGCGGTAGGCTTAGCGCTGGGGTAGGCATTGGGCAAGAGGTGGATGTCGGGGTAAACTTAGGAGTAGGCCTAGGGCCAGGAGTTAGACCTGTGGCTAGGGGTAGAGATTGGGGTGGGCCTATGGTTAGGGGTAGCTGTAGGGCCCGGGGTTGGGGTAGGACTAGAGGTAGTGCTAGGCGTAGGCCTAGGGCGAGGGGTAGTGCTCGGGGTAGGGTTAGGTGAAGGGCTAGTTGTTGGCAGAGACCCACGGGCAGTGTTAGTGTTAGGGCTCATGTTAGGCGTAGGATTAGTGGTAGTGGTAGGGGTTGGCCGAGGGCTAGGGGTAGGTTTCACAGAGGGCTCCGTTTAGTCCTAGGACTCCGAACAGGTGTAGGGCTGGATTCGTGTGTGGCTAAGGTTGGGTCCAGGGTAATTCCGTAGGACACGGGTTAGTGCTCTGGCTAACGGTAGGGCAAGGTTTACTGGTCGGCGACGGGCAAGTGCTAGGCCTCGGACAAGAATGAGCACTGGGCGTTGGTTCCAGGCCCGAGCTAGGGCTAGTGGGAGCGGTAGGCGTAGCGCTGGGGTAGGCATAGGGCAAGAGGTGGGTGTCGGGGTAAACCTAGGAGTAGTCCTACGGCCAGGATTTGGAGCTGTGGCTAGGGGTAGGGATGGGGTTGGGCCTATGGGTAGGGGTAGCTGTAGGGCCAGGGGTATGGGTAGGACGCAAGGTAGTGCTAGGCGTAGGCCTAGGGCGATGGGTAGTGCTCGGGGTAGGATTAGGTGAAGGGCTAGTGGTTGGCAGAGGCCCACGGGCAGTGTTAGTGTTAGGGCTCAATGTAGGCCTAGGATTAGTAATAGTGGTAGGGGTTGGCCGAGGGCTAGGTGTAGTTGTCACGGGAGGGCTCCGTTTAGTCCTAGGACTCAAAGCAGGTGTACGGCTGGATTCGGGTGTCTCTAAGGGTGGGTCCAAGGTGATTGCGTAGAACACGGTTTAGTGCTCTGGCTAATGGTATGGCAAGGTGTACTGGTCGGGGACGGGCAAATGCTAGGCCTCGGACTAGAGTGAGCACTGGGCGTTGGTCTAGGGCCGAGCTAGGGCTAGTGGCAGCGGTAGGCGAAGCGCTGGGGTAGGCATAGGGCAAGAGATGGGTGTCGGTGTAAACCTAGGAGTAGGCCTAGGGCCAGTAGTTGGAGCTGTGGCTAGGGGTAGGGATGGGGGTGGGCCTATGGGTAGGGGTAGCTTTAGGGCCAGGGGTAGGGGTAGGACTAGAGGTAGTGCTAGGCGTAGGCCTAGGGCGAGGGGGAGTGCTCGGGGTAGGGTTAGGTGAAGTGCTAGTGGTTGGCAGAGGCCCACGGGCAGTGTTAGTGTTAGGGCTCTTGTTAGGCCTAGGATTAGTGGTAGTGGTAGGGGTGGCCGAGGGCTAGGGGTAGGGGTCACGGGATGTCTCCATTTAGTCCTAGGACTTGAAACAGGTGTAGGGCTGGATTCGGGTGTGGCTAATCGTGGGTCCAGGGAGATTCCGTAGGACACGGGTTAGTGCTCTGGCTAACGGTAGGGCAAGGTGTACTGGTCAGAGATGGGCAAATGCTAGGCTTCGGACTAGAGTGAGCACTGGGCGTTGGTCTAGGACCCGAGCTAGGGCTAGTGGGAGCGGTAGGCGTAGCGCTGGGGTAGGCATAGGGCAAGAGATGGGTGTCGGTGTAAACCTAGGAGTAGGCCTAGGGCCAGTAGTTGGAGCTGTGGCTAGGGGTAGGGATGGGGGTGGGCCTATGGGTAGGGGTAGCTTTAGGGCCAGGGGTAGGGGTAGGACTAGAGGTAGTGCTAGGCGTAGGCCTAGGGCGAGGGGGAGTGCTCGGGGTAGGGTTAGGTGAAGTGCTAGTGGTTGGCAGAGGCCCACGGGCAGTGTTAGTGTTAGGGCTCATGTTAGGCCTAGGATTAGTGGTAGTGGTAGGGGTTTGCCGAGGGCTAAAGGTAGGTGTCACGGAAAAACTCCGGTTAGTCCTAAAACTCGGAACAGGTGTAGGGCTGGATTCGGGTGTGGCTAAGGGTGGGTACAGGTTGATTTCGTGGGACACAGGTTAGTATTTTGGCTAACGGTAGGGCAAGGTGTACTGGTCGGCGACAGGCAAGTGCTAGGCCTCGGACTAGAGTGAGCACTGGGCGTTGGTCGAGGGCCCGAGCTAGGGCTAGTGGGAGCGGTAGGCGTAGCGCTGGGGTAGGCTTAGGGCAAGAGGTGGGTGTCGGGGTAAACCTAGGAGTAGGCCTAGGGCCAGGAGTTGGAGCTGTGGCTAGGGGTAGGGATGGGGGTGGGCCTGTGGGTAGGGTCAGGGGTAGGGGTAGGACTAGAGTTAGTGCTAGGCGTAGGCCTAGGGCGAGGGGGAGTTCTCGGGGTAGGGTTAGTTGAAGGGCTAGTGGTTGGCAGAGGCCCACGGGCAGTGTTAGTGTTAGGGCTCAAGTTAGGCCTAGGATTAGTAATAGTGGTAGGGGTTGGCCGAGGGCTAGGCGTAGGTTTCACAGAGGGCTCCGTTTGGTCCTAGGAATCCGAACAGGTGTAGGGCTGGATTCGTGTGTGGCTAAGGTTGGGTCCAGGGTAATTCCGTAGGACACGGGTTAGTGCTCTGGCTAACGGTAGGGCAAGGTTTACTGGTCGGCGACGGGCAAGTGCTAGGTCTCGGACAAGAATGAGCACTGGGCGTTGGTTCCAGGCCCGAGCTAGGGCTAGTGGGAGCGGTAGGCGTAGCGCTGGGGTAGGCATAGGGCAAGAGGTGGATGTCGGGGTAAACTTAGGAGTAGGCCTAGGGCCAGGAGTTAGACCTGTGGCTAGGGGTAGAGATTGCGGTGGGCCTATGGTTAGGGGTAGCTGTAGGGCCCGGGGTTGGGATAGGAATAGAGGTAGTGCTAGGCGTAGGCCTAGGGCGAGGGGGAGTGCTCGGGGTAGGGTTAGGTGAAGGGCTAGTTGTTGGCAGAGACCCACGGGCAGTGTTAGTGTTAGGGCTCATGTTAGGCCTAGGATTAGTGGTAGTGGTAGGGGTTGGCCGAGGGCTAGGGGTAGGTTTCACAGTGGGCTCCGTTTAGTCCTAGGACTCCGAACAGGTGTAGGGCTGGATTCGTGTGTGGCTAAGGTTGGGTCCAGGGTAATTCCGTAGGACACGGGTTAGTGCTCTGGCTAACGGTATGGCAAGGTGTACTGGTCGGGGACGGGCAAATGCTAGGCCTCGGACTAGAGTGAGCACTGGGCGTTGGTCTAGGGCCGAGCTAGGGCTAGTGGCAGCGGTAGGCGAAGCGCTGGGGTAGGCATAGGGCAAGAGATGGGTGTCGGTGTAAACCTAGGAGTAGGCCTAGGGCCAGTAGTTGGAGCTGTGGCTAGGGGAAGGGATGGGGGTAGGCCTATGGGTAGGGTTAGCTTTAGGGCCAGGGGTAGGGGTAGGACTAGAGGTAGTGCTAGGCGTAGGCCAAGGGCGAGGGGGAGTGCTCGGGGTAGGGTTAGGTGAAGTGCTAGTGGTTGGCAGAGGCCCACGGGCAGTGTTAGTGTTAGGGCTCATGTTAGGCCTAGGATTAGTGGTAGTGGTAGGGGTGGCCGAGGGCTAGGGGTAGGGGTCACGGGATGTCTCTGTTTAGTCCTAGGACTTGAAACAGGTGTAGGTCTGGATTCGGGTGTGGCTAATCGTGGGTCCAGGGAGATTCCGTAGGACACGGGTTAGTGCTCTGGCTAACGGTAGGGCAAGGTGTACTGGTCAGAGATGGGCAAATGCTAGGCTTCGGACTAGAGTGAGCACTGGGCGTTGGTCTAGGACCCGAGCTAGGGCTAGTGGGAGCGGTAGGCGTAGCGCTGGGGTAGGCATAGGGCAAGAGGTGGATGTCGGGGTAAACTTAGGAGTAGGCCTAGGGCCAGGAGTTGGAGCTGTGGCTAGGGGTAGGGATAGGGGTGGGCCTATGGTTAGGGGTAGCTGTAGGGCCCGGGGTTGGGGTAGGACTAGAGGTAGTGCTAGGCGTAGGCCTAGGGCGAGGGGGAGTGCTCGGGGTAGGGTTAGGTGAAGGGCTAGTTGATGGCAGAGGCCCACGGGCAGTGTTATTGTTAGGGCGCATGTTAGGCCTAGGATTAGTGGTAGTGGTAGGGGTTGGCCGAGGGCTAGGGGTAGGTGTCACAGAGGGCTCCGTTTAGTCCTAGGACTCCGAACAGGTGTAGGGCTGGATTCGGGTGTGGCTAAGGGTGGGTCCAGGGTGATTCCGTACGACACGGGTTAGTGCTCTGGCTAACGTTATGGCAAGGTGTTCTGGTCGGCGAGGGGAAGTGCTAGGCCTCGGACAAGAATGAGCACTGGGCGTTGGTCTAAGGCCCGAGCTAGGGCTAGTGGGAGCGGTAGGTGTAGCGCTGGGGTAGGCATAGGGCAAGAGGTGGGTGTCGGGGTAAACCTAGGAGTAGTCCTAGGGCCAGGATTTGGAGCTGTGGCTAGGGGTAGGAATGGGTTTGGGCCTATGGGTAGGGGTAGCTGTAGGGCCAGGGGTATGGGTAGGACTAAAGGTAGTGCTAGGTGTAGGCCTAGGGCGATGGGTAGTGCTCGGGGTAGGATTAGGTGAAGGGCTAGTGGTTGGCAGAGGCCCACGGGCAGTGTTAGTGTTAGGGCTCAAGTTAGGCCTAGGATTAGTAATAGAGGTAGGGGTTGGCCGAGGGCTAGGTGTAGGTGTCACGGGAGGGCTCCGTTTAGTCCTAGGACTCAAAACAGGTGTACGGCTGGATTCGGGTGTGGCTAAGTGTGGGTCCAGAGTGATTCCGTAGGACACGGGTTAGTGCTCTGGCTAACGGTATGGCAAGGTGTACTGGTCGGGGACGGGAAAATGATAGGCCTCGGACTAGAGTGAGCACTGGGCGTTGGTCTAGGGCCGAGCTAGAACTAGTGGCAGCGGTAGGCGAAGCGCTGGGGTAGGCATAGGGCAAGAGATGGGTGTTGGTGTAAACCTTGGAGTAGGCCTAGGGCCAGTAGTTGGAGCTGTGGCTAGGGGTAGGGATGGGGGTGGGCCTGTGGGTAGGGTCAGGGGTAGGGGTAGGACTAGAGTTAGTGCTAGGCGTAGGCCTAGGGCGAGGGGGAGTTCTCGGGATAGGGTGAGTGGAAGGGCTAGTGGTTGGCAGAGGCCTACGGGCAGTGTTAGTGTTAGGGCTCATGTTAGGCCTAAAATTAGTGGTAGTGGTAGGGGTTGGCCGAGGGCTAGGTGTAGGTGTCACGGGAGGGCTTCGTTTAGTCCTAGGACTCAAAACAGGTGTACGGCTGGATTCGGGTGTGGCTAAGGGTGTGTCCAGGGTGATTCCGTAGGACACGGGTTAGTGCTGTGGTTAACGGTATGGCAAGGTCTACTGGTCGGGAACGGGCAAATGCTAGGCCTCGAACTAGAGTGAGCACGGGCGTTGGTCTAGGGCCCGAGCTAGGGCTAGTGGGAGCGGTAGGCGTGGCGCTGGGGTAGGCATAGGGCAAGAGGTGGGTGTCGGGGTAAACCTAGGAGTAGGCCTAGGGCCAGGAGTTGGAGCTGTGGCTAGGAGTAGGGATGGGGGTGGACCTATGTTTAGGGGTAGCTGTAGAGCCAGGGGTAGGGGTAGGACTAGAGGTAGTGCTAGGCGTAGGCCTAGGGCGAGGGGGAGTGCTCAGGGTAGGGTTAGGTGAAGTGCTAGTGGTTGGCAGAGGCCCACGGGTAGTGTTAGTGTTAGGGCTCATGTTAGGCCTAGGATTAGTGGTAGTGGTAGGGGTTGGCCGAGGGCTAGGGGTAGGTGTCAAGGGAGGGCTTCGTTTAGTCCTAGGACTCGGAACAGGTGTAGGGCTGGATTCGGGTGTGGCTAGGGTGGGTCTAGGGTGATTCCGTAGGACACGGGTTAGTGTTCTGGCTAACGGTAGGGCAAAGTGTACTGGTCGGTGACAAGCAAGTGGTAGGCCTCGGACTAGAGTGAGCACTGGGCGTTGGTCGAGGGCCCGAGCTAGGGCTAGTGGGAGCGGTAGTCGTAGCGCTGGGGTAGGCTTAGGGCAAGAGGTGGGTGTCGGGGTAAACCTAGGAGTAGGCCTAGGGCCAGGAGTTGGAGCTGTGGCTAGGGGTAGGGATGGGGGTGGGCCTGTGGGTAGGGTCAGGGGTAGGGGTAGGACTAGAGTTAGTGCTAGGCATAGGCCTAGGGCGAGGGGGAGTTCTCGGGGTAGGGTGAGTGGAAGGGCTAGTGGTTGGCAGAGGCCTACGGGCAGTGTTAGTGTTAGGGATCAAGTTAGGCCTAGGATTAGTAATAGTGGTAGGGGTTGGCCGAGGGCTAGGTGTAGTTGTCACGGGAGGGCTCCGTTTACTCCTAGGAATCAAAACAGGTGTACGGCTGGATTCGGGTGTTGCTAAGGGTGGGTCCAGCGTGATTCCGTAGGACACGGGTTAGTGCTCTGGCTAACGGTAGGGCAAGGTGTACTGGTCAGAGATGGGCAAATGCTAGGCTTCGGACTAGAGTGAGCACTGGGCGTTGGTCTAGGACCCGAGCTAGGGCTAGTGGGAGCGGTAGGCGTAGCGCTGGGGTAGGCATAGGGCAAGAGGTGGATGTCGGGGTAAACTTAGGAGTAGGCCTAGGGCCAGGAGTTGGAGCTGTGGCTAGGGGTAGGGATTGGGGTGGGCCTATGGTTAGGGGTAGCTGTAGGGCCCGGGGTTGGGGTAGGACTAGAGGTAGTGCTAGGCGTAGGCCTAGGGCGAGGGGGAGTGCTCGGGGTAGGGTTAGGTGAAGGGCTAGTTGATGGCAGAGGCCCACGGGCAGTGTTATTGTTAGGGCGCATGTTAGGCCTAGGATTAGTGGTAGTGGTAAGGGTTGGCCGAGGGCTAGGGGTAGGTGTCACAGAGGGCTCCGTTTAGTCCTAGGACTCCGAACAGGTGTAGGGCTGGATTCGGGTGTGGCTAAGGGTGGGTCCAGGGTGATTCCGTACGACACGGGTTAGTGCTCTGGCTAACGGTATGGCAAGGTGTTCTGGTCGGCGAGGGGAAGTGCTAGGCCTCGGACAAGAATGAGCACTGGGCGTTGGTCTAAGGCCCGAGCTAGGGCTAGTGGGAGCGGTAGGTGTAGCGCTGGGGTAGGCATAGGGCAAGAGGTGGGTGTCGGGGTAAACCTAGGAGTAGTCCTAGGGCCAGGATTTGGAGCTGTGGCTAGGGGTAGGAATGGGTTTGGGCCTATGGGTAGGGGTAGCTGTAGGGCCAGGGGTATGGGTAGGACTAAAGGTAGTGCTAGGTGTAGGCCTAGGGCGATGGGTAGTGCTCGGGGTAGGATTAGGTGAAGGGCTAGTGGTTGGCAGAGGCCCACGGGCAGTGTTAGTGATAGGGCTCAAGTTAGGCCTAGGATTAGTAATAGAGGTAGGGGTTGGCCGAGGGCTAGGTGTAGGTGTCACGGGAGGGCTCCGTTTAGTCCTAGGACTCAAAACAGGTGTACGGCTGGTTTCGGGTGTGGCTAAGTGTGGGTCCAGAGTGATTCCGTAGGACACGGGTTAGTGCTCTGGCTAACGGTATGGCTAGGTGTACTGGTCGGGGACGGGCAAATGATAGGCCTCGGACTAGAGTGAGCACTGGGCGTTGGTCTAGGGCCGAGCTAGAACTAGTGGCAGCGGTAGGCGAAGCGCTGGGGTAGGCATAGGGCAAGAGATGGGTGTTGGTGTAAACCTTGGAGTAGGCCTAGGGCCAGCAGTTGGAGCTGTGGCTAGGGGTAGGGATGGGGGTGGGCCTGTGGGTAGGGTCAGGGGTAGGGGTAGGACTAGAGTTAGTGCTAGGCGTAGGCCTAGGGCGAGGGGGAGTTCTCGGGGTAGGGTGAGTGGAAGGGCTAGTGGTTGGCAGAGGCCTACGGGCAGTGTTAGTGTTAGGGCTCATGTTAGGCCTAAAATTAGTGGTAGTGGTAGGGGTTGGCCGAGGGCTAGGTGTAGGTGTCACGGGAGGGCTTCGTTTAGTCCTAGGACTCAAAACAGGTGTACGGCTGGATTCGGGTGTGGCTAAGGGTGGGTCCAGGGTGATTCCGTAGGACACGGGTTAGTGCTCTGGTTAACGGTATGGCAAGGTCTACTGGTCGGGAACGGGCAAATGCTAGGCCTCGAACTAGAGTGAGCACGGGCGTTGGTCTAGGGCCCGAGCTAGGGCTAGTGGGAGCGGTAGGCGTGGCGCTGGGGTAGGCATAGGGCAAGTAGTGGGTGTCGGGGTAAACCTAGGAGTAGGCCTAGTGCCAGGAGTTGAAGCTGTGGCTAGGAGTAGGGATGGGGGTGGACCTATGTTTAGGGGTAGCTGTAGAGCCAGGGGTAGGGGTAGGACTAGAGGTAGTGCTAGGCGTAGGCCTAGAGCGAGGGGGAGTGCTCGGGGTAGGGTTAGGTGAAGTGCTAGTGGTTGGCAGAGGCCCACGGGTAGTGTTAGTGTTAGGGCTCATGTTAGGCCTAGGATTAGTGGTAGTGGTAGGGGTTGGCCGAGGGCTAGGGGTAGGTGTCAAGGGAGGGCTTCGTTTAGTCCTAGGACTCGGAACAGGTGTAGGGCTGGATTCGGGTGTGGCTAGGGTGGGTCTAGGGTGATTCCGTAGGACACGGGTTAGTGTTCTGGCTAACGGTAGGGCAAAGTGTACTGGTCGGTGACAAGCAAGTGGTAGGCCTCAAACAAGAATGAGCACTGGGCGTTGGTTCCAGGCCCGAGCTAGGGCTAGTGGGAGCGGTAGGCGTAGCGCTGGGGTAGGCATAGGGCAAGAGGTGGGTGTCGGGGTAAACCTAGGAGTAGTCCTACGGCCAGGATTTGGAGCTGTGGCTAGGGGTAGGGATGGGGTTGGGCCTATGGGTAGTGGTAGCTGTAGGGCCAGGGGTATGGGTAGGACGCAAGGTAGTGCTAGGCGTAGGCCTAGGGCGATGGGGAGTGCTCGGGGTAGGATTAGGTGAAGGGCTAGTGGTTGGCAGAGGCCCACGGGCAGTGTTAGTGTTAGGGCTCAAGTTAGGCCTAGGATTAGTAATAGTGGTAGGGGTTGGCCGAGGGCTAGGTGTAGTTGTCACGGGAGGGCTCCGTTTAGTCCTAGGACTCAAAACAGGTGTACGGCTGGATTCGGGTGTGGCTAAGGGTGGGTCCAAGGTGATTGCGTAGAACACGGTTTAGTGCTCTGGCTAATGGTATGGCAAGGTGTACTGGTCGGGGACGGGCAAATGCTAGGCCTCGGACTAGAGTGAGCACTGGGCGTTGGTCTAGGGCCGAGCTAGGGCTAGTGGCAGCGGTAGGCGAAGCGCTGGGGTAGGCATAGGGCAAGAGATGGGTGTCGGTGTAAACCTAGGAGTAGGCCTAGGGCCAGTAGTTGGAGCTGTGGCTAGGGGTAGGGATGGGGGTGGGCCTATGGGTAGGGGTAGCTTTAGGGCCAGGGGTAGGGGTAGGACTAGAGGTAGTGCTAGGCGTAGGCCTAGGGCGAGGGGGAGTGCTCGGGGTAGGGTTAGGTGAAGTGCTAGTGGTTGGCAGAGGCCCACGGGCAGTGTTAGTGTTAGGGCTCATGTTAGGCCTAGGATTAGTGGTAGTGGTAGGGGTGGCCGAGGGCTAGGGGTAGGGGTCACGGGATGTCTCCGTTTAGTCCTAGGACTTGAAACAGGTGTAGGGCTGGATTCGGGTGTGGCTAATCGTGGGTCCAGGGAGATTCCGTAGGACACGGGTTAGTGCTCTGGCTAACGGTAGGGCAAGGTGTACTGGTCAGAGATGGGCAAATGCTAGGCTTCGGACTAGAGTGAGCACTGGGCGTTGGTCTAGGACCCGAGCTAGGGCTAGTGGGAGCGGTAGGCGTAGCGCTGGGGTAGGCATAGGGCAAGAGGTGGATGTCGGGGTAAACTTAGGAGTAGGCCTAGGGCCAGGAGTTGGAGCTGTGGCTAGGGGTAGGGATTGGGGTGGGCCTATGGTTAGGGGTAGCTGTAGGGCCCGGGGTTGGGGTAGGACTAGAGGTAGTGCTAGGCGTAGGCCTAGGGCGAGGGGGAGTGATCGGGGTAGGGTTAGGTGAAGGGCTAGTTGATGGCAGAGGCCCACGGGCAGTGTTATTGTTAGGGCGCATGTTAGGCCTAGGATTAGTGGTAGTGGTAGGGGTTGGCCGAGGGCTAGGGGTAGGTGTCACAGAGGGCTCCGTTTAGTCCTAGGACTCCGAACAGGTGTAGGGCTGGATTCGGGTGTGGCTAAGGTTGGGTCCAGGGTGATTCCGTACGACACGGGTTAGTGCTCTGGCTAACGGTATGGCAAGGTGTACTGGTCGGGGACGGGCAAATGCTAGGCCTCGGACTAGAGTGAGCACTGGGCGTTGGTCTAGGGCCGAGCTAGGGCTAGTGGCAGCGGTAGGCGAAGCGCTGGGGTAGGCATAGGGCAAGAGATTGGTGTCGGTGTAAACCTAGGAGTAGGCCTAGGACCAGTAGTTGGAGCTGTGGCTAGGGGTAGGGATGGGGGTGGGACTATGGGTAGGCGTAGATTTAGGGCCAGGGGTAGGGTTAGGACTAGAGGTAGTGCTAGGCGTAGGCCTAGGGCGAGGGGGAGTGCTCGGGGTAGGGTTAGGTGAAGTGCTAGTGTTTGGCAGAGGCCCACGGGCAGTGTTAGTGTTAGGGCTCATGTTAGGCCTAGGATTAGTGGTAGTGGTAGGGGTTTGCCGAGGGCTAAAGGTAGATGTCACGGAAAAACTCCGGTTAGTCCTAGGACTCGGAACAGGTGTAGGGCTGGATTCGGGTGTGGCTAAGGGTGGGTACAGGTTGATTTCGTGGGACACAGGTTAGTATTTTGGCTAACGGTAGGGCAAGGTGTACTGGTCGGCGACAGGCAAGTGCTAGGCCTCGGACTAGAGTGAGCACTGGGCGTTGGTCGAGGGCCCGAGCTAGGGCTAGTGGGAGCGGTAGGCGTAGCGCTGGGGTAGGCTTAGGGCAAGAGGTGGGTGTCGGGGTAAACCTAGGAGTAGGCCTAGGGCCAGGAGTTGGAGCTGTGGCTAGGGGTAGGGATGGGGGTGGGCCTGTGGGTAGGGTCAGGGGTAGGGGTAGGACTAGAGTTAGTGCTAGGCGTAGGCCTAGGGCGAGGGGGAGTGCTCGGGGTAGGGTTAGTTGAAGGGCTAGTGGTTGGCAGAGGCCCACGGGCAGTGTTAGTGTTAGGGCTCAAGTTAGGCCTAGGATTAGTAATAGTGGTAGGGGTTGGCCGAGGGCTAGGCGTAGGTTTCACAGAGGGCTCCGTTTGGTCCTAGGACTCCGAACAGGTGTAGGGCTGGATTCGTGTGTGGCTAAGGTTGGGTCCAGGGTAATTTTGTAGGACACGGGTTAGTGCTCTGGCTAACGGTAGGGCAAGGTTTACTTGTCGGCGACGGGCAAGTGCTAGGCCTCGGACAAGAATGAGCACTGGGCGTTGGTTCCAGGCCCGAGCTAGGGCTAGTGGGAGCGGTAGGCGTAGCGCTGGGGTAGGCATAGGGCAAGAGGTGGATGTCGGGGTAAACTTAGGAGTAGGCCTAGGGCCAGGAGTTAGACCTGTGGCTAGGGGTAGAGATTGGGGTGGGCCTATGGTTAGGGGTAGCTGTAGGGCCCGGGGTTGGGGTAGGAATAGAGGTAGTGCTAGGCGTAGGCCTAGGGCGAGGGGGAGTGCTCGGGGTAGGGTGAGGTGAAGGGCTAGTTGTTGGCAGAGACCCACGGGCAGTGTTAGTGTTAGGGCTCATGTTAGGCCTAGGATTAGTGGTAGTGGTAGGGGTTGGCCGAGGGCTAGGGGTAGGTTTCACAGTGGGCTCCGTTTAGTCCTAGGACTCCGAACAGGTGTAGGGCTGCATTCGTGTGTGGCTAAGGTTGGGTCCAGGGTAATTCCGTAGGACACGGGTTAGTGCTCTGGCTAACGGTATGGCAAGGTGTACTGGTCGGGGACGGGCAAATGCTAGGCCTCGGACTAGAGTGAGCACTGGGCGTTGGTCTAGGGCCGAGCTAGGGCTAGTGGCAGCGGTAGGCGAAGCGCTGGGGTAGGCATAGGGCAAGAGATGGGTGTCGGTGTAAACCTAGGAGTAGGCCTAGGGCCAGTAGTTGGAGCTGTGGCTAGGGGTAGGGATGGGGGTGGGCCTATGGGTAGGGTTAGCTTTAGGGCCAGGGGTAGGGGTAGGACTAGAGGTAGTGCTAGGCGTAGGCCAAGGGCGAGGGGGAGTGCTCGGGGTAGGGTTAGGTGAAGTGCTAGTGGTTGGCAGAGGCCCACGGGCAGTGTTAGTGTTAGGGCTCATGTTAGGCCTAGGATTAGTGGTAGTGGTAGGGGTGGCCGAGGGCTAGGGGTAGGGGTCACGGGATGTCTCTGTTTAGTCCTAGGACTTGAAACAGGTGTAGGGCTGGATTCGGGTGTGGCTAATCGTGGGTCCAGGGAGATTCCGTAGGACACGGGTTAGTGCTCTGGCTAACGGTAGGGCAAGGTGTACTGGTCAGAGATGGGCAAATGCTAGGCTTCGGACTAGAGTGAGCACTGGGCGTTGGTCTAGGACCTGAGCTACGGCTAGTGGGAGCGGTAGGCGTAGCGCTGGGGTAGGCATAGGGCAAGAGGTGGATGTCGGGGTAAACTTAGGAGTAGGCCTAGGGCCAGGAGTTGGAGCTGTGGCTAGGGGTAGGGATAGGGGTGGGCCTATGGTTAGGGGTAGCTGTAGGGCCCGGGGTTGGGGTAGGACTAGAGGTAGTGCTAGGCGTAGGCCTAGGGCGAGGGGGAGTGCTCGGGGTAGGGTTAGGTGAAGGGCTAGTTGATGGCAGAGGCCCACGGGCAGTGTTATTGTTAGGGCGCATGTTAGGCCTAGGATTAGTGGTAGTGGTAGGGGTTGGCCGAGGGCTAGGGGTAGGTGTCACAGAGGGCTCCGTTTAGTCCTAGGACTCCGAACAGGTGTAGGGCTGGATTCGGGTGTGGCTAAGGGTGGGTCCAGGGTGATTCCGTATGACACGGGTTAGTGCTCTGGCTAACAGTATGGCAAGGTGTTCTGGTCGGCGAGGGGAAGTGCTAGGCCTCGGACAAGAATGAGCACTGGGCGTTGGTCTAAGGCCCGAGCTAGGGCTAGTGGGAGCGGTAGGTGTAGCGCTGGGGTAGGCATAGGGCAAGAGGTGGGTGTCGGGGTAAACCTAGGAGTAGTCCTAGGGCCAGGATTTGGAGCTGTGGCTAGGGGTAGGAATGGGTTTGGGCCTATGGGTAGGGGTAGCTGTAGG
Organism: Rhinolophus hipposideros; assembly: GCF_964194185.1. Lineage (NCBI taxonomy): Eukaryota > Metazoa > Chordata > Mammalia > Chiroptera > Rhinolophidae > Rhinolophus > Rhinolophus hipposideros. The sequence continues at coordinate 466,906 of NW_027668998.1, forward strand.
GCCAGGGGTATGGGTAGGACTAAAGGTAGTGCTAGGTGTAGGCCTAGGGCGATGGGTAGTGCTCGGGGTAGGATTAGGTGAAGGGCTAGTGGTTGGCAGAGGCCCACGGGCAGTGTTAGTGTTAGGGCTCAAGTTAGGCCTAGGATTAGTAATAGAGGTAGGGGTTGGCCGAGGGCTAGGTGTAGGTGTCACGGGAGGGCTCCGTTTAGTCCTAGGACTCAAAACAGGTGTACGGCTGGATTCGGTGTGGCTAAGTGTGGGTCCAGAGTGATTCCGTAGGACACGGGTTAGTGCTCTGGCTAACGGTATGGCAAGGTGTACTGGTCGGGGACGGGCAAATGATAGGCCTCGGACTAGAGTGAGCACTGGGCGTTGGTCTAGGGCCGAGCTAGAACTAGTGGCAGCGGTAGGCGAAGCGCTGGGGTAGGCATAGGGCAAGAGATGGGTGTTGGTGTAAACCTTGGAGTAGGCCTAGGGCCAGTAGTTGGAGCTGTGGCTAGGGGTAGGGTGGGGGTGGGCCTGTGGGTAGGGTCAGGGGTAGGGGTAGGACTAGAGTTAGTGCTAGGCGTAGGCCTAGGGCGAGGGGGAGTTCTCGGGGTACGGTGAGTGGAAGGGCTAGTGGTTGGCAGAGGCCTACGGGCAGTGTTAGTGTTAGGGCTCATGTTAGGCCTAAAATTAGTGGTAGTGGTAGGGGTTGGCCGAGGGCTAGGTGTAGGTGTCACGGGAGGGCTTCGTTTAGTCCTAGGACTCAAAACAGGTGTACGGCTGGATTCGGGTGTGGCTAAGGGTGGGTCCAGGGTGATTCCGTAGGACACGGGTTAGTGCTCTGGTTAACGGTATGGCAAGGTCTACTGGTCGGGAACGGGCAAATGCTAGGCCTCGGACTAGAGTGAGCACTGGGCGTTGGTCTAGGGCGGAGCTAGGGCTAGTGGCAGCGGTAGGAGAAGCGCTGGGGTAGGCATAGGGCAAGAGATGGGTGTCGGTTTAAACCTAGGAGTAGGCCTAGGGCCAGTAGTTGGAGCTGTGGCTAGGGGTAGGGATGGGGGTGGGCCTATGGGTAGGGGTAGCTTTAGGGCCAGGGGTAGGGGTAGGACTAGAGGTAGTGCTAGGCGTAGGCCTAGAGCGAGGGGGAGTGCTCGGGGTAGGGTTAGGTGAAGTGCTAGTGGTTGGCAGAGGCCCACGGGCAGTGTTAGTGTTAGGGCTCATGTTAGGCCTAGGATTAGTGGTAGTGGTAGGGGTTGGCCGAGGGCTAGGGGTAGGGGTCACGGGATGTCACTGTTTAGTCCTAGGACTTGAAACAGATGTAGGGCTGGATTCGGGTGTGGCTAATCGTGGGTCCAGGGAGATTCCGTAGGACACGGGTTAGTGCTCTGGCTAACGGTAGGGCAAGGTGTACTGGTCGAAGATGGGCAAATACTAGGCTTCGGACTAGAGTGAGCACTGGGCGTTGGTCTAGGGCTCGAGCTAGGGTTAGTGGGAGCGGTAGGCGTAGCGCTGGGGTAGGCATAGGGCAAGAGGTGGATGTCGGGGTAAACTTAGGAGTAGGCCTAGGGCCAGGAGTTGGAGCTGTGGCTAGGGGTAGGGATTGGGGTGGGCCTATGGTTAGGGGTAGCTGTAGGGCCCGGGGTTGGGGTGGGACTAGAGGTAGTGCTAGGCGTAAGCCTAGCGCGAGGGGGTGTGCTCGGGGTAGGGTTAGGTGAAGGGATAGTGGTTGGCAGAGGCCCACGGGCAGTGTTATTGTTAGGGCTCATGTTAGTCCTAGGATTAGTGGTAGTGGTAGTGGTTGGCCGAGGGCTAGGGTTAGGTGTCACGGGAGGGCTCCGTTTAGTCCTAGGACTTGAAACAGTTGTAGGGCTGGATTCGGGTGTGGCTAAGGGTGGGTCCAGGGTGATTCCGTAGGTCACGGGTTAGTCCTCTGGCTAACGGTATGGCAAGGTGTACTGGTCGGTGACGGGCAAGTGCTAGGCCTCGGACTAGAGTGAGCATCTGGCGTTGGTCTAGGGCCCGAGCTAGGGCTAGTGGGAGCGGTAGGTGTAGCGCTGGGGTAGGCATAGAACAAGAGGTGGGTGTCGGGGTAAACCTAGGAGTAGTCCTAAAGCCAGGAGTTGGAGCTGTGGCTAGGGGTAGTGATGGGGGTGGGCCTATGGTTAGGGGTAGCTGTAGGGCCAGGTGTAGGGGTAGGACTAGAGGTAGTGCTAGGCGTAGGCCTAGGGCGAGGGGGAGTGCTCGGGGTAGGGTTAGTTGAAGGGCTAGTGGTTGGCAGAGGCCCACGGGCAGTGTTAGTGTTAGGGCTCAAGTTAGGCCTAGGATTAGTAATAGTAGTAAGGGTTGGCCGAGGGCTAGGTGTAGTTGTCACTGGAGGGCTCCGTTTAGTCCTAGGACTCAAAACAGGTGTACGGCTGGATTCGGGTATGGCTAAGGGTGGGTCCAGGGTGATTCCGTAGGACACGGGTTAGTGCTCTGGCTAACGGTATGGCAAGGTGTACTGGTCGGCGACGGGCAAATGCTAGGCCTCGGACTAGAGTGAGCACTGGGTGTTGGTCTAGGGCCGAGCTAGGGCTAGTGCCAGCGGTAGGCGAAGCGCTGGGGTAGGCATAGGGCAAGAGATGGGTGTCGGTGTAAACCTAGGAGTAGGCCTAGGGCCAGTAGTTGGAGCTGTGGCTAGAGGTAGGGATGGGGGTGGGCCTATGGGTAGGGGTAGCTTTAGGGCCAGGGGTAGGGATAGGACTAGAGGTAGTGCTAGGCGTAGGCCTAGGGCGAGGGGGAGTGCTCGGGGTAGGGTTAGGTGAAGTGCTAGTGGTTGGCAGAGGCCCACGGGCAGTGTTAGTGTTAGGGCTCATGTTAGGCCTAGGATTAGTGGTAGTGGTAGGGGTTGGCCGAGGGTTTGGGGTAGGGGTCACGGGATGTCTCCGTTTAGTCCTAGGACTTGAAACAGGTGTAAGGCTGGATTCGGGTGTGGCTAATGGTGGGTCCAGGGAGATTCCGTAGGACACGGGTTAGTGCTCTGGCTAACGGTAGGGCAAGGTGTACTGGTCGGAGATGGGCAAATGCTAGGCTTCGGACTAGAGTGAGCACTGGGCGTTGGTGTAGGGCCCGAGCTAGGGCTAGTGGGAGCGGTAGGCGTAGCGGTGGGGTAGGCATTGGGCAAGAGGTGGATGTCGGGGTAAACTTAGGAGTAGGCCTAGGGCCAGGAGTTAGACCTGTGGCTAGGGGTAGAGATTGGGGTGGGCCTATGGTTAGGGGTAGCTGTAGGGCCCGGGGTTGGGGTAGGACTAGAGGTAGTGCTAGGCGTAGGCCTAGGGCGAGGGGTAGTGCTCGGGGTAGGGTTAGGTGAAGGGCTAGTTGTTGGCAGAGACCCACGGGCAGTGTTAGTGTTAGGGCTCATGTTAGGCGTAGGATTAGTGGTAGTGGTAGGGGTTGGCCAAGGGCTAGGGGTAGGTTTCACAGAGGGCTCCGTTTAGTCCTAGGACTCCGAACAGGTGTAGGGCTGGATTCGTGTGTGGCTAAGGTTGGGTCCAGGGTAATTCCGTAGGACACGGGTTAGTGCTCTGGCTAACGGTAGGGCAAGGTTTACTGGTCGGCGACGGGCAAGTGCTAGGCCTCGGACAAGAATGAGCACTGGGCGTTGGTTCCAGGCCCGAGCTAGGGCTAGGGGGAGCGGTAGGCGTAGCGCTGGGGTAGGCATAGGGCAAGAGGTGGGTGTCGGGGTAAACCTAGGAGTAGTCCTACGGCCAGGATTTGGAGCTGTGGCTAGGGGTAGGGATGGGGTTGGGCCTATGGGTAGGGGTAGCTGTAGGGCCAGGGGTATGGGTAGGACGCAAGGTAGTGCTAGGCGTAGGCCTAGGGCGATGGGTAGTGCTCGGGGTAGGATTAGGTGAAGGGCTAGTGGTTGGCAGAGGCCCACGGGCAGTGTTAGTGTTAGGGCTCAAGTTAGGCCTAGGATTAGTAATAGTGGTAGGGGTTGGCCGAGGGCTAGGTGTAGTTGTCACGGGAGGGCTCCGTTTAGTCCTAGGACTCAAAACAGGTGTACGGCTGGATTCGGGTGTGGCTAAGGGTGGGTCCAAGGTGATTGCGTAGAACACGGTTTAGTGCTCTGGCTAATGGTATGGCAAGGTGTACTGGTCGGGGACGGGCAAATGCTAGGCCTCGGACTAGAGTGAGCACTGGGCGTTGGTCTAGGGCCGAGCTAGGGCTAGTGGCAGCGGTAGGCGAAGCGCTGGGGTAGGCATAGGGCAAGAGATGGGTGTCGGTGTAAACCTAGGAGTAGGCCTAAGGCCAGTAGTTGGAGCTGTGGCTAGGGGTAGGAATGGGGGTGGGCCTATGGGTAGGGGTAGCTTTAGGGCCAGGGGTAGGGGTAGGACTAGAGGTAGTGCTAGGCGTAGGCCTAGGGCGAGGGGGAGTGCTCGGGGTAGGGTTAGGTGAAGTGCTAGTGGTTGGCAGACGCCCACGGGCAGTGTTAGTGTTAGGGCTCATGTTAGGCCTAGGATTAGTGGTAGTGGTAGGGGTGGCCGAGGGCTAGGGGTAGGGGTCACGGGATGTCTCCGTTTAGTCATAGGACTTGAAACAGGTGTAGGGCTGGATTCGGGTGTGGCTAATCGTGGGTCCAGGGAGATTCCGTAGGACACGGGTTAGTGCTCTGGCTAACGGTAGGGCAAGGTGTACTGGTCAGAGATGGGCAAATGCTAGGCTTCGGACTAGAGTGAGCACTGGGCGTTGGTCTAGTACCCGAGCTAGGGCTAGTGGGAGCGGTAGGCGTAGCGCTGGGGTAGGCATAGGGCAAGAGGTGGATGTCGGGGTAAACTTAGGAGTAGGCCTAGGGCCAGGAGTTGGAGCTGTGGCTAGGGGTAGGGATTGGGGTGGGCCTATGGTTAGGGGTAGCTGTAGGGCCCGGGGTTGGGGTAGGACTAGAGGTAGTGCTAGGCGTAGGCCTAGGGCGAGGGGGAGTGCTCGGGGTAGGGTTAGGTGAAGGGCTAGTTGATGGCAGAGGCCCACGGGCAGTGTTATTGTTAGGGCGCATGTTAGGCCTAGGATTAGTGGTAGTGGTAGGGGTTGGCCGAGGGCTAGGGGTAGGTGTCACAGAGGGCTCCGTTTAGTCCTAGGACTCCGAACAGGTGTAGGGCTGGATTCGGGTGTGGCTAAGGGTGGGTCCAGGGTGATTCCGTACGACACGGGTTAGTGCTCTGGCTAACGGTATGGCAAGCTGTTCTGGTCGGCGAGGGGAAGTGCTAGGCCTCGGACAAGAATGAGCACTGGGCGTTGGTCTAAGGCCCGAGCTAGGGCTAGTGGGAGCTGTAGGCGTAGCGCTGGGGTAGGCATAGGGCAAGAGGTGGGTGTCGGGGTAAACCTAGAAGTAGGCCTAGGGCCAGTAGTTGGAGCTGTGGCTAGGGGTAGGGATGGGGTTGGGCCTGTGGGTAGGGTCAGTGGTAGGGGTAGGACTAGAGTTAGTGCTAGGCGTAGGCCTAGGGCGAGGGGGAGTTCTCGGGGTAGGGTGAGTGGAAGGGCTAGTGGTTGGCAGAGGCCTACGGGCAGTGTTAGTGTTAGAGCTCATGTTAGGCCTAAAATTAGTGGTAGTGGTAGGGGTTGGTTGAGGGCTAGGTGTAGGTGTCACGGGAGGGCTTCGTTTAGTCCTAGGACTCAAAACAGGTGTACGGCTGGATTCGGGTGTGGCTAAGGGTGGGTCCAGGGTGATTCCGTAGGACACGGGTTAGTGCTCTGGTTAACGGTATGGCAAGGTCTACTGGTCGGGAACGGGCAAATGCTAGGCCTCGAACTAGAGTGAGCACGGGCGTTGGTCTAGGGCCCGAGCTAGGGCTAGTGGGAGCGGTAGGCGTGGCGCTGGGGTAGGCATAGGGCAAGTAGTGGGTGTCGGGGTAAACCTAGGAGTAGGCCTAGGGCCAGGAGTTGGAGCTGTGGCTAGGAGTAGGGATGGGGGTGGACCTATGTTTAGGGGTAGCTGTAGAGCCAGGGGTAGGGGTAGGACTAGAGGTAGTGCTAGGCGTAGGCCTAGGGCGAGGGGGAGTGCTCGGGGTAGGGTTAGGTGAAGTGCTAGTGGTTGGCAGAGGCCCACGGGCAGTGTTAGTGTTAGGGCTCATGTTAGGCCTAGGATTAGTGGTAGTGGTAGGGGTTGGCCGAGGGCTAGGGGTAGGTGTCACGGGAGGGCTTCGTTTAGTCCTAGGACTCGGAACAGGTGTAGGGCTGGATTCGGGTGTGGCTAGGGTGGGTCTAGGGTGATTCCGTAGGACACGGGTTAGTGTTCTGGCTAACGGTAGGGCAAAGTGTACTGGTCGGTGACAAGCAAGTGGTAGGCCTCGGACTAGAGTGAGCACTGGGCGTTGGTCTAGGTCCCGAGCTAGGGCTAGTGGGAGCGGTAGGCGTAGCGCTGTGGTAGGCATAGGGCAAGAGGTGGGTGTCGGGGTAAACCTAGGAGTAGGCCTAGGGCCAGGATTTGGAGCTGTGGCTAGGGGTAGGGATGGGGTTGGGCCTATGGGTAGGGGTAGCTGTAGGGCCAGGGGTATGGGTAGGACTAGAGGTAGTGCTAGGCGTAGGCCTAGGGCGATGGGTAGTGCTCAAGGTAGGGTTAGTTTAAGGGCTAGTGGTTGGCAGAGGCCCACGGGCAGTGTTACTGTTAGGGCTCAAGTTAAACCTAGGATTAGTAATAGAGGTAGGGGTTGGAGGAGGGCTAGGTGTAGGTGTCACGGGAGGGCTCCGTTTAGTCCTAGGACTCAAAACAGGTGTACGGCTGGATTCGGGTGTGGCTAAGTGTGGGTCCAGGGTGATTCCGTAGGACACGGGTTAGTGCTCTGGCTAACGTTATGGCAAGGTCTACTGGTCGGGAACGGGCAAATGCTAGGCCGCGGACTAGAGTGAGCACGGGCGTTGGTCTAGGGCCCGAGCTAGGGCTAGTGGGAGCGGTAGGAGTGGCGCTGGGGTAGGCATAGGGCAAGAGGTGGGTGTCGGGGTAAACCTAGGAGTAGGCCTAGGGCCAGGATTTTGAACTGTGGCTAGGGGTAGGGATGGGGTTGGGCCTATGGGTAGGGGTAGCTGTAGGGCCAGGGGTAAAGGTAGGACTAGAGGTAGTGCTAGGCGTAGGCCTAGGGCGAGGGGGAGTGCTCGGGGTAGGGTTAGGTGAAGTGCTAGTGGTTGGCAGAGGCCCACGGGCAGTGTTAGTGTTAGGGCTCAAGTTAGGCCTAGGATTAGTAATAGAGGTAGGGGTTGGCCGAGGGCTAGGTGTAGGTGTCACGGGAGGTTTCCGTTTAGTCCTAGGACTCAAAACAGGTGTACGGCTGGATTCGGGTGTGGCTAAGTGTGGGTCCATGGTGATTCCGTAGGACACGGGTTAGTGCTCTGGCTAACGGTATGGCAAGGTGTACTGGTCGGGGACGGGCAAATGCTAGGCCTCGGACTAGAGTGAGCACTGGGAGTTGGTCTAGGGCCGAGCTAGGGCTAGTGGCAGCGGTAGGCGAAGCGCTGGGGTAGGCATAGGGCAAGAGATGGGTGTTGGTGTAAACCTTGGAGTAGGCCTAGGGCCAGTAGTTGGAGCTGTGGCTAGGGGTAGGGATGGGGGTGGGCCTGTCGGTAGGGTCAGGGGTAGGGGTAGGACTAGAGTTAGTGCTAGGCGTAGGCCTAGGGCGAGGGGGAGTGCTCGGTGTAGGGTGAGTGGAAGGGCTAGTGGTTGCCAGAGGCCCACGGGCAGTGTTAGTGTTAGGGCTCATGTTAGGCCTAAAATTAGTGTTAGTGGTAGGGGTTGGCCGAGGGCTAGGTGTAGGTGTCACGGGAGGGCTTCGTTTAGTCCTAGGACTCAAAACAGGTGTACGGCTGGATTTTGGTGTGGCTAAGGGTGGGTGCAGGGTGATTCCATAGGACACGGGTTAGTGCTCTGGCTAACGGTATGGCAAGGTCTACTGGTCGGGAACGGGCAAATGCTAGGCCGCGGACTAGAGTGAGCACGGGCGTTGGTCTAGGGCCCGAGCTAGGGCTAGTGGGAGCGGTAGGAGTGGCGCTGGGGTAGGCATAGGGCAAGAGGTGGGTGTCGGGGTAAACCTAGGAGTAGGCCTAGGGCCAGGATTTGGAACTGTGGCTAGGGGTAGGGATGGGGTTGGGCCTATGGGTAGGGGTAGCTGTAGGGCCAGGGGTAGGGGTAAGACTAGAGGTAGTGCTAGGCGTAGGCCTAGGGCGAGGGGGAGTGCTCGGGGTAGGGTTAGGTGAAGTGCAAGTGGTTGGCAGAGGCCCACGGGCAGTGTTAGTGTTAGGGCTCATGTTAGGCCTAGGATTAGTGGTAGTGGTAGGGGTTGGCCGAGGGCTAGGGGTAGGTGTCACGGGAGGGCTTCGTTTAGTCCTAGGACTCGGAACAGGTGTAGGGCTGGATTCGCGTGTGGCTAGGGTGGGTCTAGGGTGATTCCGTAGGACACGGGTTAGTGTTCTGGCTAACGGTAGGGCAAAGTGTACTGGTCGGTGACGGGCAAGTGGTAGGCCTCTGACTAGAGTGAGCACTGGGCGTTGGTCTAGGTCCCGAGCTAGGGCTAGTGGGAGCGGTAGACGTAGCACTGTGGTAGGCATAGGGCAAGAGGTGGGTGTCGGGGTAAACCTAGGAGTAGGCCTAGGGCCAGGATTTGGAACTGTGGCTAGGGGTAGGGATGGGGTTGGGCCTATGGGTAGGGGTAGCTGTAGGGCCAGGGGTATGGGTAGGACTAGAGGTAGTGCTAGGCGTAGGCCTAGGGCGATGGGTAGTGCTCGGGGTAGGGTTAGTTGAAGGGCTAGTGGTTGGCAGAGGCCCACGGGCAGTGTTAGTGTTAGGGCTCAAGTTAGGCCTAGGATTAGTAATAGAGGTAGGGGTTGGAGGAGGGCTAGGTGTAGGTGTCACGGGAGGGCTCCGTTTAGTCCTAGGACTCAAAACAGGTGTACGACTGGATTCGGGTGTGGCTAAGTGTGGGTCCAGGGTGATTCGTAGGACACGGGTTAGTGCTCTGGCTAACGGTATGGCAAGGTGTACTGGTCGGGGACGGGCAAATGCTAGGACTCGGACTAGAGTGAGCACTGGGCGTTGGTCTAGGGCCGAGCTAGGTCTAGTGGCAGCGGTAGGCGAAGCGCTGGGGTAGGCATAGGGCAAGAGATGGGTGTCGGTGTAAACCTAGGAGTAGGCCTAGGGCCAGTAGTTGGAGCTGTGGCTAGGGGTAGGGATGGGGGTGGGCCTATGTGTAGGGGTAGTTTTAGCGCCAGGGGTAGGGGTAGGACTAGAGGTAGTGCTAGGCGTAGGCCTAGGGCGAGGGGGAGTACTCTGGGTAGGGTTAGGTGAAGGGCTAGTGGTTGGCAGAGGCCCACGGGCAGTGTTAGTGTTAGGGCTCATGTTAGGCCTAGGATTAGTGGTAGTGGTAGTGATTGGCCGAGGGCTAGGGGTAGGTGTCACTGGAGGGCTCCGTTTAGTCCTAGGAATTGAAACAGTTGTAGGGCTGGATTCGGGTGTGGCTAAGGGTGGGTCCAGGGTGATTCCGTAGGTCACGGGTTAGTCCTCTGGCTAACGGTAGGGCAAGGTGTACTGGTCGGCGAGGGGAAGTGCTAGGCCTCGGACTAGAGTGAGCACCTGGCGTTGGTCTAGGGCCCGAGCTAGGGCTAGTGGGAGCGGTAGGTGTAGCGCTGGGGTAGGCATAGGGCAAGAGGTGGGTGTCGGGGTAAACCTAGGAGTAGTCCTAGGGCCAGGAGTTGGAGCTGTGGCTAGGGGTAGTGATGGGGGTGGGCCTATGGTTAGGGGTAGCTGTAGGGCCAGGTGTAGGGGTAGGACTAGAGGTAGTGCTAGGCGTAGGCCTAGGGCGAGGGGGAGTGCTCGGGGTAGGGTTAGTTGAAGGGCTAGTGGTTGGCCGAGGCCCACGGGCAGTGTTACTGTTAGGGCTCAAGTTAGGCCTAGGATATAATAGTGGTAGGGGTTGGCCGAGGGCTAGGTGTAGTTGTCACGGGAGGGCTTTGTTTAGTCCTAGAACTCAAAACAGGTGTACGGCTGGATTCGGGTGTGGCTAAGGGTGGGTCCAGGGTGATTCCGTAGGACACGGGTTAGTGCACTGGCTACGGTATGGCAAGTTGTACTGGTCGGGGACGGGCAAATGCTAGGCCTCGGACTAGAGTGAGCACTGGGCGTTGGTCTAGGGCCGAGCTAGGGCTAGTGGCAGCGGTAGGCGAAGCGCTGGGGTAGGCATAGGGCAAGAGATGGGTGTCGGTGTAAACCTAGGAGTAGGCCTAGGGCCAGTAGTTGGAGCTGTGGCTAGGGGTAGGGATGGGGGTGGGCCTATGGGTAGGGGTAGCTTTAGGGCCAGGGGTAGGGGTAGGACTAGAGGTAGTGCTAGGCGTAGGCCTAGGGCGAGGGGGAGTGCTCGGGGTAGGGTTAGGTGAAGTGCTAGTGGTTGGCAGAGGCCCACGGGCAGTGTTAGTGTTAGGGCTCATGTTAGGCCTAGGATTAGTGGTAGTGGTAGGGGTTTGCCGAGGGCTAAAGGTAGGTGTCACGGAAAAACTCCGGTTAGTCCTAGGACTCGGAACAGGTGTAGGGCTGGATTCGGGTGTGGCTAAGGGTGGGTACAGGTTGATTTCGTGGGACACAGGTTAGTATTCTGGCTAACGGTAGGGCAAGGTGTACTGGTCGGCGACAGGCAAGTGCTAGGCCTCGGACTAGAGTGAGCACTGGGCGTTGGTCGAGGGCCCGAGCTAGGGCTAGTGGGAGCGGTAGGCGTAGCGCTGGGGTAGGCTTAGGGCAAGAGGTGGGTGTCGGGGTAAACCTAGGAGTAGGCCTAGGGCCAGGAGTTGGAGCTGTGGCTAGGGGTAGAGATGGGGGTGGGCCTGTGGGTAGGGTCAGGGGTAGGGGTAGGACTAGAGTTAGTGCTAGGCGTAGGCCTATGGCAAGGGGGAGTGCTCGGGGTAGGATTAGGTGAAGGGCTAGTGGTTGGCAGAGGCCCACGGGCAGTGTTAGTGTTAGGGCTCAAGTTAGGCCTAGGATTAGTAATAGTGGTAGGGGTTGGCCGAGGGCTAGGTGTAGTTGTCACGGGAGGGCTCCGTTTAGTCCTAGAACTCAAAACAGGTGTACGGCTGGATTCGGGTGTGGCTAAGGGTGGGTCCAGGGTGATTCCGTAGGACACGGGTTAGTGCTCTGGCTAACGGTATGGCAAGGTTTACTGGTCGGGGACGGGCAAATGCAAGGCCTCGGACTAGAGTGAGCACTGGACGTTGGTCTAGGGCCGAGCTAGGGCTTGTGGCAGCGGTAGGCGAAGCGCTGGGGTAGGCATAGGGCAAGAGATGGGTGTCGGTGTAAACCTAGGAGTAGGCCTAGGGCCAGTAGATGGAGCTGTGGCTAGGGGTAGGGATGGGGGTGGGCCTATGGGTAGGGGTAGCTTTAGGGCCAGGGGTAGGGGTAGGACTAGAGGTAGTGCTAGGCGTAGGCCTAGGGCGAGGGGGAGTGCTCGGGGTAGGGTTGGGTGAAGTGCTAGTGGTTGGCAGAGGCCCACGGGCAGTGTTAGTGTTAGGGCTCATGTTAGGCCTAGGATTAGTGGTAGTGGTAGGGGTTTGCCGAGGGCTAAAGGTAGGTGTCACGGAAAAACTCCGGTTAGTCCTAGGACTCGGAACAGGTGTAGGGCTGGATTCGGGTGTGGCTAAGGGTGGGTACAGGTTGATTTCGTGGGACACAGGTTAGTATTCTGGCTAACGGTAGGGCAAGGTGTACTGGTCGGCGGTAGGCAAGTGCTAGGCCTCGGACTAGAGTGAGCACTGGGCGTTGGTCGAGGGCCCGAGCTAGGGCTAGTGGGAGCGGTAGGCGTAGCGCTGGGGTAGGCTTAGGGCAAGAGGTGGGTGTCGGGGTAAACCTAGGAGTAGGCCTAGGGCCAGAAGTTGGAGCTGTGGCTAGGGGTAGGGATGGGGGTGGGCCTGTGGGTAGGGTCAGGGGTAGGGGTAGGACTAGAGTTAGTGCTAGGCGTAGGCCTAGGGCGAGGGGGAGTGCTCGGGGTAGGGTTAGTTGAAGGGCTAGTGGTTGGCAGAGGCCCACGGGCAGTGTTAGTGTTAGGGCTCAAGTTAGGCCTAGGATTAGTAATAGTGGTAGGGGTTGGCCGAGGGCTAGGTGTAGTTGTCACGGGATGGCTCCGTTTAGTCATAGAACTCAAAACAGGTGTATGGCTGGATTCGGGTGTGGCTAAGGGTGGGTCAAGGGTGATTCCGTAGGACACGGGTTAGTGCTCTGGCTAACGGTATGGCAAGGTGTACTGGTCGGAGATGGGCAAATGCTAGGCTTCGGACTAGAGTGAGCACTGGGCGTTGGTCTAGGGCTTGAGCTAGGGCTAGTGGGAGCGGTAGGCGTAGCGCTGGGGTAGGCATAGGGCAAGAGGTGGATGTCGGGGTAAATTTAGGAGTAGGCCTAGGGCCAGGAGTTGGAGCTGTGGCTAGGGGTAGGGATTGGGGTGGGCCTATGGGTAGGGGTAGCTGTAGGGCCAAGGGTATGGGTAGGACTAAAGGTAGTGCTAGGCGTAGGCCTAGGGCGATGTGTAGTGCTCGGGGTTGGATTTGGTGAAGGGCTAGTGGTTGGCAGAGGCCCACGGGCAGTGTTAGTGTTAGGGCTCAAGTTAGGCCTAGGATTAGTAATAGAGGTAGGGGTTGGCCGAGGGCTAGGTGTAGGTGTCACGGGAGGGCTCCGTTTAGTCCTAGGACTTGAAACAGTTGTAGGGCTGGATTCGCGTGTGGCTAAGGGTGGGTCCAGGGTGATTCCGTAGGTCACGGGTTAGTCCTCTGGCTAACGGTAGGGCAAGGTGTACTGGTCGGTGACGGGCAAGTGCTAGGCCTCGGACTAGATTGAGCACTGGGCGTTGGTCTAGGGCCGAGCTAGGGCTAGTGGCAGCGGTAGGCGAAGCGCTGGGGTAGGCATAGGGCAAGAGATGGGTGTCGGTGTAAACCTAGGAGTAGGCCTAGGGCCAGTAGTTGGAGCTGTGGCTAGGGGTAGGGATGGGGGTGGGCCTATGGGTAGGGGTAGCATTAGGGCCAGGGGTAGGGGTAGGACTAGAGGTAGTGCTAGGCGTAGGCCTAGGGCGAGGGGGAGTGCTCGGGGTAGGGTTAGGTGAAGTGCTAGTGGTTGGCAGAGGCCCACGGGCAGTGTTAGTGTTAGGGCTCATGTTAGGCCTAGGATTAGTGGTAGTGGTAGGGGTGGCCGAGGGCTAGGGGTAGGGGTCACGGGATGTCTCCGTTTGGTCATAGGACTTGAAACAGGTGTAGGGCTGGATTCGGGTGTGGCTAATCGTGGGTCCAGGGAGATTCCGTAGGACACGGGTTAGTGCTCTGGCTAACGGTAGGGCAAGGTGTACTGGTCAGAGATGGGCAAATGCTAGGCTTCGGACTAGAGTGAGCACTGGGCGTTGGTCTAGGACCAGAGCTAGGGCTAGTGGGAGCGGTAGGCGTAGCGCTGGGGTAGGCATAGGGCAAGAGGTGGATGTCGGGGTAAACTTAGGAGTAGGCCTAGGGCCAGGAGTTGGAGCTGTGGCTAGGGGTAGGGATTGGGGTGGGCCTATGGTTAGGGGTAGCTGTAGGGCCCGGGGTTGGGGTAGGACTAGACGTAGTGCTAGGCGTAGGCCTAGGGCGAGGGGGAGTGCTCAGGGTAGGGTTAGGTGAAGGGCTAGTTGATGGCAGAGGCCCACGGGCAGTGTTATTGTTAGGGCGCATGTTAGGCCTAGGATTAGTGGTAGTGGTAGGGGTTGGCCGAGGGCTAGGGGTAGGTGTCACAGAGGGCTCCGTTTAGTCCTAGGACTCCGAACAGGTGTAGGGCTGGATTCGGGTGTGGCTAAGGGTGGGTCCAGGGTGATTCCGTACGACACGGGTTAGTGCTCTGGCTAATGGTATGGCAAGGTGTTCTGGTCGGCGAGGGGAAGTGCTAGGCCTCGGACAAGAATGAGCACTGGGCGTTGGTCTAAGGCCCGAGCTAGGGCTAGTGGGAGCTGTAGGCGTAGCGCTGGGGTAGGCATAGGGCAAGAGGTGGGTGTCGGGGTAAACCTAGGAGTAGGCCTAGGGCCAGTAGTTGGAGCTGTGGCTAGGGGTAGTGATGGGGGTGGGCCTATGGTTAGGGGTAGCTGTAGGGCCAGGTGTAGGGGTAGGACTAGAGGTAGTGCTAGGCGTAGGCCTAGGGCGAGGGGGAGTGCTCGGGGTAGGGTTAGTTGAAGGGCTAGTGGTTGGCCGAGGCCCACGGGCAGTGTTACTGTTAGGGCTCAAGTTAGGCCTAGGATATAATAGTGGTAGGGGTTGGCCGAGGGCTAGGTGTAGTTGTCACGGGAGGGCTTTGTTTAGTCCTAGGACACAAAACAGGTGTACGGCTGGATTCGGGTGTGGCTAAGGGTGGGTCCAGGGTGATTCCGTAGGACACGGGTTAGTGCTCTGGCTAACGGTATGGCAAGTTGTACTGGTCGGGGACGGGCAAATGCTAGGCCTCGGACTAGAGTGAGCACTGGGCGTTGGTCTAGGGCCGAGCTAGGGCTAGTGGCAGCGGTAGGCGAAGCGCTGGGGTAGGCATAGGGCAAGAGATTGGTGTCGGTGTAAACCTAGGAGTAGGCCTAGGGCCAGTAGTTGGAGCTGTGGCTAGGGGTAGGGATGGGGGTGGGCCTATGGGTAGGGGTAGCTTTAGGGCCAGGGGTAGGGGTAGGACTAGAGGTAGTGCTAGGCGTAGGCCTAGGGCGAGGGGGAGTGCTCGGGGTAGGGTTAGGTGAAGTGCTAGTGGTTGGCAGAGGCCCACGGGCAGTGTTAGTGTTAGGGCTCATGTTAGGCCTAGGATTAGTGGTAGTGGTAGGGGTTTGCCGAGGGCTAAAGGTAGGTGTCACGGAAAAACTCCGGTTAGTCCTAGGACTCGGAACAGGTGTAGGGCTGGATTCGGGTGTGGCTAAGGGTGGGTACAGGTTGATTTCGTGGGACACAGGTTAGTATTCTGGCTAACGGTAGGGCAAGGTGTACTGGTCGGCGACAGGCAAGTGCTAGGCCTCGGACTAGAGTGAGCAGTGGGCGTTGGTCGAGGGCCCGAGCTAGGGCTAGTGGGAGCGGTAGGCGTAGCGCTGGGGTAGGCTTAGGGCAAGAGGTGGTTGTCGGGGTAAACCTAGGAGTAGGCCTAGGGCCAGGAGTTGGAGCTGTGGCTAGGGGTAGAGATGGGGGTGGGCCTGTGGGTAGGGTCAGGGGTAGGGGTAGGACTAGAGTTAGTGCTAGGCGTAGGCCTATGGCAAGGGGGAGTGCTCGGGGTAGGATTAGGTGAAGGGCTAGTGGTTGGCAGAGGCCCACGGGCAGTGTTAGTGTTAGGGCTCAAGTTAGGCCTAGGATTAGTAATAGTGGTAGGGGTTGGCCGAGGGCTAGGTGTAGTTGTCACGGGAGGGCTCCGTTTAGTCCTAGAACTCAAAACAGGTGTACGGCTGGATTCGGGTGTGGCTAAGGGTGGGTCCAGGGTGATTCCGTAGGACACGGGTTAGTGCTCTGGCTAACGGTATGGCAAGGTGTACTGGTCGGGGACGGGCAAATGCAAGGCTCGGACTAGAGTGAGCACTGGACGTTGGTCTAGGGCCGAGCTAGGGCTTGTGGCAGCGGTAGGCGAAGCGCTGGGGTAGGCATAGGGCAAGAGATGGGTGTCGGTGTAAACCTAGGAGTAGGCCTAGGGCCAGTAGATGGAGCTGTGGCTAGGGGTAGGGATGGGGGTGTGCCTATGGGTAGGGGTAGCTTTAGGGCCAGGGGTAGGGGTAGGACTAGAGGTAGTGCTAGGCGTAGGCCTAGGGCGAGGGGGAGTGCTCGGGGTAGGGTTGGGTGAAGTGCTAGTGGTTGGCAGAGGCCCACGGGCAGTGTTAGTGTTAGGGCTCATGTTAGGCCTAGGATTAGTGGTAGTGGTAGGGGTTTGCCGAGGGCTAAAGGTAGGTGTCACGGAAAAACTCCGGTTAGTCCTAGGACTCGGATCAGGTGTAGGGCTGGATTCGGGTGTGGCTAAGGGTGGGTACAGGTTGATTTCGTGGGACACAGGTTAGTATTCTGGCTAACGGTAGGGCAAGGTGTACTGGTCGGCGGTAGGCAAGTGCTAGGCCTCGGACTAGAGTGAGCACTGGGCGTTGGTCGAGGGCCCGAGCTAGGGCTAGTGGGAGCGGTAGGCGTAGCGCTGGGGTAGGCTTAGGGCAAGAGGTGGGTGTCGGGGTAAACCTAGGAGTAGGCCTAGGGCCAGAAGTTGGAGCTGTGGCTAGGGGTAGGGATGGGGGTGGGCCTGTGGGTAGGGTCAGGGGTAGGGGTAGGACTAGAGTTAGTGCTAGGCGTAGGCCTAGGGCGAGGGGGAGTGCTCGGGGTAGGGTTAGTTGAAGGGCTAGTGGTTGGCAGAGGCCCACGGGCAGTGTTAGTGTTAGGGCTCAAGTTAGGCCTAGGATTAGTAATAGTGGTAGGGGTTGGCCGAGGGCTAGGTGTAGTTGTCACGGGATGGCTCCGTTTAGTCATAGAACTCAAAACAGGTGTATGGCTGGATTCGGGTGTGGCTAAGGGTGGGTCAAGGGTGATTCCGTAGGACACGGGTTAGTGCTCTGGCTAACGGTATGGCAAGGTGTACTGGTCGGAGATGGGCAAATGCTAGGCTTCGGACTAGAGTGAGCACTGGGCGTTGGTCTAGGGCTTGAGCTAGGGCTAGTGGGAGCGGTAGGCGTAGCGCTGGGTTAGGCATAGGGCAAGAGGTGGATGTCGGGGTAAACTTAGGAGTAGGCCTAGGGCCAGGAGTTGGAGCTGTGGCTAGGGGTAGGGATTGGGGTGGGCCTATGGGTAGGGGTAGCTGTAGGGCCAAGGGTATGGGTAGGACTAAAGGTAGTGCTAGGCGTAGGCCTAGGGCGATGTGTAGTGCTCGGGGTTGGATTTGGTGAAGGGCTAGTGGTTGGCAGAGGCCCACGGGCAGTGTTAGTGTTAGGGCTCAAGTTAGGCCTAGGATTAGTAATAGAGGTAGGGGTTGGCCGAGGGCTAGGTGTAGGTGTCACGGGAGGGCTCCGTTTAGTCCTAGGACTTGAAACAGTTGTAGGGCTGGATTCGCGTGTGGCTAAGGGTGGGTCCAGGGTGATTCCGTACGACACGGGTTAGTGCTCTGGCTAACGGTATGGCAAGGTGTTCTGGTCGGCGAGGGGAAGTGCTAGGCCTCGGACAAGAATGAGCACTGGGCGTTGGTCTAAGGCCCGAGCTAGGGCTAGTGGGAGCTGTAGGCGTAGCGCTGGGGTAGGCATAGGGCAAGAGGTGGGTGTCGGGGTAAACCTAGGAGTAGGCCTAGGGGCAGTAGTTGGAGCTGTGGCTAGGGGTAGTGATGGGGGTGGGCCTATGGTTAGGGGTAGCTGTAGGGCCAGGTGTAGGGGTAGGACTAGAGGTAGTGCTAGGCGTAGGCCTAGGGCGAGGGGGAGTGCTCGGGGTAGGGTTAGTTGAAGGGCTAGTGGTTGGCCGAGGCCCACGGGCAGTGTTACTGTTAGGGCTCAAGTTAGGCCTAGGATATAATAGTGGTAGGGGTTGGCCGAGGGCTAGGTGTAGTTGTCACGGGAGGGCTTTGTTTAGTCCTAGGACACAAAACAGGTGTACGGCTGGATTCGGGTGTGGCTAAGGGTGGGTCCAGGGTGATTCCGTAGGACACGGGTTAGTGCTCTGGCTAACGGTATGGCAAGTTGTACTGGTCGGGGACGGGCAAATGCTAGGCCTCGGACTAGAGTGAGCACTGGGCGTTGGTCTAGGGCCGAGCTAGGGCTAGTGGCAGCGGTAGGCGAAGCGCTGGGGTAGGCATAGGGCAAGAGATTGGTGTCGGTGTAAACCTAGGAGTAGGCCTAGGGCCAGTAGTTGGAGCTGTGGCTAGGGGTAGGGATGGGGGTGGGCCTATGGGTAGGGGTAGCTTTAGGGCCAGGGGTAGGGGTAGGACTAGAGGTAGTGCTAGGCGTAGGCCTAGGGCGAGGGGGAGTGCTCGGGGTAGGGTTAGGTGAAGTGCTAGTGGTTGGCAGAGGCCCACGGGCAGTGTTAGTGTTAGGGCTCATGTTAGGCCTAGGATTAGTGGTAGTGGTAGGGGTTTGCCGAGGGCTAAAGGTAGGTGTCACGGAAAAACTCCGGTTAGTCCTAGGACTCGGAACAGGTGTAGGGCTGGATTCGGGTGTGGCTAAGGGTGGGTACAGGTTGATTTCGTGGGACACAGGTTAGTATTCTGGCTAACGGTAGGGCAAGGTGTACTGGTCGGCGACAGGCAAGTGCTAGGCCTCGGACTAGAGTGAGCAGTGGGCGTTGGTCGAGGGCCCGAGCTAGGGCTAGTGGGAGCGGTAGGCGTAGCGCTGGGGTAGGCTTAGGGCAAGAGGTGGGTGTCGGGGTAAACCTAGGAGTAGGCCTAGGGCCAGGAGTTGGAGCTGTGGCTAGGGGTAGAGATGGGGGTGGGCCTGTGGGTAGGGTCAGGGGTAGGGGTAGGACTAGAGTTAGTGCTAGGCGTAGGCCTAGGGCAAGGGGGAGTGCTCGGGGTAGGATTAGGTGAAGGGCTAGTGGTTGGCAGAGGCCCACGGGCAGTGTTAGTGTTAGGGCTCAAGTTAGGCCTAGGATTAGTAATAGTGGTAGGGGTTGGCCGAGGGCTAGGTGTAGTTGTCACGGGAGGGCTCCGTTTAGTCCTAGAACTCAAAACAGGTGTACGGCTGGATTCGGGTGTGGCTAAGGGTGGGTCCAGGGTGATTCCGTAGGACACGGGTTAGTGCTCTGGCTAACGGTATGGCAAGGTGTACTGGTCGGGGACGGGCAAATGCAAGGCCTCGGACTAGAGTGAGCACTGGACGTTGGTCTAGGGCCGAGCTAGGGCTTGTGGCAGCGGTAGGCGAAGCGCTGGGGTAGGCATAGGGCAAGAGATGGGTGTCGGTGTAAACCTAGGAGTAGGCCTAGGGCCAGTAGATGGAGCTGTGGCTAGGGGTAGGGATGGGGGTGGGCCTATGGGTAGGGGTAGCTTTAGGGCCAGGGGTAGGGGTAGGACTAGAGGTAGTGCTAGGCGTAGGCCTAGGGCGAGGGGGAGTGCTCGGGGTAGGGTTGGGTGAAGTGCTAGTGGTTGGCAGAGGCCCACGGGCAGTGTTAGTGTTAGGGCTCATGTTAGGCCTAGGATTAGTGGTAGTGGTAGGGGTTTGCCGAGGGCTAAAGGTAGGTGTCACGGAAAAACTCCGGTTAGTCCTAGGACTCGGAACAGGTGTAGGGCTGGATTCGGGTGTGGCTAAGGGTGGGTACAGGTTGATTTCGTGGGACACAGGTTAGTATTCTGGCTAACGGTAGGGCAAGGTGTACTGGTCGGCGGTAGGCAAGTGCTAGGCCTCGGACTAGAGTGAGCACTGGGCGTTGGTCGAGGGCCCGAGCTAGGGCTAGTGGGAGCGGTAGGCGTAGCGCTGGGGTAGGCTTAGGGCAAGAGGTGGGTGTCGGGGTAAACCTAGGAGTAGGCCTAGGGCCAGAAGTTGGAGCTGTGGCTAGGGGTAGGGATGGGGGTGGGCCTGTGGGTAGGGTCAGGGGTAGGGGTAGGACTAGAGTTAGTGCTAGGCGTAGGCCTAGGGCGAGGGGGAGTGCTCGGGGTAGGGTTAGGTGAAGTGCTAGTGGTTGGCAGAGGCCCACGGGCAGTGTTAGTGTTAGGGCTCATGTTAGGCCTAGGATTAGTGGTAGTGGTAGGGGTGGCCGAGGGCTAGGGGTAGGGGTCACGGGATGTCTCCGTTTAGTCCTAGGACTTGAAACAGGTGTAGGGCTGGATTCGGGTGTGGCTAATCGTGGGTCCAGGGAGATTCCGTAGGACACGGGTTAGTGCTCTGGCTAACGGTAGGGCAAGGTGTACTGGTCAGAGATGGGCAAATGCTAGGCTTCGGACTAGAGTGAGCACTGGGCGTTGGTCTAGGACCCGAGCTAGGGCTAGTGGGAGCGGTAGGCGTAGCGCTGGGGTAGGCATAGGGCAAGAGGTGGATGTCGGGGTAAACTTAGGAGTAGGCCTAGGGCCAGGAGTTGGAGCTGTGGCTAGGGGTAGGGATTGGGGTGGGCCTATGGTTAGGGGTAGCTGTAGGGCCCGGGGTTGGGGTAGGACTAGAGATAGTGCTAGGCGTAGGCCTAGGGCGAGGGGGAGTGCTCGGGGTAGGGTTAGGTGAAGGGCTAGTTGATGGCAGAGGCCCACGGGCAGTGTTATTGTTAGGGCGCATGTTAGGCCTAGGATTAGTGGTAGTGGTAGGGGTTGGCCGAGGGCTAGGGGTAGGTGTCACAGAGGGCTCCGTTTAGTCCTAGGACTCCGAACAGGTGTAGGGCTGGATTCGGGTGTGGCTAAGGGTGGGTCCAGGGTGATTCCGTACGACACGGGTTAGTGCTCTGGCTAACGGTATGGCAAGGTGTTCTGGTCGGCGAGGGGAAGTGCTACGCCTCGGACAAGAATGAGCACTGGGCGTTGGTCTAAGGCCCGAGCTAGGGCTAGTGGGAGCTGTAGGCGTAGCGCTGGGGTAGGCATAGGGCAAGAGGTGGGTGTCGGGGTAAACCTAGGAGTAGGCCTAGGGGCAGTAGTTGGAGCTGTGGCTAGGGGTAGTGATGGGGGTGGGCCTATGGTTAGGGGTAGCTGTAGGGCCAGGTGTAGGGGTAGGACTAGAGGTAGTGCTAGGCGTAGGCCTAGGGCGAGGGGGAGTGCTCGGGGTAGGGTTAGTTGAAGGGCTAGTGGTTGGCCGAGGCCCACGGGCAGTGTTACTGTTAGGGCTCAAGTTAGGCCTAGGATATAATAGTGGTAGGGGTTGGCCGAGGGCTAGGTGTAGTTGTCACGGGAGGGCTTTGTTTAGTCCTAGGACACAAAACAGGTGTACGGCTGGATTCGGGTGTGGCTAAGGGTGGGTCCAGGGTGATTCCGTAGGACACGGGTTAGTGCTCTGGCTAACGGTATGGCAAGTTGTACTGGTCGGGGACGGGCAAATGCTAGGCCTCGGACTAGAGTGAGCACTGGGCGTTGGTCTAGGGCCGAGCTAGGGCTAGTGGCAGCGGTAGGCGAAGCGCTGGGGTAGGCATAGGGCAAGAGATTGGTGTCGGTGTAAACCTAGGAGTAGGCCTAGGGCCAGTAGTTGGAGCTGTGGCTAGGGGTAGGGATGGGGGTGGGCCTATGGGTAGGGGTAGCTTTAGGGCCAGGGGTAGGGGTAGGACTAGAGGTAGTGCTAGGCGTAGGCCTAGGGCGAGGGGGAGTGCTCGGGGTAGGGTTAGGTGAAGTGCTAGTGGTTGGCAGAGGCCCACGGGCAGTGTTAGTGTTAGGGCTCATGTTAGGCCTAGGATTAGTGGTAGTGGTAGGGGTTTGCCGAGGGCTAAAGGTAGGTGTCACGGAAAAACTCCGGTTAGTCCTAGGACTCGGAACAGGTGTAGGGCTGGATTCGGGTGTGGCTAAGGGTGGGTACAGGTTGATTTCGTGGGACACAGGTTAGTATTCTGGCTAACGGTAGGGCAAGGTGTACTGGTCGGCGACAGGCAAGTGCTAGGCCTCGGACTAGAGTGAGCACTGGGCGTTGGTCGAGGGCCCGAGCTAGGGCTAGTGGGAGCGGTAGGCGTAGCGCTGGGGTAGGCTTAGGGCAAGAGGTGGGTGTCGGGGTAAACCTAGGAGTAGGCCTAGGGCCAGGAGTTGGAGCTGTGGCTAGGGGTAGAGATGGGGGTGGGCCTGTGGGTAGGGTCAGGGGTAGGGGTAGGACTAGAGTTAGTGCTAGGCGTAGGCCTAGGGCAAGGGGGAGTGCTCGGGGTAGGATTAGGTGAAGGGCTAGTGGTTGGCAGAGGCCCACGGGCAGTGTTAGTGTTAGGGCTCAAGTTAGGCCTAGGATTAGTAATAGTGGTAGGGGTTGGCCGAGGGCTAGGTGTAGTTGTCACGGGAGGGCTCCGTTTAGTCCTAGAACTCAAAACAGGTGTACGGCTGGATTCGGGTGTGGCTAAGGGTGGGTCCAGGGTGATTCCGTAGGACACGGGTTAGTGCTCTGGCTAACGGTATGGCAAGGTGTACTGGTCGGGGACGGGCAAATGCAAGGCCTCGGACTAGAGTGAGCACTGGACGTTGGTCTAGGGCCGAGCTAGGGCTTGTGGCAGCGGTAGGCGAAGCGCTGGGGTAGGCATAGGGCAAGAGATGGGTGTCGGTGTAAACCTAGGAGTAGGCCTAGGGCCAGTAGATGGAGATGTGGCTAGGGGTAGGGATGGGGGTGGGCCTATGGTAGGGGTAGCTTTAGGGCCAGGGGTAGGGGTAGGACTAGAGGTAGTGCTAGGCGTAGGCCTAGGGCGAGGGGGAGTGCTCGGGGTAGGGTTGGGTGAAGTGCTAGTGGTTGGCAGAGGCCCACGGGCAGTGTTAGTGTTAGGGCTCATGTTAGGCCTAGGATTAGTGGTAGTGGTAGGGGTTTGCCGAGGGCTAAAGGTAGGTGTCACGGAAAAACTCCGGTTAGTCCTAGGACTCGGAACAGGTGTAGGGCTGGATTCGGGTGTGGCTAAGGGTGGGTACAGGTTGATTTCGTGGGACACAGGTTAGTATTCTGGCTAACGGTAGGGCAAGGTGTACTGGTCGGCGGTAGGCAAGTGCTAGGCCTCGGACTAGAGTGAGCACTGGGCGTTGGTCGAGGGCCCGAGCTAGGGCTAGTGGGAGCGGTAGGCGTAGCGCTGGGGTAGGCTTAGGGCAAGAGGTGGGTGTCGGGGTAAACCTAGGAGTAGGCCTAGGGCCAGAAGTTGGAGCTGTGGCTAGAGGTAGGGATGGGGGTGGGCCTGTGGGTAGGGTCAGGGGTAGGGGTAGGACTAGAGTTAGTGCTAGGCGTAGGCCTAGGGCGAGGGGGAGTGCTCGGGGTAGGGTTAGGTGAAGTGCTAGTGGTTGGCAGAGGCCCACGGGCAGTGTTAGTGTTAGGGCTCATGTTAGGCCTAGGATTAGTGGTAGTGGTAGGGGTGGCCGAGGGCTAGGGGTAGGGGTCACGGGATGTCTCCGTTTAGTCATAGGACTTGAAACAGGTGTAGGGCTGGATTCGGGTGTGGCTAATCGTGGGTCCAGGGAGATTCCGTAGGACACGGGTTAGTGCTCTGGCTAACGGTAGGGCAAGGTGTACTGGTCAGAGATGGGCAAATGCTAGGCTTCGGACTAGAGTGAGCACTGGGCGTTGGTCTAGGACCCGAGCTAGGGCTAGTGGGAGCGGTAGGCGTAGCGCTGGGGTAGGCATAGGGCAAGAGGTGGATGTCGGGGTAAACTTAGGAGTAGGCCTAGGGCCAGGAGTTGGAGCTGTGGCTAGGGGTAGGGATTGGGGTGGGCCTATGGTTAGGGGTAGCTGTAGGGCCCGGGGTTGGGGTAGGACTAGAGGTAGTGCTAGGCGTAGGCCTAGGGCGAGGGGGAGTGCTCGGGGTAGGGTTAGGTGAAGGGCTAGTTGATGGCAGAGGCCCACGGGCAGTGTTATTGTTAGGGCGCATGTTAGGCCTAGGATTAGTGGTAGTGGTAGGGGTTGGCCGAGGGCTAGGGGTAGGTGTCACAGAGGGCTCCGTTTAGTCCTAGGACTCCGAACAGGTGTAGGGCTGGATTCGGGTGTGGCTAAGGGTGGGTCCAGGGTGATTCCGTACGACACGGGTTAGTGCTCTGGCTAACGGTATGGCAAGGTGTTCTGGTCGGCGAGGGGAAGTGCTAGGCCTCGGACAAGAATGAGCACTGGGCGTTGGTCTAAGGCCCGAGCTAGGGCTAGTGGGAGCTGTAGGCGTAGCGCTGGGGTAGGCATAGGGCAAGAGGTGGGTGTCGGGGTAAACCTAGGAGTAGGCCTAGGGGCAGTAGTTGGAGCTGTGGCTAGGGGTAGTGATGGGGGTGGGCCTATGGTTAGGGGTAGCTGTAGGGCCAGGTGTAGGGGTAGGACTAGAGGTAGTGCTAGGCGTAGGCCTAGGGCGAGGGGGAGTGCTCGGGGTAGGGTTAGTTGAAGGGCTAGTGGTTGGCCGAGGCCCACGGGCAGTGTTACTGTTAGGGCTCAAGTTAGGCCTAGGATATAATAGTGGTAGGGGTTGGCCGAGGGCTAGGTGTAGTTGTCACGGGAGGGCTTTGTTTAGTCCTAGGACACAAAACAGGTGTACGGCTGGATTCGGGTGTGGCTAAGGGTGGGTCCAGGGTGATTCCGTAGGACACGGGTTAGTGCTCTGGCTAACGGTATGGCAAGTTGTACTGGTCGGGGACGGGCAAATGCTAGGCCTCGGACTAGAGTGAGCACTGGGCGTTGGTCTAGGGCCGAGCTAGGGCTAGTGGCAGCGGTAGGCGAAGCGCTGGGGTAGGCATAGGGCAAGAGATGGGTGTCGGTGTAAACCTAGGAGTAGGCCTAGGGCCAGTAGTTGGAGCTGTGGCTAGGGGTAGGGATGGGGGTGGGCCTATGGGTAGGGGTAGCTTTAGGGCCAGGGGTAGGGGTAGGACTAGAGGTAGTGCTAGGCGTAGGCCTAGGGCGAGGGGGAGTGCTCGGGGTAGGGTTAGGTGAAGTGCTAGTGGTTGGCAGAGGCCCACGGGCAGTGTTAGTGTTAGGGCTCATGTTAGGCCTAGGATTAGTGGTAGTGGTAGGGGTTTGCCGAGGGCTAAAGGTAGGTGTCACGGAAAAACTCCGGTTAGTCCTAGGACTCGGAACAGGTGTAGGGCTGGATTCGGGTGTGGCTAAGGGTGGGTACAGGTTGATTTCGTGGGACACAGGTTAGTATTCTGGCTAACGGTAGGGCAAGGTGTACTGGTCGGCGACAGGCAAGTGCTAGGCCTCGGACTAGAGTGAGCACTGGGCGTTGGTCGAGGGCCCGAGCTAGGGCTAGTGGGAGCGGTAGGCGTAGCGCTGGGGTAGGCTTAGGGCAAGAGGTGGGTGTCGGGGTAAACCTAGGAGTAGGCCTAGGGCCAGGAGTTGGAGCTGTGGCTAGGGGTAGAGATGGGGATGGGCCTGTGGGTAGGGTCAGGGGTAGGGGTAGGACTAGAGTTAGTGCTAGGCGTAGGCCTAGGGCAAGGGGGAGTGCTCGGGGTAGGATTAGGTGAAGGGCTAGTGGTTGGCAGAGGCCCACGGGCAGTGTTAGTGTTAGGGCTCAAGTTAGGCCTAGGATTAGTAATAGTGGTAGGGGTTGGCCGAGGGCTAGGTGTAGTTGTCACGGGAGGGCTCCGTTTAGTCCTAGAACTCAAAACAGGTGTACGGCTGGATTCGGGTGTGGCTAAGGGTGGGTCCAGGGTGATTCCGTAGGACACGGGTTAGTGCTCTGGCTAACGGTATGGCAAGGTGTACTGGTCGGGGACGGGCAAATGCAAGGCCTCGGACTAGAGTGAGCACTGGACGTTGGTCTAGGGCCGAGCTAGGGCTTGTGGCAGCGGTAGGCGAAGCGCTGGGGTAGGCATAGGGCAAGAGATGGGTGTCGGTGTAAACCTAGGAGTAGGCCTAGGGCCAGTAGATGGAGCTGTGGCTAGGGGTAGGGATGGGGGTGGGCCTATGGTAGGGGTAGCTTTAGGGCCAGGGGTAGGGGTAGGACTAGAGGTAGTGCTAGGCGTAGGCCTAGGGCGAGGGGGAGTGCTCGGGGTAGGGTTGGGTGAAGTGCTAGTGGTTGGCAGAGGCCCACGGGCAGTGTTAGTGTTAGGGCTCATGTTAGGCCTAGGATTAGTGGTAGTGGTAGGGGTTTGCCGAGGGCTAAAGGTAGGTGTCACGGAAAAACTCCGGTTAGTCCTAGGACTCGGAACAGGTGTAGGGCTGGATTCGGGTGTGGCTAAGGGTGGGTACAGGTTGATTTCGTGGGACACAGGTTAGTATTCTGGCTAACGGTAGGGCAAGGTGTACTGGTCGGCGGTAGGCAAGTGCTAGGCCTCGGACTAGAGTGAGCACTGGGCGTTGGTCGAGGGCCCGAGCTAGGGCTAGTGGGAGCGGTAGGCGTAGCGCTGGGGTAGGCTTAGGGCAAGAGGTGGGTGTCGGGGTAAACCTAGGAGTAGGCCTAGGGCCAGAAGTTGGAGCTGTGGCTAGGGGTAGGGATGGGGGTGGGCCTGTGGGTAGGGTCAGGGGTAGGGGTAGGACTAGAGTTAGTGCTAGGCGTAGGCCTAGGGCGAGGGGGAGTGCTCGGGGTAGGGTTAGGTGAAGTGCTAGTGGTTGGCAGAGGCCCACGGGCAGTGTTAGTGTTAGGGCTCATGTTAGGCCTAGGATTAGTGGTAGTGGTAGGGGTGGCCGAGGGCTAGGGGTAGGGGTCACGGGATGTCTCCGTTTAGTCATAGGACTTGAAACAGGTGTAGGGCTGGATTCGGGTGTGGCTAATCGTGGGTCCAGGGAGATTCCGTAGGACACGGGTTAGTGCTCTGGCTAACGGTAGGGCAAGGTGTACTGGTCAGAGATGGGCAAATGCTAGGCTTCGGACTAGAGTGAGCACTGGGCGTTGGTCTAGGACCCGAGCTAGGGCTAGTGGGAGCGGTAGGCGTAGCGCTGGGGTAGGCATAGGGCAAGAGGTGGATGTCGGGGTAAACTTAGGAGTAGGCCTAGGGCCAGGAGTTGGAGCTGTGGCTAGGGGTAGGGATTGGGGTGGGCCTATGGTTAGGGGTAGCTGTAGGGCCCGGGGTTGGGGTAGGACTAGAGGTAGTGCTAGGCGTAGGCCTAGGGCGAGGGGGAGTGCTCGGGGTAGGGTTAGGTGAAGGGCTAGTTGATGGCAGAGGCCCACGGGCAGTGTTATTGTTAGGGCGCATGTTAGGCCTAGGATTAGTGGTAGTGGTAGGGGTTGGCCGAGGGCTAGGGGTAGGTGTCACAGAGGGCTCCGTTTAGTCCTAGGACTCCGAACAGGTGTAGGGCTGGATTCGGGTGTGGCTAAGGGTGGGTCCAGGGTGATTCCGTACGACACGGGTTAGTGCTCTGGCTAACGGTATGGCAAGGTGTTCTGGTCGGCGAGGGGAAGTGCTAGGCCTCGGACAAGAATGAGCACTGGGCGTTGGTCTAAGGCCCGAGCTAGGGCTAGTGGGAGCTGTAGGCGTAGCGCTGGGGTAGGCATAGGGCAAGAGGTGGGTGTCGGGGTAAACCTAGGAGTAGGCCTAGGGGCAGTAGTTGGAGCTGTGGCTAGGGGTAGTGATGGGGGTGGGCCTATGGTTAGGGGTAGCTGTAGGGCCAGGTGTAGGGTTAGGACTAGAGGTAGTGCTAGGCGTAGGCCTAGGGCGAGGGGGAGTGCTCGGGGTAGGGTTAGTTGAAGGGCTAGTGGTTGGCCGAGGCCCACGGGCAGTGTTACTGTTAGGGCTCAAGTTAGGCCTAGGATATAATAGTGGTAGGGGTTGGCCGAGGGCTAGGTGTAGTTGTCACGGGAGGGCTTTGTTTAGTCCTAGGACACAAAACAGGTGTACGGCTGGATTCGGGTGTGGCTAAGGGTGGGTCCAGGGTGATTCCGTAGGACACGGGTTAGTGCTCTGGCTAACGGTATGGCAAGTTGTACTGGTCGGGGACGGGCAAATGCTAGGCCTCGGACTAGAGTGAGCACTGGGCGTTGGTCTAGGGCCGAGCTAGGGCTAGTGGCAGCGGTAGGCGAAGCGCTGGGGTAGGCATAGGGCAAGAGATGGGTGTCGGTGTAAACCTAGGAGTAGGCCTAGGGCCAGTAGTTGGAGCTGTGGCTAGGGGTAGGGATGGGGGTGGGCCTATGGGTAGGGGTAGCTTTAGGGCCAGGGGTAGGGGTAGGACTAGAGGTAGTGCTAGGCGTAGGCCTAGGGCGAGGGGGAGTGCTCGGGGTAGGGTTAGGTGAAGTGCTAGTGGTTGGCAGAGGCCCACGGGCAGTGTTAGTGTTAGGGCTCATGTTAGGCCTAGGATTAGTGGTAGTGGTAGGGGTTTGCCGAGGGCTAAAGGTAGGTGTCACGGAAAAACTCCGGTTAGTCCTAGGACTCGGAACAGGTGTAGGGCTGGATTCGGGTGTGGCTAAGGGTGGGTACAGGTTGATTTCGTGGGACACAGGTTAGTATTCTGGCTAACGGTAGGGCAAGGTGTACTGGTCGGCGACAGGCAAGTGCTAGGCCTCGGACTAGAGTGAGCACTGGGCGTTGGTCGAGGGCCCGAGCTAGGGCTAGTGGGAGCGGTAGGCGTAGCGCTGGGGTAGGCTTAGGGCAAGAGGTGGGTGTCGGGGTAAACCTAGGAGTAGGCCTAGGGCCAGGAGTTGGAGCTGTGGCTAGGGGTAGAGATGGGGATGGGCCTGTGGGTAGGGTCAGGGGTAGGGGTAGGACTAGAGTTAGTGCTAGGCGTAGGCCTAGGGCAAGGGGGAGTGCTCGGGGTAGGATTAGGTGAAGGGCTAGTGGTTGGCAGAGGCCCACGGGCAGTGTTAGTGTTAGGGCTCAAGTTAGGCCTAGGATTAGTAATAGTGGTAGGGGTTGGCCGAGGGCTAGGTGTAGTTGTCACGGGAGGGCTCCGTTTAGTCCTAGAACTCAAAACAGGTGTACGGCTGGATTCGGGTGTGGCTAAGGGTGGGTCCAGGGTGATTCCGTAGGACACGGGTTAGTGCTCTGGCTAACGGTATGGCAAGGTGTACTGGTCGGGGACGGGCAAATGCAAGGCCTCGGACTAGAGTGAGCACTGGACGTTGGTCTAGGGCCGAGCTAGGGCTTGTGGCAGCGGTAGGCGAAGCGCTGGGGTAGGCATAGGGCAAGAGATGGGTGTCGGTGTAAACCTAGGAGTAGGCCTAGGGCCAGTAGATGGAGCTGTGGCTAGGGGTAGGGATGGGGGTGGGCCTATGGTAGGGGTAGCTTTAGGGCCAGGGGTAGGGGTAGGACTAGAGGTAGTGCTAGGCGTAGGCCTAGGGCGAGGGGGAGTGCTCGGGGTAGGGTTGGGTGAAGTGCTAGTGGTTGGCAGAGGCCCACGGGCAGTGTTAGTGTTAGGGCTCATGTTAGGCCTAGGATTAGTGGTAGTGGTAGGGGTTTGCCGAGGGCTAAAGGTAGGTGTCACGGAAAAACTCCGGTTAGTCCTAGGACTCGGAACAGGTGTAGGGCTGGATTCGGGTGTGGCTAAGGGTGGGTACAGGTTGATTTCGTGGGACACAGGTTAGTATTCTGGCTAACGGTAGGGCAAGGTGTACTGGTCGGCGGTAGGCAAGTGCTAGGCCTCGGACTAGAGTGAGCACTGGGCGTTGGTCGAGGGCCCGAGCTAGGGCTAGTGGGAGCGGTAGGCGTAGCGCTGGGGTAGGCTTAGGGCAAGAGGTGGGTGTCGGGGTAAACCTAGGAGTAGGCCTAGGGCCAGAAGTTGGAGCTGTGGCTAGGGGTAGGGATGGGGGTGGGCCTGTGGGTAGGGTCAGGGGTAGGGGTAGGACTAGAGTTAGTGCTAGGCGTAGGCCTAGGGCGAGGGGGAGTGCTCGGGGTAGGGTTAGGTGAAGTGCTAGTGGTTGGCAGAGGCCCACGGGCAGTGTTAGTGTTAGGGCTCATGTTAGGCCTAGGATTAGTGGTAGTGGTAGGGGTGGCCGAGGGCTAGGGGTAGGGGTCACGGGATGTCTCCGTTTAGTCATAGGACTTGAAACAGGTGTAGGGCTGGATTCGGGTGTGGCTAATCGTGGGTCCAGGGAGATTCCGTAGGACACGGGTTAGTGCTCTGGCTAACGGTAGGGCAAGGTGTACTGGTCAGAGATGGGCAAATGCTAGGCTTCGGACTAGAGTGAGCACTGGGCGTTGGTCTAGGACCCGAGCTAGGGCTAGTGGGAGCGGTAGGCGTAGCGCTGGGGTAGGCATAGGGCAAGAGGTGGATGTCGGGGTAAACTTAGGAGTAGGCCTAGGGCCAGGAGTTGGAGCTGTGGCTAGGGGTAGGGATTGGGGTGGGCCTATGGTTAGGGGTAGCTGTAGGGCCCGGGGTTGGGGTAGGACTAGAGGTAGTGCTAGGCGTAGGCCTAGGGCGAGGGGGAGTGCTCGGGGTAGGGTTAGGTGAAGGGCTAGTTGATGGCAGAGGCCCACGGGCAGTGTTATTGTTAGGGCGCATGTTAGGCCTAGGATTAGTGGTAGTGGTAGGGGTTGGCCGAGGGCTAGGGGTAGGTGTCACAGAGGGCTCCGTTTAGTCCTAGGACTCCGAACAGGTGTAGGGCTGGATTCGGGTGTGGCTAAGGGTGGGTCCAGGGTGATTCCGTACGACACGGGTTAGTGCTCTGGCTAACGGTATGGCAAGGTGTTCTGGTCGGCGAGGGGAAGTGCTAGGCCTCGGACAAGAATGAGCACTGGGCGTTGGTCTAAGGCCCGAGCTAGGGCTAGTGGGAGCTGTAGGCGTAGCGCTGGGGTAGGCATAGGGCAAGAGGTGGGTGTCGGGGTAAACCTAGGAGTAGGCCTAGGGGCAGTAGTTGGAGCTGTGGCTAGGGGTAGTGATGGGGGTGGGCCTATGGTTAGGGGTAGCTGTAGGGCCAGGTGTAGGGGTAGGACTAGAGGTAGTGCTAGGCGTAGGCCTAGTGCGAGGGGGAGTGCTCGGGGTAGGGTTAGTTGAAGGGCTAGTGGTTGGCCGAGGCCCACGGGCAGTGTTACTGTTAGGGCTCAAGTTAGGCCTAGGATATAATAGTGGTAGGGGTTGGCCGAGGGCTAGGTGTAGTTGTCACGGGAGGGCTTTGTTTAGTCCTAGGACACAAAACAGGTGTACGGCTGGATTCGGGTGTGGCTAAGGGTGGGTCCAGGGTGATTCCGTAGGACACGGGTTAGTGCTCTGGCTAACGGTATGGCAAGTTGTACTGGTCGGGGACGGGCAAATGCTAGGCCTCGGACTAGAGTGAGCACTGGGCGTTGGTCTAGGGCCGAGCTAGGGCTAGTGGCAGCGGTAGGCGAAGCGCTGGGGTAGGCATAGGGCAAGAGATGGGTGTCGGTGTAAACCTAGGAGTAGGCCTAGGGCCAGTAGTTGGAGCTGTGGCTAGGGTTAGGGATGGGAGTGGGCCTATGGGTAGGGGTAGCTTTAGGGCCAGGGGTAGGGGTAGGACTAGAGGTAGTGCTAGGCGTAGGCCTAGGGCGAGGGGGAGTGCTCGGGGTAGGGTTAGGTGAAGTGCTAGTGGTTGGCAGAGGCCCACGGGCAGTGTTAGTGTTAGGGCTCATGTTAGGCCTAGGATTAGTGGTAGTGGTAGGGGTTTGCCGAGGGCTAAAGGTAGGTGTCACGGAAAAACTCCGGTTAGTCCTAGGACTCGGAACAGGTGTAGGGCTGGATTCGGGTGTGGCTAAGGGTGGGTACAGGTTGATTTCGTGGGACACAGGTTAGTATTCTGGCTAACGGTAGGGCAAGGTGTACTGGTCGGCGACAGGCAAGTGCTAGGCCTCGGACTAGAGTGAGCACTGGGCGTTGGTCGAGGGCCCGAGCTAGGGCTAGTGGGAGCGGTAGGCGTAGCGCTGGGGTAGGCTTAGGGCAAGAGGTGGGTGTCGGGGTAAACCTAGGAGTAGGCCTAGGGCCAGGAGTTGGAGCTGTGGCTAGGGGTAGAGATGGGGATGGGCCTGTGGGTAGGGTCAGGGGTAGGGGTAGGACTAGAGTTAGTGCTAGGCGTAGGCCTATGGCAAGGGGGAGTGCTCGGGGTAGGATTAGGTGAAGGGCTAGTGGTTGGCAGAGGCCCACGGGCAGTGTTAGTGTTAGGGCTCAAGTTAGGCCTAGGATTAGTAATAGTGGTAGGGGTTGGCCGAGGGCTAGGTGTAGTTGTCACGGGAGGGCTCCGTTTAGTCCTAGAACTCAAAACAGGTGTACGGCTGGATTCGGGTGTGGCTAAGGGTGGGTCCAGGGTGATTCCGTAGGACACGGGTTAGTGCTCTGGCTAACGGTATGGCAAGGTGTACTGGTCGGGGACGGGCAAATGCAAGGCCTCGGACTAGAGTGAGCACTGGACGTTGGTCTAGGGCCGAGCTAGGGCTTGTGGCAGCGGTAGGCGAAGCGCTGGGGTAGGCATAGGGCAAGAGATGGGTGTCGGTGTAAACCTAGGAGTAGGCCTAGGGCCAGTAGATGGAGCTGTGGCTAGGGGTAGGGATGGGGGTGGGCCTATGGGTAGGGGTAGCTTTAGGGCCAGGGGTAGGGGTAGGACTAGAGGTAGTGCTAGGCGTAGGCCTAGGGCGAGGGGGAGTGCTCGGGGTAGGGTTGGGTGAAGTGCTAGTGGTTGGCAGAGGCCCACGGGCAGTGTTAGTGTTAGGGCTCATGTTAGGCCTAGGATTAGTGGTAGTGGTAGGGGTTTGCCGAGGGCTAAAGGTAGGTGTCACGGAAAAACTCCGGTTAGTCCTAGGACTCGGAACAGGTGTAGGGCTGGATTCGGGTGTGGCTAAGGGTGGGTACAGGTTGATTTCGTGGGACACAGGTTAGTATTCTGGCTAACGGTAGGGCAAGGTGTACTGGTCGGCGGTAGGCAAGTGCTAGGCCTCGGACTAGAGTGAGCACTGGGCGTTGGTCGAGGGCCCGAGCTAGGGCTAGTGGGAGCGGTAGGCGTAGCGCTGGGGTAGGCTTAGGGCAAGAGGTGGGTGTCGGGGTAAACCTAGGAGTAGGCCTAGGGCTAGAAGTTGGAGCTGTGGCTAGGGGTAGGGATGGGGGTGGGCCTGTGGGTAGGGTCAGGGGTAGGGGTAGGACTAGAGTTAGTGCTAGGCGTAGGCCTAGGGCGAGGGGGAGTGCTCGGGGTAGGGTTAGTTGAAGGGCTAGTGGTTGGCAGAGGCCCACGGGCAGTGTTAGTGTTAGGGCTCAAGTTAGGCCTAGGATTAGTAATAGTGCTAGGGGTTGGCCGAGGGCTAGGTGTAGTTGTCACGGGATGGCTCCGTTTAGTCATAGAACTCAAAACAGGTGTATGGCTGGATTCGGGTGTGGCTAAGGGTGGGTCAAGGGTGATTCCGTAGGACACGGGTTAGTGCTCTGGCTAACGGTATGGCAAGGTGTACTGGTCGGAGATGGGCAAATGCTAGGCTTCGGACTAGAGTGAGCACTGGGCGTTGGTCTAGGGCTTGAGCTAGGGCTAGTGGGAGCGGTAGGCGTAGCGCTGGGGTAGGCATAGGGCAAGAGGTGGATGTCGGGGTAAACTTAGGAGTAGGCCTAGGGCCAGGAGTTGGAGCTGTGGCTAGGGGTAGGGATTGGGGTGGGCCTATGGGTAGGGGTAGCTGTAGGGCCAAGGGTATGGGTAGGACTAAAGGTAGTGCTAGGCGTAGGCCTAGGGCGATGTGTAGTGCTCGGGGTTGGATTTGGTGAAGGGCTAGTGGTTGGCAGAGGCCCACGGGCAGTGTTAGTGTTAGGGCTCAAGTTAGGCCTAGGATTAGTAATAGAGGTAGGGGTTGGCCGAGGGCTAGGTGTAGGTGTCACGGGAGGGCTCCGTTTAGTCCTAGGACTTGAAACAGTTGTAGGGCTGGATTCGCGTGTGGCTAAGGGTGGGTCCAGGGTGATTCCGTAGGTCACGGGTTAGTCCTCTGGCTAACGGTAGGGCAAGGTTTACTGGTCGGTGACGGGCAAGTGCTAGGCCTCGGACTAGATGGAGCACTGGGCGTTGGTCTAGGGCCGAGCTAGGGCTAGTGGCAGCGGTAGGCGAAGCGCTGGGGTAGGCATAGGGCAAGAGATGGGTGTCGGTGTAAACCTAGGAGTAGGCCTAGGGCCAGTAGTTGGAGCTGTGGCTAGGGGTAGGGATGGGGGTGGGCCTATGGGTAGGGGTAGCATTAGGGCCAGGGGTAGGGGTAGGACTAGGGGTAGTGCTTGGCGTAGGCCTAGGGCGAGGGGGAGTGCTCGGGGTAGGGTTAGGTGAAGTGCTAGTGGTTGGCAGAGGCCCACGGGCAGTGTTAGTGTTAGGGCTCATGTTAGGCCTAGGATTAGTGGTAGTGGTAGGGGTGGCCGAGGGCTAGGGGTAGGGGTCACGGGATGTCTCCGTTTAGTCATAGGACTTGAAACAGGTGTAGGGCTGGATTCGGGTGTGGCTAATCGTGGGTCCAGGGAGATTCCGTAGGACACGGGTTAGTGCTCTGGCTAACGGTAGGGCAAGGTGTACTGGTCAGAGATGGGCAAATGCTAGGCTTCGGACTAGAGTGAGCACTGGGCGTTGGTCTAGGACCCGAGCTAGGGCTAGTGGGAGCGGTAGGCGTAGCGCTGGGGTAGGCATAGGGCAAGAGGTGGATGTCGGGGTAAACTTAGGAGTAGGCCTAGGGCCAGGAGTTGGAGCTGTGGCTAGGGGTAGGGATTGGGGTGGGCCTATGGTTAGGGGTAGCTGTAGGGCCCGGGGTTGGGGTAGGACTAGAGGTAGTGCTAGGCGTAGGCCTAGGGCGAGGGGGAGTGCTCGGGGTAGGGTTAGGTGAAGGGCTAGTTGATGGCAGAGGCCCACGGGCAGTGTTATTGTTAGGGCGCATGTTAGGCCTAGGATTAGTGGTAGTGGTAGGGGTTGGCCGAGGGCTAGGGGTAGGTGTCACAGAGGGCTCCGTTTAGTCCTAGGACTCCGAACAGGTGTAGGGCTGGATTCGGGTGTGGCTAAGGGTGGGTCCAGGGTGATTCCGTACGACACGGGTTAGTGCTCTGGCTAACGGTATGGCAAGGTGTTCTGGTCGGCGAGGGGAAGTGCTAGGCCTCGGACAAGAATGAGCACTGGGCGTTGGTCTAAGGCCCGAGCTAGGGCTAGTGGGAGCTGTAGGCGTAGCGCTGGGGTAGGCATAGGGCAAGAGGTGGGTGTCGGGGTAAACCTAGGAGTAGGCCTAGGGGCAGTAGTTGGAGCTGTGGCTAGGGGTAGTGATGGGGGTGGGCCTATGGTTAGGGGTAGCTGTAGGCCAGGTGTAGGGGTAGGACTAGATGTAGTGCTAGGCGTAGGCCTAGGGCGAGGGGGAGTGCTCGGGGTAGGGTTAGTTGAAGGGCTAGTGGTTGGCCGAGGCCCACGGGCAGTGTTACTGTTAGGGCTCAAGTTAGGCCTAGGATATAATAGTGGTAGGGGTTGGCCGAGGGCTAGGTGTAGTTGTCACGGGAGGGCTTTGTTTAGTCCTAGGACACAAAACAGGTGTACGGCTGGATTCGGGTGTGGCTAAGGGTGGGTCCAGGGTGATTCCGTAGGACACAGGTTAGTGCTCTGGCTAACGGTATGGCAAGTTGTACTGGTCGGGGACGGGCAAATGCTAGGCCTCGGACTAGAGTGAGCACTGGGCGTTGGTCTAGGGCCGAGCTAGGGCTAGTGGCAGCGGTAGGCGAAGCGCTGGGGTAGGCATAGGGCAAGAGATTGGTGTCGGTGTAAACCTAGGAGTAGGCCTAGGGCCAGTAGTTGGAGCTGTGGCTAGGGGTAGAGATGGGGGTGGGCCTGTGGGTAGGGTCAGGGGTAGGGGTAGGACTAGAGTTAGTGCTAGGCGTAGGCCTATGGCAAGGGGGAGTGCTCGGGGTAGGATTAGGTGAAGGGCTAGTGGTTGGCAGAGGCCCACGGGCAGTGTTAGTGTTAGGGCTCAAGTTAGGCCTAGGATTAGTAATAGTGGTAGGGGTTGGCCGAGGGCTAGGTGTAGTTGTCACGGGAGGGCTCCGTTTAGTCCTAGAACTCAAAACAGGTGTACGGCTGGATTCGGGTGTGGCTAAGGGTGGGTCCAGGGTGATTCCGTAGGACACGGGTTAGTGCTCTGGCTAACGGTATGGCAAGGTGTACTGGTCGGGGACGGGCAAATGCAAG
Source organism: Rhinolophus hipposideros (assembly GCF_964194185.1). Lineage (NCBI taxonomy): Eukaryota > Metazoa > Chordata > Mammalia > Chiroptera > Rhinolophidae > Rhinolophus > Rhinolophus hipposideros. The sequence goes on from NW_027668998.1 coordinate 502,384, forward strand.
GCCTCGGACTAGAGTGAGCACTGGACGTTGGTCTAGGGCCGAGCTAGGGCTTGTGGCAGCGGTAGGCGAAGCGCTGGGGTAGGCATAGGGCAAGAGATGGGTGTCGGTGTAAACCTAGGAGTAGGCCTAGGGCCAGTAGATGGAGCTGTGGCTAGGGGTAGGGATGGGGGTGGGCCTATGGGTAGGGGTAGCTTTAGGGCCAGGGGTAGGGGTAGGACTAGAGGTAGTGCTAGGCGTAGGCCTAGGGCGAGGGGGAGTGCTCGGGGTAGGGTTGGGTGAAGTGCTAGTGGTTGGCAGAGGCCCACGGGCAGTGTTAGTGTTAGGGCTCATGTTAGGCCTAGGATTAGTGGTAGTGGTAGGGGTTTGCCGAGGGCTAAAGGTAGGTGTCACGGAAAAACTCCGGTTAGTCCTAGGACTCGGAACAGGTGTAGGGCTGGATTCGGGTGTGGCTAAGGGTGGGTACAGGTTGATTTCGTGGGACACAGGTTAGTATTCTGGCTAACGGTAGGGCAAGGTGTACTGGTCGGCGGTAGGCAAGTGCTAGGCCTCGGACTAGAGTGAGCACTGGGCGTTGGTCGAGGGCCCGAGCTAGGGCTAGTGGGAGCGGTAGGCGTAGCGCTGGGGTAGGCTTAGGGCAAGAGGTGGGTGTCGGGGTAAACCTAGGAGTAGGCCTAGGGCCAGAAGTTGGAGCTGTGGCTAGGGGTAGGGATGGGGGTGGGCCTGTGGGTAGGGTCAAGGGTAGGGGTAGGACTAGAGTTAGTGCTAGGCGTAGGCCTAGGGCGAGGGGGAGTGCTCGGGGTAGGGTTAGTTGAAGGGCTAGTGGTTGGCAGAGGCCCACGGGCAGTGTTAGTGTTAGGGCTCAAGTTAGGCCTAGGATTAGTAATAGTGGTAGGTGTTGGCCGAGGGCTAGGTGTAGTTGTCACGGGATGGCTCCGTTTAGTCATAGAACTCAAAACAGGTGTATGGCTGGATTCGGGTGTGGCTAAGGGTGGGTCAAGGGTGATTCCGTAGGACACGGGTTAGTGCTCTGGCTAACGGTATGGCAAGGTGTACTGGTCGGAGATGGGCAAATGCTAGGCTTCGGACTAGAGTGAGCACTGGGCGTTGGTCTAGGGCTTGAGCTAGGGCTAGTGGGAGCGGGAGGCGTAGCGCTGGGGTAGGCATAGGGCAAGAGGTGGATGTCGGGGTAAACTTAGGAGTAGGCCTAGGGCCAGGAGTTGGAGCTGTGGCTAGGGGTAGGGATTGGGGTGGGCCTATGGGTAGGGGTAGCTGTAGGGCCAAGGGTATGGGTAGGACTAAAGGTAGTGCTAGGCGTAGGCCTAGGGCGATGTGTAGTGCTCGGGGTTGGATTTGGTGAAGGGCTAGTGGTTGGCAGAGGCCCACGGGCAGTGTTAGTGTTAGGGCTCAAGTTAGGCCTAGGATTAGTAATAGAGGTAGGGGTTGGCCGAGGGCTAGGTGTAGGTGTCACGGGAGGGCTCCGTTTAGTCCTAGGACTTGAAACAGTTGTAGGGCTGGATTCGCGTGTGGCTAAGGGTGGGTCCAGGGTGATTCCGTAGGTCACGGGTTAGTCCTCTGGCTAACGGTAGGGCAAGGTTTACTGGTCGGTGACGGGCAAGTGCTAGGCCTCGGACTAGATGGAGCACTGGGCGTTGGTCTAGGGCCGAGCTAGGGCTAGTGGCAGCGGTAGGCGAAGCGCTGGGGTAGGCATAGGGCAAGAGATGGGTGTCGGTGTAAACCTAGGAGTAGGCCTAGGGCCAGTAGTTGGAGCTGTGGCTAGGGGTAGGGATGGGGGTGGGCCTATGGGTAGGGGTAGCATTAGGGCCAGGGGTAGGGGTAGGACTAGGGGTAGTGCTTGGCGTAGGCCTAGGGCGAGGGGGAGTGCTCGGGGTAGGGTTAGGTGAAGTGCTAGTGGTTGGCAGAGGCCCACGGGCAGTGTTAGTGTTAGGGCTCATGTTAGGCCTAGGATTAGTGGTAGTGGTAGGGGTGGCCGAGGGCTAGGGGTAGGGGTCACGGGATGTCTCCGTTTAGTCATAGGACTTGAAACAGGTGTAGGGCTGGATTCGGGTGTGGCTAATCGTGGGTCCAGGGAGATTCCGTAGGACACGGGTTAGTGCTCTGGCTAACGGTAGGGCAAGGTGTACTGGTCAGAGATGGGCAAATGCTAGGCTTCGGACTAGAGTGAGCACTGGGCGTTGGTCTAGGACCCGAGCTAGGGCTAGTGGGAGCGGTAGGCGTAGCGCTGGGGTAGGCATAGGGCAAGAGGTGGATGTCGGGGTAAACTTAGGAGTAGGCCTAGGGCCAGGAGTTGGAGCTGTGGCTAGGGGTAGGGATTGGGGTGGGCCTATGGTTAGGGGTAGCTGTAGGGCCCGGGGTTGGGGTAGGACTAGAGGTAGTGCTAGGCGTAGGCCTAGGGCGAGGGGGAGTGCTCGGGGTAGGGTTAGGTGAAGGGCTAGTTGATGGCAGAGGCCCACGGGCAGTGTTATTGTTAGGGCGCATGTTAGGCCTAGGATTAGTGGTAGTGGTAGGGGTTGGCCGAGGGCTAGGGGTAGGTGTCACAGAGGGCTCCGTTTAGTCCTAGGACTCCGAACAGGTGTAGGGCTGGATTCGGGTGTGGCTAAGGGTGGGTCCAGGGTGATTCCGTACGACACGGGTTAGTGCTCTGGCTAACGGTATGGCAAGGTGTTCTGGTCGGCGAGGGGAAGTGCTAGGCCTCGGACAAGAATGAGCACTGGGCGTTGGTCTAAGGCCCGAGCTAGGGCTAGTGGGAGCTGTAGGCGTAGCGCTGGGGTAGGCATAGGGCAAGAGGTGGGTGTCGGGGTAAACCTAGGAGTAGGCCTAGGGGCAGTAGTTGGAGCTGTGGCTAGGGGTAGTGATGGGGGTGGGCCTATGGTTAGGGGTAGCTGTAGGCCAGGTGTAGGGGTAGGACTAGATGTAGTGCTAGGCGTAGGCCTAGGGCGAGGGGGAGTGCTCGGGGTAGGGTTAGTTGAAGGGCTAGTGGTTGGCCGAGGCCCACGGGCAGTGTTACTGTTAGGGCTCAAGTTAGGCCTAGGATATAATAGTGGTAGGGGTTGGCCGAGGGCTAGGTGTAGTTGTCACGGGAGGGCTTTGTTTAGTCCTAGGACACAAAACAGGTGTACGGCTGGATTCGGGTGTGGCTAAGGGTGGGTCCAGGGTGATTCCGTAGGACACGGGTTAGTGCTCTGGCTAACGGTATGGCAAGTTGTACTGGTCGGGGACGGGCAAATGCTAGGCCTCGGACTAGAGTGAGCACTGGGCGTTGGTCTAGGGCCGAGCTAGGGCTAGTGGCAGCGGTAGGCGAAGCGCTGGGGTAGGCATAGGGCAAGAGATTGGTGTCGGTGTAAACCTAGGAGTAGGCCTAGGGCCAGTAGTTGGAGCTGTGGCTAGGGGTAGAGATGGGGGTGGGCCTGTGGGTAGGGTCAGGGGTAGGGGTAGGACTAGAGTTAGTGCTAGGCGTAGGCCTATGGCAAGGGGGAGTGCTCGGGGTAGGATTAGGTGAAGGGCTAGTGGTTGGCAGAGGCCCACGGGCAGTGTTAGTGTTAGGGCTCAAGTTAGGCCTAGGATTAGTAATAGTGGTAGGGGTTGGCCGAGGGCTAGGTGTAGTTGTCACGGGAGGGCTCCGTTTAGTCCTAGAACTCAAAACAGGTGTACGGCTGGATTCGGGTGTGGCTAAGGGTGGGTCCAGGGTGATTCCGTAGGACACGGGTTAGTGCTCTGGCTAACGGTATGGCAAGGTGTACTGGTCGGGGACGGGCAAATGCAAGGCCTCGGACTAGAGTGAGCACTGGACGTTGGTCTAGGGCCGAGCTAGGGCTTGTGGCAGCGGTAGGCGAAGCGCTGGGGTAGGCATAGGGCAAGAGATGGGTGTCGGTGTAAACCTAGGAGTAGGCCTAGGGCCAGTAGATGGAGCTGTGGCTAGGGGTAGGGATGGGGGTGGGCCTATGGGTAGGGGTAGCTTTAGGGCCAGGGGTAGGGGTAGGACTAGAGGTAGTGCTAGGCGTAGGCCTAGGGCGAGGGGGAGTGCTCGGGGTAGGGTTGGGTGAAGTGCTAGTGGTTGGCAGAGGCCCACGGGCAGTGTTAGTGTTAGGGCTCATGTTAGGCCTAGGATTAGTGGTAGTGGTAGGGGTTTGCCGAGGGCTAAAGGTAGGTGTCACGGAAAAACTCCGGTTAGTCCTAGGACTCGGAACAGGTGTAGGGCTGGATTCGGGTGTGGCTAAGGGTGGGTACAGGTTGATTTCGTGGGACACAGGTTAGTATTCTGGCTAACGGTAGGGCAAGGTGTACTGGTCGGCGGTAGGCAAGTGCTAGGCCTCGGACTAGAGTGAGCACTGGGCGTTGGTCGAGGGCCCGAGCTAGGGCTAGTGGGAGCGGTAGGCGTAGCGCTGGGGTAGGCTTAGGGCAAGAGGTGGGTGTCGGGGTAAACCTAGGAGTAGGCCTAGGGCCAGAAGTTGGAGCTGTGGCTAGGGGTAGGGATGGGGGTGGGCCTGTGGGTAGGGTCAAGGGTAGGGGTAGGACTAGAGTTAGTGCTAGGCGTAGGCCTAGGGCGAGGGGGAGTGCTCGGGGTAGGGTTAGTTGAAGGGCTAGTGGTTGGCAGAGGCCCACGGGCAGTGTTAGTGTTAGGGCTCAAGTTAGGCCTAGGATTAGTAATAGTGGTAGGTGTTGGCCGAGGGCTAGGTGTAGTTGTCACGGGATGGCTCCGTTTAGTCATAGAACTCAAAACAGGTGTATGGCTGGATTCGGGTGTGGCTAAGGGTGGGTCAAGGGTGATTCCGTAGGACACGGGTTAGTGCTCTGGCTAACGGTATGGCAAGGTGTACTGGTCGGAGATGGGCAAATGCTAGGCTTCGGACTAGAGTGAGCACTGGGCGTTGGTCTAGGGCTTGAGCTAGGGCTAGTGGGAGCGGGAGGCGTAGCGCTGGGGTAGGCATAGGGCAAGAGGTGGATGTCGGGGTAAACTTAGGAGTAGGCCTAGGGCCAGGAGTTGGAGCTGTGGCTAGGGGTAGGGATTGGGGTGGGCCTATGGGTAGGGGTAGCTGTAGGGCCAAGGGTATGTGTAGGACTAAAGGTAGTGCTAGGCGTAGGCCTAGGGCGATGTGTAGTGCTCGGGGTTGGATTTGGTGAAGGGCTAGTGGTTGGCAGAGGCCCACGGGCAGTGTTAGTGTTAGGGCTCAAGTTAGACCTAGGATTAGTAATAGAGGTAGGGGTTGGCCGAGGGCTAGGTGTAGGTGTCACGGGAGGGCTCCGTTTAGTCCTAGGACTTGAAACAGTTGTAGGGCTGGATTCGCGTGTGGCTAAGGGTGGGTCCAGGGTGATTCCGTAGGTCACGGGTTAGTCCTCTGGCTAACGGTAGGGCAAGGTGTACTGGTCGGTGACGGGCAAGTGCTAGGCCTCGGACTAGATTGAGCACTGGGCGTTGGTCTAGGGCCGAGCTAGGGCTAGTGGCAGCGGTAGGCGAAGCGCTGGGGTAGGCATAGGGCAAGAGATGGGTGTCGGTGTAAACCTAGGAGTAGGCCTAGGGCCAGTAGTTGGAGCTGTGGCTAGGGGTAGGGATGGGGGTGGGCCTATGGGTAGGGGTAGCATTAGGGCCAGGGGTAGGGGTAGGACTAGAGGTAGTGCTAGGCGTAGGCCTAGGGCGAGGGGGAGTGCTCGGGGTAGGGTTAGGTGAAGTGCTAGTGGTTGGCAGAGGCCCACGGGCAGTGTTAGTGTTAGGGCTCATGTTAGGCCTAGGATTAGTGGTAGTGGTAGGGGTGGCCGAGGGCTAGGGGTAGGGGTCACGGGATGTCTCCGTTTAGTCATAGGACTTGAAACAGGTGTAGGGCTGGATTCGGGTGTGGCTAATCGTGGGTCCAGGGAGATTCCGTAGGACACGGGTTAGTGCTCTGGCTAACGGTAGGGCAAGGTGTACTGGTCAGAGATGGGCAAATGCTAGGCTTCGGACTAGAGTGAGCACTGGGCGTTGGTCTAGGACCCGAGCTAGGGCTAGTGGGAGCGGTAGGCGTAGCGCTGGGGTAGGCATAGGGCAAGAGGTGGATGTCGGGGTAAACTTAGGAGTAGGCCTAGGGCCAGGAGTTGGAGCTGTGGCTAGGGGTAGGGATTGGGGTGGGCCTATGGTTAGGGGTAGCTGTAGGGCCCGGGGTTGGGGTAGGACTAGAGGTAGTGCTAGGCGTAGGCCTAGGGCGAGGGGGAGTGCTCGGGGTAGGGTTAGGTGAAGGGCTAGTTGATGGCAGAGGCCCACGGGCAGTGTTATTGTTAGGGCGCATGTTAGGCCTAGTATTAGTGGTAGTGGTAGGGGTTGGCCGAGGGCTAGGGGTAGGTGTCACAGAGGGCTCCGTTTAGTCCTAGCACTCCGAACAGGTGTAGGGCTGGATTCGGGTGTGGCTAAGGGTGGGTCCAGGGTGATTCCGTACGACACGGGTTAGTGCTCTGACTAACGGTATGGCAAGGTGTTCTGGTCGGCGAGGGGAAGTGCTAGGCCTCGGACAAGAATGAGCACTGGGCGTTGGTCTAAGGCCCGAGCTAGGGCTAGTGGGAGCTGTAGGCGTAGCGCTGGGGTAGGCATAGGGCAAGAGGTGGGTGTCGGGGTAAACCTAGGAGTAGGCCTAGGGCCAGTAGTTGGAGCTGTGGCTAGGGGTAGGGATGGGGGTGGGCCTGTGGGTAGGGTCAGTGGTAGGGGTAGGACTAGAGTTAGTGCTAGGCGTAGGCCTAGGGCGAGGGGGAGTTCTCGGGGTAGGGTGAGTGGAAGGGCTAGTGGTTGGCAGAGGCCTACGGGCAGTGTTAGTGTTAGGGCTCATGTTAGGCCTAAAATTAGTGGTAGTGGTAGGGGTTGGCCGAGGGCTAGGTGTAGTTGTCACGGGAGGGCTCCGTTTACTCCTAGGAATCAAAACAGGTGTACGGCTGGATTCGGGTGTTGCTAAGGGTGGGTCCAGCGTGATTCCGTAGGACACGGGTTAGTGCTCTAGCTAACGGTAGGGCAAGGTGTACTGGTCAGAGATGGGCAAATGCTAGGCTTCGGACTAGAGTGAGCACTGGGCGTTGGTCTAGGACCCGAGCTAGGGCTAGTGGGAGCTGTAGGCGTAGCGCTGGGGTAGGCATAGGGCAAGAGGTGGGTGTCGGGGTAAACCTAGGAGTAGGCCTAGGGGCAGTAGTTGGAGCTGTGGCTAGGGGTAGTGATGGGGGTGGGCCTATGGTTAGGGGTAGCTGTAGGGCCAGGTGTAGGGGTAGGACTAGAGGTAGTGCTAGGCGTAGGCCTAGGGCGAGGGGGAGTGCTCGGGGTAGGGTTAGTTGAAGGGCTAGTGGTTGGCCGAGGCCCACGGGCAGTGTTACTGTTAGGGCTCAAGTTAGGCCTAGGATATAATAGTGGTAGGGGTTGGCCGAGGGCTAGGTGTAGTTGTCACGGGAGGGCTTTGTTTAGTCCTAGGACACAAAACAGGTGTACGGCTGGATTCGGGTGTGGCTAAGGGTGGGTCCAGGGTGATTCCGTAGGACACGGGTTAGTGCTCTGGCTAACGGTATGGCAAGTTGTACTGGTCGGGGACGGGCAAATGCTAGGCCTCGGACTAGAGTGAGCACTGGGCGTTGGTCTAGGGCCGAGCTAGGGCTAGTGGCAGCGGTAGGCGAAGCGCTGGGGTAGGCATAGGGCAAGAGATTGGTGTCGGTGTAAACCTAGGAGTAGGCCTAGGGCCAGTAGTTGGAGCTGTGGCTAGGGGTAGGGATGGGGGTGGGCCTATGGGTAGGGGTAGCTTTAGGGCCAGGGGTAGGGGTAGGACTAGAGGTAGTGCTAGGCGTAGGCCTAGGGCGAGGGGGAGTGCTCGGGGTAGGGTTAGGTGAAGTGCTAGTGGTTGGCAGAGGCCCACGGGCAGTGTTAGTGTTAGGGCTCATGTTAGGCCTAGGATTAGTGGTAGTGGTAGGTGTTTGCCGAGGGCTAAAGGTAGGTGTCACGGAAAAACTCCGGTTAGTCCTAGGACTCGGAACAGGTGTAGGGCTGGATTCGGGTGTGGCTAAGGGTGGGTACAGGTTGATTTCGTGGGACACAGGTTAGTATTCTGGCTAACGGTAGGGCAAGGTGTACTGGTCGGCGACAGGCAAGTGCTAGGCCTCGGACTAGAGTGAGCACTGGGCGTTGGTCGAGGGCCCGAGCTAGGGCTAGTGGGAGCGGTAGGCGTAGCGCTGGGGTAGGCTTAGGGCAAGAGGTGGGTGTCGGGGTATACCTAGGAGTAGGCCTAGGGCCAGGAGTTGGAGCTGTGGCTAGGGGTAGAGATGGGGGTGGGCCTGTGGGTAGGGTCAGGGGTAGGGGTAGGACTAGAGTTAGTGCTAGGCGTAGGCCTATGGCAAGGGGGAGTGCTCGGGGTAGGATTAGGTGAAGGGCTAGTGGTTGGCAGAGGCCCACGGGCAGTGTTAGTGTTAGGGCTCAAGTTAGGCCTAGGATTAGTAATAGTGGTAGGGGTTGGCCGAGGGCTAGGTGTAGTTGTCACGGGAGGGCTCCGTTTAGTCCTAGAACTCAAAACAGGTGTACGGCTGGATTCGGGTGTGGCTAAGGGTGGGTCCAGGGTGATTCCGTAGGACACGGGTTAGTGCTCTGGCTAACGGTATGGCAAGGTGTACTGGTCGGGGACGGGCAAATGCAAGGCCTCGGACTAGAGTGAGCACTGGACGTTGGTCTAGGGCCGAGCTAGGGCTTGTGGCAGCGGTAGGCGAAGCGCTGGGGTAGGCATAGGGCAAGAGATGGGTGTCGGTGTAAACCTAGGAGTAGGCCTAGGGCCAGTAGATGGAGCTGTGGCTAGGGGTAGGGATGGGGGTGGGCCTATGGGTAGGGGTAGCTTTAGGGCCAGGGGTAGGGGTAGGACTAGAGGTAGTGCTAGGCGTAGGCCTAGGGCGAGGGGGAGTGCTCGGGGTAGGGTTGGGTGAAGTGCTAGTGGTTGGCAGAGGCCCACGGGCAGTGTTAGTGTTAGGGCTCATGTTAGGCCTAGGATTAGTGGTAGTGGTAGGGGTTTGCCGAGGGCTAAAGGTAGGTGTCACGGAAAAACTCCGGTTAGTCCTAGGACTCGGAACAGGTGTAGGGCTGGATTCGGGTGTGGCTAAGGGTGGGTACAGGTTGATTTCGTGGGACACAGGTTAGTATTCTGGCTAACGGTAGGGCAAGGTGTACTGGTCGGCGGTAGGCAAGTGCTAGGCCTCGGACTAGAGTGAGCACTGGGCGTTGGTCGAGGGCCCGAGCTAGGGCTAGTGGGAGCGGTAGGCGTAGCGCTGGGGTAGGCTTAGGGCAAGAGGTGGGTGTCGGGGTAAACCTAGGAGTAGGCCTAGGGCCAGAAGTTGGAGCTGTGGCTAGGGGTAGGGATGGGGGTGGGCCTGTGGGTAGGGTCAGGGGTAGGGGTAGGACTAGAGTTAGTGCTAGGCGTAGGCCTAGGGCGAGGGGGAGTGCTCGGGGTAGGGTTAGGTGAAGTGCTAGTGGTTGGCAGAGGCCCACGGGCAGTGTTAGTGTTAGGGCTCATGTTAGGCCTAGGATTAGTGGTAGTGGTAGGGGTGGCCGAGGGCTAGGGGTAGGGGTCACGGGATGTCTCCGTTTAGTCATAGGACTTGAAACAGGTGTAGGGCTGGATTCGGGTGTGGCTAATCGTGGGTCCAGGGAGATTCCGTAGGACACGGGTTAGTGCTCTGGCTAACGGTAGGGCAAGGTGTACTGGTCAGAGATGGGCAAATGCTAGGCTTCGGACTAGAGTGAGCACTGGGCGTTGGTCTAGGACCCGAGCTAGGGCTAGTGGGAGCGGTAGGCGTAGCGCTGGGGTAGGCATAGGGCAAGAGGTGGATGTCGGGGTAAACTTAGGAGTAGGCCTAGGGCCAGGAGTTGGAGCTGTGGCTAGGGGTAGGGATTGGGGTGGGCCTATGGTTAGGGGTAGCTGTAGGGCCCGGGGTTGGGGTAGGACTAGAGGTAGTGCTAGGCGTAGGCCTAGGGCGAGGGGGAGTGCTCGGGGTAGGGTTAGGTGAAGGGCTAGTTGATGGCAGAGGCCCACGGGCAGTGTTATTGTTAGGGCGCATGTTAGGCCTAGGATTAGTGGTAGTGGTAGGGGTTGGCCGAGGGCTAGGGGTAGGTGTCACAGAGGGCTCCGTTTAGTCCTAGGACTCCGAACAGGTGTAGGGCTGGATTCGGGTGTGGCTAAGGGTGGGTCCAGGGTGATTCCGTACGACACAAGTTAGTGCTCTGGCTAACGGTATGGCAAGGTGTTCTGGTCGGCGAGGGGAAGTGCTAGGCCTCGGACAAGAATGAGCACTGGGCGTTGGTCTAAGGCCCGAGCTAGGGCTAGTGGGAGCTGTAGGCGTAGCGCTGGGGTAGGCATAGGGCAAGAGGTGGGTGTCGGGGTAAACCTAGGAGTAGGCCTAGGGGCAGTAGTTGGAGCTGTGGCTAGGGGTAGTGATGGGGGTGGGCCTATGGTTAGGGGTAGCTGTAGGGCCAGGTGTAGGGGTAGGACTAGAGTTAGTGCTAGGCGTAGGCCTAGGGCGAGGGGGAGTGCTCGGGGTAGGGTTAGTTGAAGGGCTAGTGGTTGGCCGAGGCCCACGGGCAGTGTTACTGTTAGGGCTCAAGTTAGGCCTAGGATATAATAGTGGTAGGGGTTGGCCGAGGGCTAGGTGTAGTTGTCACGGGAGGGCTTTGTTTAGTCCTAGGACACAAAACAGGTGTACGGCTGGATTCGGGTGTGGCTAAGGGTGGGTCCAGGGTGATTCCGTAGGACACGGGTTAGTGCTCTGGCTAACGGTATGGCAAGTTGTACTGGTCGGGGACGGGCAAATGCTAGGCCTCGGACTAGAGTGAGCACTGGGCGTTGGTCTAGGGCCGAGCTAGGGCTAGTGGCAGCGGTAGGCGAAGCGCTGGGGTAGGCATAGGGCAAGAGATTGGTGTCGGTGTAAACCTAGGAGTAGGCCTAGGGCCAGTAGTTGGAGCTGTGGCTAGGGGTAGGGATGGGGGTGGGCCTATGGGTAGGGGTAGCTTTAGGGCCAGGGGTAGGGGTAGGACTAGAGGTAGTGCTAGGCGTAGGCCTAGGGCGAGGGGGAGTGCTCGGGGTAGGGTTAGGTGAAGTGCTAGTGGTTGGCAGAGGCCCACGGGCAGTGTTAGTGTTAGGGCTCATGTTAGGCCTAGGATTAGTGGTAGTGGTAGGGGTTTGCCGAGGGCTAAAGGTAGGTGTCACGGAAAAACTCCGGTTAGTCCTAGGACTCGGAACAGGTGTAGGGCTGGATTCGGGTGTGGCTAAGGGTGGGTACAGGTTGATTTCGTGGGACACAGGTTAGTATTCTGGCTAACGGTAGGGCAAGGTGTACTGGTCGGCGACAGGCAAGTGCTAGGCCTCGGACTAGAGTGAGCACTGGGCGTTGGTCGAGGGCCCGAGCTAGGGCTAGTGGGAGCGGTAGGCGTAGCGCTGGGGTAGGCTTAGGGCAAGAGGTGGGTGTCGGGGTAAACCTAGGAGTAGGCCTAGGGCCAGGAGTTGGAGCTGTGGCTAGGGGTAGAGATGGGGGTGGGCCTGTGGGTAGGGTCAGGGGTAGGGGTAGGACTAGAGTTAGTGCTAGGCGTAGGCCTAGGGCGAGGGGGAGTGCTCGGGGTAGGGTTAATTGAAGGGCTAGTGGTTGGCAGAGGCCCACGGGCAGTGTTAGTGTTAGGGCTCAAGTTAGGCCTAGGATTAGTAATAGTGGTAGGGGTTGGCCGAGGGCTAGGTGTAGTTGTCACGGGATGGCTCCGTTTAGTCATAGAACTCAAAACAGGTGTATGGCTGGATTCGGGTGTGGCTAAGGGTGGGTCAAGGGTGATTCCGTAGGACACGGGTTAGTGCTCTGGCTAACGGTATGGCAAGGTGTACTGGTCGGAGATGGGCAAATGCTAGGCTTCGGACTAGAGTGAGCACTGGGCGTTGGTCTAGGGCTTGAGCTAGGGCTAGTGGGAGCGGTAGGCGTAGCGCTGGGGTAGGCATAGGGCAAGAGGTGGATGTCGGGGTAAACTTAGGAGTAGGCCTAGGGCCAGGAGTTGGAGCTGTGGCTAGGGGTAGGGATTGGGGTGGGCCTATGGGTAGGGGTAGCTGTAGGGCCAAGGGTATGGGTAGGACTAAAGGTAGTGCTAGGCGTAGGCCTAGGGCGATGTGTAGTGCTCGGGGTTGGATTTGGTGAAGGGCTAGTGGTTGGCAGAGGCCCACGGGCAGTGTTAGTGTTAGGGCTCAAGTTAGGCCTAGGATTAGTAATAGAGGTAGGGGTTGGCCGAGGGCTAGGTGTAGGTGTCACGGGAGGGCTCCGTTTAGTCCTAGGACTTGAAACAGTTGTAGGGCTGGATTCGCGTGTGGCAAAGCGTGGGTCCAGGGTGATTCCGTAGGTCACGGGTTAGTCCTCTGGCTAACGGTAGGGCAAGGTGTACTGGTCGGTGACGGGCAAGTGCTAGGCCTCGGACTAGATTGAGCACTGGGCGTTGGTCTAGGGCCGAGCTAGGGCTAGTGGCAGCGGTAGGCGAAGCGCTGGGGTAGGCATAGGGCAAGAGATGGGTGTCGGTGTAAACCTAGGAGTAGGCCTAGGGCCAGTAGTTGGAGCTGTGGCTAGGGGTAGGGATGGGGGTGGGCCTATGGGTAGGGGTAGCATTAGGGCCAGGGGTAGGGGTAGGACTAGGGGTAGTGCTAGGCGTAGGCCTAGGGCGAGGGGGAGTGCTCGGGGTAGGGTTAGGTGAAGTGCTAGTGGTTGGCAGAGGCCCACGGGCAGTGTTAGTGTTAGGGCTCATGTTAGGCCTAGGATTAGTGGTAGTGGTAGGGGTGGCCGAGGGCTAGGGGTAGGGGTCACGGGATGTCTCCGTTTAGTCATAGGACTTGAAACAGGTGTAGGGCTGGATTCGGGTGTGGCTAATCGTGGGTCCAGGGAGATTCCGTAGGACACGGGTTAGTGCTCTGGCTAACGGTAGGGCAAGGTGTACTGGTCAGAGATGGGCAAATGCTAGGCTTCGGACTAGAGTGAGCACTGGGCGTTGGTCTAGGACCCGAGCTAGGGCTAGTGGGAGCGGTAGGCGTAGCGCTGGGGTAGGCATAGGGCAAGAGGTGGATGTCGGGGTAAACTTAGGAGTAGGCCTAGGGCCAGGAGTTGGAGCTGTGGCTAGGGGTAGGGATTGGGGTGGGCCTATGGGTAGGGGTAGCTGTAGGGCCAAGGGTATGGGTAGGACTAAAGGTAGTGCTAGGCGTAGGCCTAGGGCGATGTGTAGTGCTCGGGGTTGGATTTGGTGAAGGGCTAGTGGTTGGCAGAGGCCCACGGGCAGTGTTAGTGTTAGGGCTCAAGTTAGGCCTAGGATTAGTAATAGAGGTAGGGGTTGGCCGAGGGCTAGGTGTAGGTGTCACGGGAGGGCTCCGTTTAGTCCTAGGACTTGAAACAGTTGTAGGGCTGGATTCGCGTGTGGCAAAGCGTGGGTCCAGGGTGATTCCGTAGGTCACGGGTTAGTCCTCTGGCTAACGGTAGGGCAAGGTGTACTGGTCGGTGACGGGCAAGTGCTAGGCCTCGGACTAGATTGAGCACTGGGCGTTGGTCTAGGGCCGAGCTAGGGCTAGTGGCAGCGGTAGGCGAAGCGCTGGGGTAGGCATAGGGCAAGAGATGGGTGTCGGTGTAAACCTAGGAGTAGGCCTAGGGCCAGTAGTTGGAGCTGTGGCTAGGGGTAGGGATGGGGGTGGGCCTATGGGTAGGGGTAGCATTAGGGCCAGGGGTAGGGGTAGGACTAGGGGTAGTGCTAGGCGTAGGCCTAGGGCGAGGGGGAGTGCTCGGGGTAGGGTTAGGTGAAGTGCTAGTGGTTGGCAGAGGCCCACGGGCAGTGTTAGTGTTAGGGCTCATGTTAGGCCTAGGATTAGTGGTAGTGGTAGGGGTGGCCGAGGGCTAGGGGTAGGGGTCACGGGATGTCTCCGTTTAGTCATAGGACTTGAAACAGGTGTAGGGCTGGATTCGGGTGTGGCTAATCGTGGGTCCAGGGAGATTCCGTAGGACACGGGTTAGTGCTCTGGCTAACGGTAGGGCAAGGTGTACTGGTCAGAGATGGGCAAATGCTAGGCTTCGGACTAGAGTGAGCACTGGGCGTTGGTCTAGGACCCGAGCTAGGGCTAGTGGGAGCGGTAGGCGTAGCGCTGGGGTAGGCATAGGGCAAGAGGTGGATGTCGGGGTAAACTTAGGAGTAGGCCTAGGGCCAGGAGTTGGAGCTGTGGCTAGGGGTAGGGATTGGGGTGGGCCTATGGTTAGGGGTAGCTGTAGGGCCCGGGGTTGGGGTAGGACTAGAGGTAGTGCTAGGCGTAGGCCTAGGGCGAGGGGGAGTGCTCGGGGTAGGGTTAGGTGAAGGGCTAGTTGATGGCAGAGGCCCACGGGCAGTGTTATTGTTAGGGCGCATGTTAGGCCTAGGATTAGTGGTAGTGGTAGGGGTTGGCCGAGGGCTAGGGGTAGGTGTCACAGAGGGCTCCGTTTAGTCCTAGGACTCCGAACAGGTGTAGGGCTGGATTCGGGTGTGGCTAAGGGTGGGTCCAGGGTGATTCCGTACGACACAAGTTAGTGCTCTGGCTAACGGTATGGCAAGGTGTTCTGGTCGGCGAGGGGAAGTGCTAGGCCTCGGACAAGAATGAGCACTGGGCGTTGGTCTAAGGCCCGAGCTAGGGCTAGTGGGAGCTGTAGGCGTAGCGCTGGGGTAGGCATAGGGCAAGAGGTGGGTGTCGGGGTAAACCTAGGAGTAGGCCTAGGGGCAGTAGTTGGAGCTGTGGCTAGGGGTAGTGATGGGGGTGGGCCTATGGTTAGGGGTAGCTGTAGGGCCAGGTGTAGGGGTAGGACTAGAGTTAGTGCTAGGCGTAGGCCTAGGGCGAGGGGGAGTGCTCGGGGTAGGGTTAGTTGAAGGGCTAGTGGTTGGCCGAGGCCCACGGGCAGTGTTACTGTTAGGGCTCAAGTTAGGCCTAGGATATAATAGTGGTAGGGGTTGGCCGAGGGCTAGGTGTAGTTGTCACGGGAGGGCTTTGTTTAGTCCTAGGACACAAAACAGGTGTACGGCTGGATTCGGGTGTGGCTAAGGGTGGGTCCAGGGTGATTCCGTAGGACACGGGTTAGTGCTCTGGCTAACGGTATGGCAAGTTGTACTGGTCGGGGACGGGCAAATGCTAGGCCTCGGACTAGAGTGAGCACTGGGCGTTGGTCTAGGGCCGAGCTAGGGCTAGTGGCAGCGGTAGGCGAAGCGCTGGGGTAGGCATAGGGCAAGAGATTGGTGTCGGTGTAAACCTAGGAGTAGGCCTAGGGCCAGTAGTTGGAGCTGTGGCTAGGGGTAGGGATGGGGGTGGGCCTATGGGTAGGGGTAGCTTTAGGGCCAGGGGTAGGGGTAGGACTAGAGGTAGTGCTAGGCGTAGGCCTAGGGCGAGGGGGAGTGCTCGGGGTAGGGTTAGGTGAAGTGCTAGTGGTTGGCAGAGGCCCACGGGCAGTGTTAGTGTTAGGGCTCATGTTAGGCCTAGGATTAGTGGTAGTGGTAGGGGTTTGCCGAGGGCTAAAGGTAGGTGTCACGGAAAAACTCCGGTTAGTCCTAGGACTCGGAACAGGTGTAGGGCTGGATTCGGGTGTGGCTAAGGGTGGGTACAGGTTGATTTCGTGGGACACAGGTTAGTATTCTGGCTAACGGTAGGGCAAGGTGTACTGGTCGGCGACAGGCAAGTGCTAGGCCTCGGACTAGAGTGAGCACTGGGCGTTGGTCGAGGGCCCGAGCTAGGGCTAGTGGGAGCGGTAGGCGTAGCGCTGGGGTAGGCTTAGGGCAAGAGGTGGGTGTCGGGGTAAACCTAGGAGTAGGCCTAGGGCCAGGAGTTGGAGCTGTGGCTAGGGGTAGAGATGGGGGTGGGCCTGTGGGTAGGGTCAGGGGTAGGGGTAGGACTAGAGTTAGTGCTAGGCGTAGGCCTAGGGCGAGGGGGAGTGCTCGGGGTAGGGTTAATTGAAGGGCTAGTGGTTGGCAGAGGCCCACGGGCAGTGTTAGTGTTAGGGCTCAAGTTAGGCCTAGGATTAGTAATAGTGGTAGGGGTTGGCCGAGGGCTAGGTGTAGTTGTCACGGGATGGCTCCGTTTAGTCATAGAACTCAAAACAGGTGTATGGCTGGATTCGGGTGTGGCTAAGGGTGGGTCAAGGGTGATTCCGTAGGACACGGGTTAGTGCTCTGGCTAACGGTATGGCAAGGTGTACTGGTCGGAGATGGGCAAATGCTAGGCTTCGGACTAGAGTGAGCACTGGGCGTTGGTCTAGGGCTTGAGCTAGGGCTAGTGGGAGCGGTAGGCGTAGCGCTGGGGTAGGCATAGGGCAAGAGGTGGATGTCGGGGTAAACTTAGGAGTAGGCCTAGGGCCAGGAGTTGGAGCTGTGGCTAGGGGTAGGGATTGGGGTGGGCCTATGGGTAGGGGTAGCTGTAGGGCCAAGGGTATGGGTAGGACTAAAGGTAGTGCTAGGCGTAGGCCTAGGGCGATGTGTAGTGCTCGGGGTTGGATTTGGTGAAGGGCTAGTGGTTGGCAGAGGCCCACGGGCAGTGTTAGTGTTAGGGCTCAAGTTAGGCCTAGGATTAGTAATAGAGGTAGGGGTTGGCCGAGGGCTAGGTGTAGGTGTCACGGGAGGGCTCCGTTTAGTCCTAGGACTTGAAACAGTTGTAGGGCTGGATTCGCGTGTGGCAAAGCGTGGGTCCAGGGTGATTCCGTAGGTCACGGGTTAGTCCTCTGGCTAACGGTAGGGCAAGGTGTACTGGTCGGTGACGGGCAAGTGCTAGGCCTCGGACTAGATTGAGCACTGGGCGTTGGTCTAGGGCCGAGCTAGGGCTAGTGGCAGCGGTAGGCGAAGCGCTGGGGTAGGCATAGGGCAAGAGATGGGTGTCGGTGTAAACCTAGGAGTAGGCCTAGGGCCAGTAGTTGGAGCTGTGGCTAGGGGTAGGGATGGGGGTGGGCCTATGGGTAGGGGTAGCATTAGGGCCAGGGGTAGGGGTAGGACTAGGGGTAGTGCTAGGCGTAGGCCTAGGGCGAGGGGGAGTGCTCGGGGTAGGGTTAGGTGAAGTGCTAGTGGTTGGCAGAGGCCCACGGGCAGTGTTAGTGTTAGGGCTCATGTTAGGCCTAGGATTAGTGGTAGTGGTAGGGGTGGCCGAGGGCTAGGGGTAGGGGTCACGGGATGTCTCCGTTTAGTCATAGGACTTGAAACAGGTGTAGGGCTGGATTCGGGTGTGGCTAATCGTGGGTCCAGGGAGATTCCGTAGGACACGGGTTAGTGCTCTGGCTAACGGTAGGGCAAGGTGTACTGGTCAGAGATGGGCAAATGCTAGGCTTCGGACTAGAGTGAGCACTGGGCGTTGGTCTAGGACCCGAGCTAGGGCTAGTGGGAGCGGTAGGCGTAGCGCTGGGGTAGGCATAGGGCAAGAGGTGGATGTCGGGGTAAACTTAGGAGTAGGCCTAGGGCCAGGAGTTGGAGCTGTGGCTAGGGGTAGGGATTGGGGTGGGCCTATGGGTAGGGGTAGCTGTAGGGCCAAGGGTATGGGTAGGACTAAAGGTAGTGCTAGGCGTAGGCCTAGGGCGATGTGTAGTGCTCGGGGTTGGATTTGGTGAAGGGCTAGTGGTTGGCAGAGGCCCACGGGCAGTGTTAGTGTTAGGGCTCAAGTTAGGCCTAGGATTAGTAATAGAGGTAGGGGTTGGCCGAGGGCTAGGTGTAGGTGTCACGGGAGGGCTCCGTTTAGTCCTAGGACTTGAAACAGTTGTAGGGCTGGATTCGCGTGTGGCAAAGCGTGGGTCCAGGGTGATTCCGTAGGTCACGGGTTAGTCCTCTGGCTAACGGTAGGGCAAGGTGTACTGGTCGGTGACGGGCAAGTGCTAGGCCTCGGACTAGATTGAGCACTGGGCGTTGGTCTAGGGCCGAGCTAGGGCTAGTGGCAGCGGTAGGCGAAGCGCTGGGGTAGGCATAGGGCAAGAGATGGGTGTCGGTGTAAACCTAGGAGTAGGCCTAGGGCCAGTAGTTGGAGCTGTGGCTAGGGGTAGGGATGGGGGTGGGCCTATGGGTAGGGGTAGCATTAGGGCCAGGGGTAGGGGTAGGACTAGGGGTAGTGCTAGGCGTAGGCCTAGGGCGAGGGGGAGTGCTCGGGGTAGGGTTAGGTGAAGTGCTAGTGGTTGGCAGAGGCCCACGGGCAGTGTTAGTGTTAGGGCTCATGTTAGGCCTAGGATTAGTGGTAGTGGTAGGGGTGGCCGAGGGCTAGGGGTAGGGGTCACGGGATGTCTCCGTTTAGTCATAGGACTTGAAACAGGTGTAGGGCTGGATTCGGGTGTGGCTAATCGTGGGTCCAGGGAGATTCCGTAGGACACGGGTTAGTGCTCTGGCTAACGGTAGGGCAAGGTGTACTGGTCAGAGATGGGCAAATGCTAGGCTTCGGACTAGAGTGAGCACTGGGCGTTGGTCTAGGACCCGAGCTAGGGCTAGTGGGAGCGGTAGGCGTAGCGCTGGGGTAGGCATAGGGCAAGAGGTGGATGTCGGGGTAAACTTAGGAGTAGGCCTAGGGCCAGGAGTTGGAGCTGTGGCTAGGGGTAGGGATTGGGGTGGGCCTATGGTTAGGGGTAGCTGTAGGGCCCGGGGTTGGGGTAGGACTAGAGGTAGTGCTAGGCGTAGGCCTAGGGCGAGGGGGAGTGCTCGGGGTAGGGTTAGGTGAAGGGCTAGTTGATGGCAGAGGCCCACGGGCAGTGTTATTGTTAGGGCGCATGTTAGGCCTAGGATTAGTGGTAGTGGTAGGGGTTGGCCGAGGGCTAGGGGTAGGTGTCACAGAGGGCTCCGTTTAGTCCTAGGACTCCGAACAGGTGTAGGGCTGGATTCGGGTGTGGCTAAGGGTGGGTCCAGGGTGATTCCGTACGACACAAGTTAGTGCTCTGGCTAACGGTATGGCAAGGTGTTCTGGTCGGCGAGGGGAAGTGCTAGGCCTCGGACAAGAATGAGCACTGGGCGTTGGTCTAAGGCCCGAGCTAGGGCTAGTGGGAGCTGTAGGCGTAGCGCTGGGGTAGGCATAGGGCAAGAGGTGGGTGTCGGGGTAAACCTAGGAGTAGGCCTAGGGGCAGTAGTTGGAGCTGTGGCTAGGGGTAGTGATGGGGGTGGGCCTATGGTTAGGGGTAGCTGTAGGGCCAGGTGTAGGGGTAGGACTAGAGTTAGTGCTAGGCGTAGGCCTAGGGCGAGGGGGAGTGCTCGGGGTAGGGTTAGTTGAAGGGCTAGTGGTTGGCCGAGGCCCACGGGCAGTGTTACTGTTAGGGCTCAAGTTAGGCCTAGGATATAATAGTGGTAGGGGTTGGCCGAGGGCTAGGTGTAGTTGTCACGGGAGGGCTTTGTTTAGTCCTAGGACACAAAACAGGTGTACGGCTGGATTCGGGTGTGGCTAAGGGTGGGTCCAGGGTGATTCCGTAGGACACGGGTTAGTGCTCTGGCTAACGGTATGGCAAGTTGTACTGGTCGGGGACGGGCAAATGCTAGGCCTCGGACTAGAGTGAGCACTGGGCGTTGGTCTAGGGCCGAGCTAGGGCTAGTGGCAGCGGTAGGCGAAGCGCTGGGGTAGGCATAGGGCAAGAGATTGGTGTCGGTGTAAACCTAGGAGTAGGCCTAGGGCCAGTAGTTGGAGCTGTGGCTAGGGGTAGGGATGGGGGTGGGCCTATGGGTAGGGGTAGCTTTAGGGCCAGGGGTAGGGGTAGGACTAGAGGTAGTGCTAGGCGTAGGCCTAGGGCGAGGGGGAGTGCTCGGGGTAGGGTTAGGTGAAGTGCTAGTGGTTGGCAGAGGCCCACGGGCAGTGTTAGTGTTAGGGCTCATGTTAGGCCTAGGATTAGTGGTAGTGGTAGGGGTTTGCCGAGGGCTAAAGGTAGGTGTCACGGAAAAACTCCGGTTAGTCCTAGGACTCGGAACAGGTGTAGGGCTGGATTCGGGTGTGGCTAAGGGTGGGTACAGGTTGATTTCGTGGGACACAGGTTAGTATTCTGGCTAACGGTAGGGCAAGGTGTACTGGTCGGCGACAGGCAAGTGCTAGGCCTCGGACTAGAGTGAGCACTGGGCGTTGGTCGAGGGCCCGAGCTAGGGCTAGTGGGAGCGGTAGGCGTAGCGCTGGGGTAGGCTTAGGGCAAGAGGTGGGTGTCGGGGTAAACCTAGGAGTAGGCCTAGGGCCAGGAGTTGGAGCTGTGGCTAGGGGTAGAGATGGGGGTGGGCCTGTGGGTAGGGTCAGGGGTAGGGGTAGGACTAGAGTTAGTGCTAGGCGTAGGCCTAGGGCGAGGGGGAGTGCTCGGGGTAGGGTTAATTGAAGGGCTAGTGGTTGGCAGAGGCCCACGGGCAGTGTTAGTGTTAGGGCTCAAGTTAGGCCTAGGATTAGTAATAGTGGTAGGGGTTGGCCGAGGGCTAGGTGTAGTTGT
Organism: Rhinolophus hipposideros; assembly: GCF_964194185.1. Taxonomy (NCBI): domain Eukaryota; kingdom Metazoa; phylum Chordata; class Mammalia; order Chiroptera; family Rhinolophidae; genus Rhinolophus; species Rhinolophus hipposideros. The sequence goes on from NW_027668998.1 coordinate 522,787, forward strand.
CACGGGATGGCTCCGTTTAGTCATAGAACTCAAAACAGGTGTATGGCTGGATTCGGGTGTGGCTAAGGGTGGGTCAAGGGTGATTCCGTAGGACACGGGTTAGTGCTCTGGCTAACGGTATGGCAAGGTGTACTGGTCGGAGATGGGCAAATGCTAGGCTTCGGACTAGAGTGAGCACTGGGCGTTGGTCTAGGGCTTGAGCTAGGGCTAGTGGGAGCGGTAGGCGTAGCGCTGGGGTAGGCATAGGGCAAGAGGTGGATGTCGGGGTAAACTTAGGAGTAGGCCTAGGGCCAGGAGTTGGAGCTGTGGCTAGGGGTAGGGATTGGGGTGGGCCTATGGGTAGGGGTAGCTGTAGGGCCAAGGGTATGGGTAGGACTAAAGGTAGTGCTAGGCGTAGGCCTAGGGCGATGTGTAGTGCTCGGGGTTGGATTTGGTGAAGGGCTAGTGGTTGGCAGAGGCCCACGGGCAGTGTTAGTGTTAGGGCTCAAGTTAGGCCTAGGATTAGTAATAGAGGTAGGGGTTGGCCGAGGGCTAGGTGTAGGTGTCACGGGAGGGCTCCGTTTAGTCCTAGGACTTGAAACAGTTGTAGGGCTGGATTCGCGTGTGGCAAAGCGTGGGTCCAGGGTGATTCCGTAGGTCACGGGTTAGTCCTCTGGCTAACGGTAGGGCAAGGTGTACTGGTCGGTGACGGGCAAGTGCTAGGCCTCGGACTAGATTGAGCACTGGGCGTTGGTCTAGGGCCGAGCTAGGGCTAGTGGCAGCGGTAGGCGAAGCGCTGGGGTAGGCATAGGGCAAGAGATGGGTGTCGGTGTAAACCTAGGAGTAGGCCTAGGGCCAGTAGTTGGAGCTGTGGCTAGGGGTAGGGATGGGGGTGGGCCTATGGGTAGGGGTAGCATTAGGGCCAGGGGTAGGGGTAGGACTAGGGGTAGTGCTAGGCGTAGGCCTAGGGCGAGGGGGAGTGCTCGGGGTAGGGTTAGGTGAAGTGCTAGTGGTTGGCAGAGGCCCACGGGCAGTGTTAGTGTTAGGGCTCATGTTAGGCCTAGGATTAGTGGTAGTGGTAGGGGTGGCCGAGGGCTAGGGGTAGGGGTCACGGGATGTCTCCGTTTAGTCATAGGACTTGAAACAGGTGTAGGGCTGGATTCGGGTGTGGCTAATCGTGGGTCCAGGGAGATTCCGTAGGACACGGGTTAGTGCTCTGGCTAACGGTAGGGCAAGGTGTACTGGTCAGAGATGGGCAAATGCTAGGCTTCGGACTAGAGTGAGCACTGGGCGTTGGTCTAGGACCCGAGCTAGGGCTAGTGGGAGCGGTAGGCGTAGCGCTGGGGTAGGCATAGGGCAAGAGGTGGATGTCGGGGTAAACTTAGGAGTAGGCCTAGGGCCAGGAGTTGGAGCTGTGGCTAGGGGTAGGGATTGGGGTGGGCCTATGGGTAGGGGTAGCTGTAGGGCCAAGGGTATGGGTAGGACTAAAGGTAGTGCTAGGCGTAGGCCTAGGGCGATGTGTAGTGCTCGGGGTTGGATTTGGTGAAGGGCTAGTGGTTGGCAGAGGCCCACGGGCAGTGTTAGTGTTAGGGCTCAAGTTAGGCCTAGGATTAGTAATAGAGGTAGGGGTTGGCCGAGGGCTAGGTGTAGGTGTCACGGGAGGGCTCCGTTTAGTCCTAGGACTTGAAACAGTTGTAGGGCTGGATTCGCGTGTGGCAAAGCGTGGGTCCAGGGTGATTCCGTAGGTCACGGGTTAGTCCTCTGGCTAACGGTAGGGCAAGGTGTACTGGTCGGTGACGGGCAAGTGCTAGGCCTCGGACTAGATTGAGCACTGGGCGTTGGTCTAGGGCCGAGCTAGGGCTAGTGGCAGCGGTAGGCGAAGCGCTGGGGTAGGCATAGGGCAAGAGATGGGTGTCGGTGTAAACCTAGGAGTAGGCCTAGGGCCAGTAGTTGGAGCTGTGGCTAGGGGTAGGGATGGGGGTGGGCCTATGGGTAGGGGTAGCATTAGGGCCAGGGGTAGGGGTAGGACTAGGGGTAGTGCTAGGCGTAGGCCTAGGGCGAGGGGGAGTGCTCGGGGTAGGGTTAGGTGAAGTGCTAGTGGTTGGCAGAGGCCCACGGGCAGTGTTAGTGTTAGGGCTCATGTTAGGCCTAGGATTAGTGGTAGTGGTAGGGGTGGCCGAGGGCTAGGGGTAGGGGTCACGGGATGTCTCCGTTTAGTCATAGGACTTGAAACAGGTGTAGGGCTGGATTCGGGTGTGGCTAATCGTGGGTCCAGGGAGATTCCGTAGGACACGGGTTAGTGCTCTGGCTAACGGTAGGGCAAGGTGTACTGGTCAGAGATGGGCAAATGCTAGGCTTCGGACTAGAGTGAGCACTGGGCGTTGGTCTAGGACCCGAGCTAGGGCTAGTGGGAGCGGTAGGCGTAGCGCTGGGGTAGGCATAGGGCAAGAGGTGGATGTCGGGGTAAACTTAGGAGTAGGCCTAGGGCCAGGAGTTGGAGCTGTGGCTAGGGGTAGGGATTGGGGTGGGCCTATGGTTAGGGGTAGCTGTAGGGCCCGGGGTTGGGGTAGGACTAGAGGTAGTGCTAGGCGTAGGCCTAGGGCGAGGGGGAGTGCTCGGGGTAGGGTTAGGTGAAGGGCTAGTTGATGGCAGAGGCCCACGGGCAGTGTTATTGTTAGGGCGCATGTTAGGCCTAGGATTAGTGGTAGTGGTAGGGGTTGGCCGAGGGCTAGGGGTAGGTGTCACAGAGGGCTCCGTTTAGTCCTAGGACTCCGAACAGGTGTAGGGCTGGATTCGGGTGTGGCTAAGGGTGGGTCCAGGGTGATTCCGTACGACACGGGTTAGTGCTCTGGCTAACGGTATGGCAAGGTGTTCTGGTCGGCGAGGGGAAGTGCTAGGCCTCGGACAAGAATGAGCACTGGGCGTTGGTCTAAGGCCCGAGCTAGGGCTAGTGGGAGCTGTAGGCGTAGCGCTGGGGTAGGCATAGGGCAAGAGGTGGGTGTCGGGGTAAACCTAAGAGTAGGCCTAGGGGCAGTAGTTGGAGCTGTGGCTAGGGGTAGTGATGGGGGTGGGCCTATGGTTAGGGGTAGCTGTAGGGCCAGGTGTAGGGGTAGGACTAGAGGTAGTGCTAGGCGTAGGCCTAGGGCGAGGGGGAGTGCTCGGGGTAGGGTTAGTTGAAGGGCTAGTGGTTGGCCGAGGCCCACGGGCAGTGTTACTGTTAGGGCTCAAGTTAGGCCTAGGATATAATAGTGGTAGGGGTTGGCCGAGGGCTAGGTGTAGTTGTCACGGGAGGGCTTTGTTTAGTCCTAGGACACAAAACAGGTGTACGGCTGGATTCGGGTGTGGCTAAGGGTGGGTCCAGGGTGATTCCGTAGGACACGGGTTAGTGCTCTGGCTAACGGTATGGCAAGTTGTACTGGTCGGGGACGGGCAAATGCTAGGCCTCGGACTAGAGTGAGCACTGGGCGTTGGTCTAGGGCCGAGCTAGGGCTAGTGGCAGCGGTAGGCGAAGCGCTGGGGTAGGCATAGGGCAAGAGATTGGTGTCGGTGTAAACCTAGGAGTAGGCCTAGGGCCAGTAGTTGGAGCTGTGGCTAGGGGTAGGGATGGGGGTGGGCCTATGGGTAGGGGTAGCTTTAGGGCCAGGGGTAGGGGTAGGACTAGAGGTAGTGCTAGGCGTAGGCCTAGGGCGAGGGGGAGTGCTCGGGGTAGGGTTAGGTGAAGTGCTAGTGGTTGGCAGAGGCCCACGGGCAGTGTTAGTGTTAGGGCTCATGTTAGGCCTAGGATTAGTGGTAGTGGTAGGGGTTTGCCGAGGGCTAAAGGTAGGTGTCACGGAAAAACTCCGGTTAGTCCTAGGACTCGGAACAGGTGTAGGGCTGGATTCGGGTGTGGCTAAGGGTGGGTACAGGTTGATTTCGTGGGACACAGGTTAGTATTCTGGCTAACGGTAGGGCAAGGTGTACTGGTCGGCGACAGGCAAGTGCTAGGCCTCGGACTAGAGTGAGCACTGGGCGTTGGTCGAGGGCCCGAGCTAGGGCTAGTGGGAGCGGTAGGCGTAGCGCTGGGGTAGGCTTAGGGCAAGAGGTGGGTGTCGGGGTATACCTAGGAGTAGGCCTAGGGCCAGGAGTTGGAGCTGTGGCTAGGGGTAGAGATGGGGGTGGGCCTGTGGGTAGGGTCAGGGGTAGGGGTAGGACTAGAGTTAGTGCTAGGCGTAGGCCTATGGCAAGGGGGAGTGCTCGGGGTAGGATTAGGTGAAGGGCTAGTGGTTGGCAGAGGCCCACGGGCAGTGTTAGTGTTAGGGCTCAAGTTAGGCCTAGGATTAGTAATAGTGGTAGGGGTTGGCCGAGGGCTAGGTGTAGTTGTCACGGGAGGGCTCCGTTTAGTCCTAGAACTCAAAACAGGTGTACGGCTGGATTCGGGTGTGGCTAAGGGTGGGTCCAGGGTGATTCCGTAGGACACGGGTTAGTGCTCTGGCTAACGGTATGGCAAGGTGTACTGGTCGGGGACGGGCAAATGCAAGGCCTCGGACTAGAGTGAGCACTGGACGTTGGTCTAGGGCCGAGCTAGGGCTTGTGGCAGCGGTAGGCGAAGCGCTGGGGTAGGCATAGGGCAAGAGATGGGTGTCGGTGTAAACCTAGGAGTAGGCCTAGGGCCAGTAGATGGAGCTGTGGCTAGGGGTAGGGATGGGGGTGGGCCTATGGGTAGGGGTAGCTTTAGGGCCAGGGGTAGGGGTAGGACTAGAGGTAGTGCTAGGCGTAGGCCTAGGGCGAGGGGGAGTGCTCGGGGTAGGGTTGGGTGAAGTGCTAGTGGTTGGCAGAGGCCCACGGGCAGTGTTAGTGTTAGGGCTCATGTTAGGCCTAGGATTAGTGGTAGTGGTAGGGGTTTGCCGAGGGCTAAAGGTAGGTGTCACGGAAAAACTCCGGTTAGTCCTAGGACTCGGAACAGGTGTAGGGCTGGATTCGGGTGTGGCTAAGGGTGGGTACAGGTTGATTTCGTGGGACACAGGTTAGTATTCTGGCTAACGGTAGGGCAAGGTGTACTGGTCGGCGGTAGGCAAGTGCTAGGCCTCGGACTAGAGTGAGCACTGGGCGTTGGTCGAGGGCCCGAGCTAGGGCTAGTGGGAGCGGTAGGCGTAGCGCTGGGGTAGGCTTAGGGCAAGAGGTGGGTGTCGGGGTAAACCTAGGAGTAGGCCTAGGGCCAGAAGTTGGAGCTGTGGCTAGGGGTAGGGATGGGGGTGGGCCTGTGGGTAGGGTCAGGGGTAGGGGTAGGACTAGAGTTAGTGCTAGGCGTAGGCCTAGGGCGAGGGGGAGTGCTCGGGGTAGGGTTAGGTGAAGTGCTAGTGGTTGGCAGAGGCCCACGGGCAGTGTTAGTGTTAGGGCTCATGTTAGGCCTAGGATTAGTGGTAGTGGTAGGGGTGGCCGAGGGCTAGGGGTAGGGGTCACGGGATGTCTCCGTTTAGTCATAGGACTTGAAACAGGTGTAGGGCTGGATTCGGGTGTGGCTAATCGTGGGTCCAGGGAGATTCCGTAGGACACGGGTTAGTGCTCTGGCTAACGGTAGGGCAAGGTGTACTGGTCAGAGATGGGCAAATGCTAGGCTTCGGACTAGAGTGAGCACTGGGCGTTGGTCTAGGACCCGAGCTAGGGCTAGTGGGAGCGGTAGGCGTAGCGCTGGGGTAGGCATAGGGCAAGAGGTGGATGTCGGGGTAAACTTAGGAGTAGGCCTAGGGCCAGGAGTTGGAGCTGTGGCTAGGGGTAGGGATTGGGGTGGGCCTATGGTTAGGGGTAGCTGTAGGGCCCGGGGTTGGGGTAGGACTAGAGGTAGTGCTAGGCGTAGGCCTAGGGCGAGGGGGAGTGCTCGGGGTAGGGTTAGGTGAAGGGCTAGTTGATGGCAGAGGCCCACGGGCAGTGTTATTGTTAGGGCGCATGTTAGGCCTAGGATTAGTGGTAGTGGTAGGGGTTGGCCGAGGGCTAGGGGTAGGTGTCACAGAGGGCTCCGTTTAGTCCTAGGACTCCGAACAGGTGTAGGGCTGGATTCGGGTGTGGCTAAGGGTGGGTCCAGGGTGATTCCGTACGACACGGGTTAGTGCTCTGGCTAACGGTATGGCAAGGTGTTCTGGTCGGCGAGGGGAAGTGCTAGGCCTCGGACAAGAATGAGCACTGGGCGTTGGTCTAAGGCCCGAGCTAGGGCTAGTGGGAGCTGTAGGCGTAGCGCTGGGGTAGGCATAGGGCAAGAGGTGGGTGTCGGGGTAAACCTAGGAGTAGGCCTAGGGGCAGTAGTTGGAGCTGTGGCTAGGGGTAGTGATGGGGGTGGGCCTATGGTTAGGGGTAGCTGTAGGGCCAGGTGTAGGGGTAGGACTAGAGGTAGTGCTAGGCGTAGGCCTAGGGCGAGGGGGAGTGCTCGGGGTAGGGTTAGTTGAAGGGCTAGTGGTTGGCCGAGGCCCACGGGCAGTGTTACTGTTAGGGCTCAAGTTAGGCCTAGGATATAATAGTGGTAGGGGTTGGCCGAGGGCTAGGTGTAGTTGTCACGGGAGGGCTTTGTTTAGTCCTAGGACACAAAACAGGTGTACGGCTGGATTCGGGTGTGGCTAAGGGTGGGTCCAGGGTGATTCCGTAGGACACGGGTTAGTGCTCTGGCTAACGGTATGGCAAGTTGTACTGGTCGGGGACGGGCAAATGCTAGGCCTCGGACTAGAGTGAGCACTGGGCGTTGGTCTAGGGCCGAGCTAGGGCTAGTGGCAGCGGTAGGCGAAGCGCTGGGGTAGGCATAGGGCAAGAGATTGGTGTCGGTGTAAACCTAGGAGTAGGCCTAGGGCCAGTAGTTGGAGCTGTGGCTAGGGGTAGGGATGGGGGTGGGCCTATGGGTAGGGGTAGCTTTAGGGCCAGGGGTAGGGGTAGGACTAGAGGTAGTGCTAGGCGTAGGCCTAGGGCGAGGGGGAGTGCTCGGGGTAGGGTTAGGTGAAGTGCTAGTGGTTGGCAGAGGCCCACGGGCAGTGTTAGTGTTAGGGCTCATGTTAGGCCTAGGATTAGTGGTAGTGGTAGGGGTTTGCCGAGGGCTAAAGGTAGGTGTCACGGAAAAACTCCGGTTAGTCCTAGGACTCGGAACAGGTGTAGGGCTGGATTCGGGTGTGGCTAAGGGTGGGTACAGGTTGATTTCGTGGGACACAGGTTAGTATTCTGGCTAACGGTAGGGCAAGGTGTACTGGTCGGCGACAGGCAAGTGCTAGGCCTCGGACTAGAGTGAGCACTGGGCGTTGGTCGAGGGCCCGAGCTAGGGCTAGTGGGAGCGGTAGGCGTAGCGCTGGGGTAGGCTTAGGGCAAGAGGTGGGTGTCGGGGTAAACCTAGGAGTAGGCCTAGGGCCAGGAGTTGGAGCTGTGGCTAGGGGTAGAGATGGGGGTGGGCCTGTGGGTAGGGTCAGGGGTAGGGGTAGGACTAGAGTTAGTGCTAGGCGTAGGCCTAGGGCGAGGGGGAGTGCTCGGGGTAGGGTTAGTTGAAGGGCTAGTGGTTGGCAGAGGCCCACGGGCAGTGTTAGTGTTAGGGCTCAAGTTAGGCCTAGGATTAGTAATAGTGGTAGGGGTTGGCCGAGGGCTAGGTGTAGTTGTCACGGGATGGCTCCGTTTAGTCATAGAACTCAAAACAGGTGTATGGCTGGATTCGGGTGTGGCTAAGGGTGGGTCAAGGGTGATTCCGTAGGACACGGGTTAGTGCTCTGGCTAACGGTATGGCAAGGTGTACTGGTCGGAGATGGGCAAATGCTAGGCTTCGGACTAGAGTGAGCACTGGGCGTTGGTCTAGGGCTTGAGCTAGGGCTAGTGGGAGCGGTAGGCGTAGCGCTGGGGTAGGCATAGGGCAAGAGGTGGATGTCGGGGTAAACTTAGGAGTAGGCCTAGGGCCAGGAGTTGGAGCTGTGGCTAGGGGTAGGGATTGGGGTGGGCCTATGGGTAGGGGTAGCTGTAGGGCCAAGGGTATGGGTAGGACTAAAGGTAGTGCTAGGCGTAGGCCTAGGGCGATGTGTAGTGCTCGGGGTTGGATTTGGTGAAGGGCTAGTGGTTGGCAGAGGCCCACGGGCAGTGTTAGTGTTAGGGCTCAAGTTAGGCCTAGGATTAGTAATAGAGGTAGGGGTTGGCCGAGGGCTAGGTGTAGGTGTCACGGGAGGGCTCCGTTTAGTCCTAGGACTTGAAACAGTTGTAGGGCTGGATTCGCGTGTGGCAAAGCGTGGGTCCAGGGTGATTCCGTAGGTCACGGGTTAGTCCTCTGGCTAACGGTAGGGCAAGGTGTACTGGTCGGTGACGGGCAAGTGCTAGGCCTCGGACTAGATTGAGCACTGGGCGTTGGTCTAGGGCCGAGCTAGGGCTAGTGGCAGCGGTAGGCGAAGCGCTGGGGTAGGCATAGGGCAAGAGATGGGTGTCGGTGTAAACCTAGGAGTAGGCCTAGGGCCAGTAGTTGGAGCTGTGGCTAGGGGTAGGGATGGGGGTGGGCCTATGGGTAGGGGTAGCATTAGGGCCAGGGGTAGGGGTAGGACTAGGGGTAGTGCTAGGCGTAGGCCTAGGGCGAGGGGGAGTGCTCGGGGTAGGGTTAGGTGAAGTGCTAGTGGTTGGCAGAGGCCCACGGGCAGTGTTAGTGTTAGGGCTCATGTTAGGCCTAGGATTAGTGGTAGTGGTAGGGGTGGCCGAGGGCTAGGTGTAGTTGTCACGGGAGGGCTCCGTTTAGTCATAGGACTTGAAACAGGTGTAGGGCTGGATTCGGGTGTGGCTAATCGTGGGTCCAGGGAGATTCCGTAGGACACGGGTTAGTGCTCTGGCTAACGGTAGGGCAAGGTGTACTGGTCAGAGATGGGCAAATGCTAGGCTTCGGACTAGAGTGAGCACTGGGCGTTGGTCTAGGACCCGAGCTAGGGCTAGTGGGAGCGGTAGGCGTAGCGCTGGGGTAGGCATAGGGCAAGAGGTGGATGTCGGGGTAAACTTAGGAGTAGGCCTAGGGCCAGGAGTTGGAGCTGTGGCTAGAGGTAGGGATTGGGGTGGGCCTATGGTTAGGGGTAGCTGTAGGGCCCGGGGTTGGGGTAGGACTAGAGGTAGTGCTAGGCGTAGGCCTAGGGCGAGGGGGAGTGCTCGGGGTAGGGTTAGGTGAAGGGCTAGTTGATGGCAGAGGCCCACGGGCAGTGTTATTGTTAGGGCGCATGTTAGGCCTAGGATTAGTGGTAGTGGTAGGGGTTGGCCGAGGGCTAGGGGTAGGTGTCACAGAGGGCTCCGTTTAGTCCTAGGACTCCGAACAGGTGTAGGGCTGGATTCGGGTGTGGCTAAGGGTGGGTCCAGGGTGATTCCGTACGACACGGGTTAGTGCTCTGGCTAACGGTATGGCAAGTTGTACTGGTCGGGGACGGGCAAATGCTAGGCCTCGGACTAGAGTGAGCACTGGGCGTTGGTCTAGGGCCGAGCTAGGGCTAGTGGCAGCGGTAGGCGAAGCGCTGGGGTAGGCATAGGGCAAGAGATTGGTGTCGGTGTAAACCTAGGAGTAGGCCTAGGGCCAGTAGTTGGAGCTGTGGCTAGGGGTAGGGATGGGGGTGGGCCTATGGGTAGGGGTAGCTTTAGGGCCAGGGGTAGGGGTAGGACTAGAGGTAGTGCTAGGCGTAGGCCTAGGGCGAGGGGGAGTGCTCGGGGTAGGGTTAGGTGAAGTGCTAGTGGTTGGCAGAGGCCCACGGGCAGTGTTAGTGTTAGGGCTCATGTTAGGCCTAGGATTAGTGGTAGTGGTAGGGGTTTGCCGAGGGCTAAAGGTAGGTGTCACGGAAAAACTCCGGTTAGTCCTAGGACTCGGAACAGGTGTAGGGCTGGATTCGGGTGTGGCTAAGGGTGGGTACAGGTTGATTTCGTGGGACACAGGTTAGTATTCTGGCTAACGGTAGGGCAAGGTGTACTGGTCGGCGACAGGCAAGTGCTAGGCCTCGGACTAGAGTGAGCACTGGGCGTTGGTCGAGGGCCCGAGCTAGGGCTAGTGGGAGCGGTAGGCGTAGCGCTGGGGTAGGCTTAGGGCAAGAGGTGGGTGTCGGGGTAAACCTAGGAGTAGGCCTAGGGGCAGTAGTTGGAGCTGTGGCTAGGGGTAGAGATGGGGGTGGGCCTGTGGGTAGGGTCAGGGGTAGGGGTAGGACTAGAGTTAGTGCTAGGCGTAGGCCTATGGCAAGGGGGAGTGCTCGGGGTAGGATTAGGTGAAGGGCTAGTGGTTGGCAGAGGCCCACGGGCAGTGTTAGTGTTAGGGCTCAAGTTAGGCCTAGGATTAGTAATAGTGGTAGGGGTTGGCCGAGGGCTAGGTGTAGTTGTCACGGGAGGGCTCCGTTTAGTCCTAGAACTCAAAACAGGTGTACGGCTGGATTCGGGTGTGGCTAAGGGTGGGTCCAGGGTGATTCCGTAGGACACGGGTTAGTGCTCTGGCTAACGGTATGGCAAGGTGTACTGGTCGGGGACGGGCAAATGCAAGGCCTCGGACTAGAGTGAGCACTGGACGTTGGTCTAGGGCCGAGCTAGGGCTTGTGGCAGCGGTAGGCGAAGCGCTGGGGTAGGCATAGGGCAAGAGATGGTTGTCGGTGTAAACCTAGGAGTCGGCCTAGGGCCAGTAGATGGAGCTGTGGCTAGGGGTAGGGATGGGGGTGGGCCTATGGGTAGGGGTAGCTTTAGGGCCAGGGGTAGGGGTAGGACTAGAGGTAGTGCTAGGCGTAGGCCTAGGGCGAGGGGGAGTGCTCGGGGTAGGGTTGGGTGAAGTGCTAGTGGTTGGCAGAGGCCCACGGGCAGTGTTAGTGTTAGGGCTCATGTTAGGCCTAGGATTAGTGGTAGTGGTAGGGGTTTGCCGAGGGCTAAAGGTAGGTGTCACGGAAAAACTCCGGTTAGTCCTAGGACTCGGAACAGGTGTAGGGCTGGATTCGGGTGTGGCTAAGGGTGGGTACAGGTTGATTTCGTGGGACACAGGTTAGTATTCTGGCTAACGGTAGGGCAAGGTGTACTGGTCGGCGGTAGGCAAGTGCTAGGCCTCGGACTAGAGTGAGCACTGGGCGTTGGTCGAGGGCCCGAGCTAGGGCTAGTGGGAGCGGTAGGCGTAGCGCTGGGGTAGGCTTAGGGCAAGAGGTGGGTGTCGGGGTAAACCTAGGAGTAGGCCTAGGGCCAGAAGTTGGAGCTGTGGCTAGGGGTAGGGATGGGGGTAGGCCTGTGGGTAGGGTCAGGGGTATGGGTAGGACTAGAGTTAGTGCTAGGCGTAGGCCTAGGGCGAGGGGGAGTGCTCGGGGTAGGGTTAGTTGAAGGGCTAGTGGTTAGCAGAGGCCCACGGGCAGTGTTAGTGTTAGGGCTCAAGTTAGGCCTAGGATTAGTAATAGTGGTAGGTGTTGGCCGAGGGCTAGGTGTAGTTGTCACGGGATGGCTCCGTTTAGTCATAGAACTCAAAACAGGTGTATGGCTGGATTCGGGTGTGGCTAAGGGTGGGTCAAGGGTGATTCCGTAGGACACGGGTTAGTGCTCTGGCTAACGGTATGGCAAGGTGTACTGGTCGGAGATGGGCAAATGCTAGGCTTCGGACTAGAGTGAGCACTGGGCGTTGGTCTAGGGCTTGAGCTAGGGCTAGTGGGAGCGGGAGGCGTAGCGCTGGGGTAGGCATAGGGCAAGAGGTGGATGTCGGGGTAAACTTAGGAGTAGGCCTAGGGCCAGGAGTTGGAGCTGTGGCTAGGGGTAGGGATTGGGGTGGGCCTATGGGTAGGGGTAGCTGTAGGGCCAAGGGTATGGGTAGGACTAAAGGTAGTGCTAGGCGTAGGCCTAGGGCGATGTGTAGTGCTCGGGGTTGGATTTGGTGAAGGGCTAGTGGTTGGCAGAGGCCCACGGGCAGTGTTAGTGTTAGGGCTCAAGTTAGGCCTAGGATTAGTAATAGAGGTAGGGGTTGGCCGAGGGCTAGGTGTAGGTGTCACGGGAGGGCTCCGTTTAGTCCTAGGACTTGAAACAGTTGTAGGGCTGGATTCGCGTGTGGCTAAGGGTGGGTCCAGGGTGATTCCGTAGGTCACGGGTTAGTCCTCTGGCTAACGGTAGGGCAAGGTGTACTGGTCGGTGACGGGCAAGTGCTAGGCCTCGGACTAGATTGAGCACTGGGCGTTGGTCTAGGGCCGAGCTAGGGCTAGTGGCAGCGGTAGGCGAAGCGCTGGGGTAGGCATAGGGCAAGAGATGGGTGTCGGTGTAAACCTAGGAGTAGGCCTAGGGCCAGTAGTTGGAGCTGTGGCTAGGGGTAGGGATGGGGGTGGGCCTATGGGTAGGGGTAGCATTAGGGCCAGGGGTAGGGGTAGGACTAGAGGTAGTGCTAGGCGTAGGCCTAGGGCGAGGGGGAGTGCTCGGGGTAGGGTTAGGTGAAGTGCTAGTGGTTGGCAGAGGCCCACGGGCAGTGTTAGTGTTAGGGCTCATGTTAGGCCTAGGATTAGTGGTAGTGGTAGGGGTGGCCGAGGGCTAGGGGTAGGGGTCACGGGATGTCTCCGTTTAGTCATAGGACTTGAAACAGGTGTAGGGCTGGATTCGGGTGTGGCTAATCGTGGGTCCAGGGAGATTCCGTAGGACACGGGTTAGTGCTCTGGCTAACGGTAGGGCAAGGTGTACTGGTCAGAGATGGGCAAATGCTAGGCTTCGGACTAGAGTGAGCACTGGGCGTTGGTCTAGGACCCGAGCTAGGGCTAGTGGGAGCGGTAGGCGTAGCGCTGGGGTAGGCATAGGGCAAGAGGTGGATGTCGGGGTAAACTTAGGAGTAGGCCTAGGGCCAGGAGTTGGAGCTGTGGCTAGGGGTAGGGATTGGGGTGGGCCTATGGTTAGGGGTAGCTGTAGGGCCCGGGGTTGGGGTAGGACTAGAGGTAGTGCTAGGCGTAGGCCTAGGGCGAGGGGGAGTGCTCGGGGTAGGGTTAGGTGAAGGGCTAGTTGATGGCAGAGGCCCACGGGCAGTGTTATTGTTAGGGCGCATGTTAGGCCTAGGATTAGTGGTAGTGGTAGGGGTTGGCCGAGGGCTAGGGGTAGGTGTCACAGAGGGCTCCGTTTAGTCCTAGGACTCCGAACAGGTGTAGGGCTGGATTCGGGTGTGGCTAAGGGTGGGTCCAGGGTGATTCCGTACGACACGGGTTAGTGCTCTGACTAACGGTATGGCAAGGTGTTCTGGTCGGCGAGGGGAAGTGCTAGGCCTCGGACAAGAATGAGCACTGGGCGTTGGTCTAAGGCCCGAGCTAGGGCTAGTGGGAGCTGTAGGCGTAGCGCTGGGGTAGGCATAGGGCAAGAGGTGGGTGTCGGGGTAAACCTAGGAGTAGGCCTAGGGCCAGTAGTTGGAGCTGTGGCTAGGGGTAGGGATGGGGGTGGGCCTGTGGGTAGGGTCAGTGGTAGGGGTAGGACTAGAGTTAGTGCTAGGCGTAGGCCTAGGGCGAGGGGGAGTTCTCGGGGTAGGGTGAGTGGAAGGGCTAGTGGTTGGCAGAGGCCTACGGGCAGTGTTAGTGTTAGGGCTCATGTTAGGCCTAAAATTAGTGGTAGTGGTAGGGGTTGGCCGAGGGCTAGGTGTAGTTGTCACGGGAGGGCTCCGTTTACTCCTAGGAATCAAAACAGGTGTACGGCTGGATTCGGGTGTTGCTAAGGGTGGGTCCAGCGTGATTCCGTAGGACACGGGTTAGTGCTCTGGCTAACGGTAGGGCAAGGTGTACTGGTCAGAGATGGGCAAATGCTAGGCTTCGGACTAGAGTGAGCACTGGGCGTTGGTCTTGGACCCGAGCTAGGGCTAGTGGGAGCGGTAGGCGTAGCGCTGGGGTAGGCATAGGGCAAGAGGTGGATGTCGGGGTAAACTTAGGAGTAGGCCTAGGGCCCGGAGTTGGAGCTGTGGCTAGGGGTAGGGATTGGGGTGGGCCTATGGTTAGGGGTAGCTGTAGGGCCCGGGGTTGGGGTAGGACTAGAGGTAGTGCTAGGCGTAGGCCTAGGGCGAGGGGGAGTGCTCGGGGTAGGGTTAGGTGAAGGGCTAGTTGATGGCAGAGGCCCAGGGGCAGTGTTATTGTTAGGGCGCATGTTAGGCCTAGGATTAGTGGTAGTGGTAGGGGTTGGCCGAGGGCTAGGGGTAGGTGTCACAGAGGGCTCCGTTTAGTCCTAGGACTCCGAACAGGTGTAGGGCTGGATTCGGGTGTGGCTAAGGGTGGGTCCAGGGTGATTCCGTACGACACGGGTTAGTGCTCTGGCTAACGGTATGGCAAGGTGTTCTGGTCGGCGAGGGGAAGAGCTAGGGCTCGGACAAGAATGAGCACTGGGCGTTGGTCTAAGGCCCGAGCTAGGGCTAGTGGGAGCTGTAGGCGTAGCGCTGTGGTAGGCATAGGGCAAGAGGTGGGTGTCGGGGTAAACCTAGGAGTAGGCCTAGGGCCAGGATTTGGAGCTGTGGCTAGGGGTAATGATGGGGTTGGGCCTATGGGTAGGGGTAGCTGTAGGGCCAGGGGTATGGGTAGGACTAGAGGTAGTGCTAGGCGTAGGCCTAGGGCGATGGGTAGTGCTCGAGGTAGGGTTAGTTTAAGGGCTAGTGGTTGGCAGAGGCCCACGGGCAGTGTTAGTGTTAGGGCTCAAGTTAAACCTAGGATTAGTAATAGAGGTAGGGGTTGGAGGCGGGCTAGGTGTAGGTGTCACGGGAGGGCTCCGTTTAGTCCTAGGACTCAAAACAGGTGTACGGCTGGATTCGGGTGTGGCTAAGTGTGGGTCCAGGGTGATTCCGTAGGACACGGGTTAGTGCTCTGGCTAACGGTATGGCAAGGTGTACTGGTTGGGGACGGGCAAATGCTAGGCCTCGGACTAGAGTGAGCACTGGGCGTTGGTCTAGGGCCGAGCTAGGGCTAGTGGCAGCGGTGGCGAAGCGCTGGGGTAGGCATAGGGCAAGAGATGGGTGTCGGTGTAAACCTAGGAGTAGGCCTAGGGCCAGTAGTTGGAGCTGTGGCTAGGGGTAGGGATGGGGGTGGGCCTATGGGTAGGGGTAGTTTTAGCCCCAGGGGTAGGAGTAGGACTAGAGGTAGTGCTAGGCGTAGGCCCAGGGCGAGGGGGAGTGCTCTGGGTAGGGTTAGGTGAAGGGCTAGTGGTTGGCAGAGGCCCACGGGCAGTGTTAGTGTTAGGGCTCATGTTAGGCCTAGGATTAGTGGTAGTGGTAGTGATTGGCCGAGGGCTAGGGGTAGGTGTCACAGAGGGCTCCGTTTAGTCCTAGGACTCCGAACAGGTGTAGGGCTGGATTCGGGTGTGGCTAAGGGTGGGTCCAGGGTGATTCCGTAGGTCACGGGTTAGTCCTCTGGCTAACGGTAGGGCAAGGTGTACTGGTCGGTGACGGGCAAGTGCTAGGCCTCGGACTAGAGTGAGCACCTGGCGTTGGTCTAGGGCCTGAGCTAGGGCTAGTGGGAGCGGTAGGTGTAGCGCTGGGGTAGGCATAGGGCAAGTGGTGGGTGTCGGGGTAAACCTAGGAGTAGTCCTAGGGCCAGGAGTTGGAGCTGTGGCTAGGGGTAGTGATGGGGGTGGGCCTATGGTTAGGGGTAGCTGTAGGGCCAGGTGTAGGGGTAGGACTAGAGTTAGTGCTAGGCGTAGGCCTAGGGCGAGGGGGAGTGCTCGGGGTAGGGTGAGTGGAAGGGCTAGTGGTTGGCAGAGGCCTACGGGCAGTGTTAGTGTTAGGGCTCATGTTAGGCCTAAAATTAGTGGTAGTGGTAGGGGTTGGCCGAGGGCTAGGTGTAGGTGTCACGGGAGGGCTTCGTTTAGTCCTAGGACTCAAAACAGGTGTACGGCTGGATTCGGGTGTGGCTAAGGGTGGGTGCAGGGTGATTCCATAGGACACGGGTTAGTGCTCTGGCTAACGTTATGGCAAAGTCTACTGGTCGGGAACGGGCAAATGCTAGGCCGCGGACTAGAGTGAGCACGGGCGTTGGTCTAGGGCCCGAGCTAGGGCTAGTGGGAGCGGTAGGAGTGGCGCTGGGGTAGGCATAGGGCAAGAGGTGGGTGTCGGGGTAAACCTAGGAGTAGGCCTAGGGCCAGGATTTGGAACTGTGGCTAGGGGTAGGGATGGGGTTGGGCCTATGGGTAGGGGTAGCTGTAGGGCCAGGGGTAAAGGTAGGACTAGAGGTAGTGCTAGGCGTAGGCCTAGGGCGAGGGGGAGTGCTCGGGGTAGGGTTAGGTGAAGTGCTAGTGGTTGGCAGAGGCCCACGGGCAGTGTTAGTGTTAGGGCTCAAGTTAGGCCTAGGATTAGTAATAGAGGTAGGGGTTGGCCGAGGGCTAGGTGTAGGTGTCACGGGAGGTTTCCGTTTAGTCCTAGGACTCAAAACAGGTGTACGGCTGGATTCGGGTGTGGCTAAGTGTGGGTCCATGGTGATTCCGTAGGACACGGGTTAGTGCTCTGGCTAACGGTATGGCAAGGTGTACTGGTCGGGGACGGGCAAATGCTAGGCCTCGGACTAGAGTGAGCACTGGGCGTTGGTCTAGGGCCGAGCTAGGGCTAGTGGCAGCGGTAGGCGAAGCGCTGGGGTAGGCATAGGGCAAGAGATGGGTGTTGGTGTAAACCTTGGAGTAGGCCTAGGGCCAGTAGTTGGAGCTGTGGCTAGGGGTAGGGATGGGGGTGGGCCTGTCGATAGGGTCAGGGGTAGGGGTAGGACTAGAGTTAGTGCTAGGCGTAGGCCTAGGGCGAGGGGGAGTGCTCGGTGTAGGGTGAGTGGAAGGGCTAGTGGTTGCCAGAGGCCCACGGGCAGTGTTAGTGTTAGGGCTCATGTTAGGCCTAAAATTAGTGTTAGTGGTAGGGGTTGGCCGAGGGCTAGGTGTAGGTGTCACGGGAGGGCTTCGTTTAGTCCTAGGACTCAAAACAGGTGTACGGCTGAATTCGGGTGTGGCTAAGGGTGGGTGCAGGGTGATTCCATAGGACACGGGTTAGTGCTCTGGCTAACGGTATGGCAAGGTCTACTGGTCGGGAACGGGCAAATGCTAGGCCGCGGACTAGAGTGAGCACGGGCGTTGGTCTAGGGCCCGAGCGAGGGCTAGTGGGAGCGGTAGGAGTGGCGCTGGGGTAGGCATAGGGCAAGAGGTGGGTGTCGGGGTAAACCTAGGAGTAGGCCTAGGGCCAGGATTTGGAACTGTGGCTAGGGGTAGGGATGGGGTTGGGCCTATGGGTAGGGGTAGCTGTAGGGCCAGGGGTAGGGGTAAGACTAGAGGTAGTGCTAGGCGTAGGCCTAGGGCGAGGGGGAGTGCTCGGGGTAGGGTTAGGTGAAGTGCAAGTGGTTGGCAGAGGCCCACGGGCAGTGTTAGTGTTAGGGCTCATGTTAGGCCTAGGATTAGTGGTAGTGGTAGGGGTTGGCCGAGGGCTAGGGGTAGGTGTCACGGGAGGGCTTCGTTTAGTCCTAGGACTCGGAACAGGTGTAGGGCTGGATTCGGGTGTGGCTAGGGTGGGTCTAGGGTGATTCCGTAGGACACGGGTTAGTGTTCTGGCTAACGGTAGGGCAAAGTGTACTGGTCGGTGACGGGCAAGTGGTAGGCCTCTGACTAGAGTGAGCACTGGGCGTTGGTCTAGGTCCCGAGCTAGGGCTAGTGGGAGCGGTAGACGTAGCACTGTGGTAGGCATAGGGCAAGAGGTGGGTGTCGGGGTAAACCTAGGAGTAGGCCTAGGGCCAGGATTTGGAACTGTGGCTAGGGGTAGGGATGGGGTTGGGCCTATGGGTAGGGGAAGCTGTAGGGCCAGGGGTATGGGTAGGACTAGAGGTAGTGCTAGGCGTAGGCCTAGGGCGATGGGTAGTGCTCGGGGTAGGGTTAGTTGAAGGGCTAGTGGTTGGCAGAGGCCCACGGGCAGTGTTAGTGTTAGGGCTCAAGTTAGGCCTAGGATTAGTAATAGAGGTAGGGGTTGGAGGAGGGCTAGGTGTAGGTGTCACGGGAGGGCTCCGTTTAGTCCTAGGACTCAAAACAGGTGTACGACTGGATTCGGGTGTGGCTAAGTGTGGGTCCAGGGTGATTCGTAGGACACGGGTTAGTGCTCTGGCTAACGGTATGGCAAGGTGTACTGGTCGGGGACGGGCAAATGCTAGGACTCGGACTAGAGTGAGCACTGGGCGTTGGTCTAGGGCCGAGCTAGGTCTAGTGGCAGCGGTAGGCGAAGCGCTGGGGTAGGCATAGGGCAAGAGATGGGTGTCGGTGTAAACCTAGGAGTAGGCCTAGGCCCAGTAGTTGGAGCTGTGGCTAGGGGTAGGGATGGGGGTGGGCCTATGTGTAGGGGTAGTTTTAGCGCCAGGGGTAGGGGTAGGACTAGAGGTAGTGCTAGGCGTAGGCCTAGGGCGAGGGGGAGTACTCTGGGTAGGGTTAGGTGAAGGGCTAGTGGTTGGCAGAGGCCCACGGGCAGTGTTAGTGTTAGGGCTCATGTTAGGCCTAGGATTAGTGGTAGTGGTAGTGATTGGCCGAGGGCTAGGGGTAGGTGTCACTGGAGGGCTCCGTTTAGTCCTAGGAATTGAGACAGTTGTAGGGCTGGATTCGGGTGTGGCTAAGGGTGGGTCCAGGGTGATTCCGTAGGTCACGGGTTAGTCCTCTGGCTAACGGTAGGGCAAGGTGTACTGGTCGGTGACGGGCAAGTGCTAGGCCTCGGTCTAGAGTGAGCACCTGGCGTTGGTATAGGGCCCGAGCTAGGGCTAGTGGGAGCGGTAGGTGTAGCGCTGGGGTAGGCATAGGGCAAGAGGTGGGTGTCGGGGTAAACCTAGGAGTAGTCCTAGGGCCAGGAGTTGGAGCTGTGGCTAGGGGTAGTGATGGGGGTGGGCCTATGGTTAGGGGTAGCTGTAGGGCCAGGTGTAGGGGTAGGACTAGAGGTAGTGCTAGGCGTAGGCCTAGGGCGAGGGGGAGTGCTCGGGATAGGGTTAGTTGAAGGGCTAGTGGTTGGCCGAGGCCCACGGGCAGTGTTACTGTTAGGGCTCAAGTTAGGCCTTGGATATAATAGTGGTAGGGGTTGGCCGAGGGCTAGGTGTAGTTGTCACGGGAGGGCTTTGTTTAGTCCTAGGACACAAAACAGGTGTACGGCTGGATTCGGGTGTGGCTAAGGGTGGGTCCAGGGTGATTCCGTAGGACACGGGTTAGTGCTCTGGCTAACGGTATGGCAAGGTGTACTGGTCGGGGACGGGCAAATGCAAGGCCTCGGACTAGAGTGAGCACTGGACGTTGGTCTAGGGCCGAGCTAGGGCTTGTGGCAGCGGTAGGCGAAGCGCTGGGGTAGGCATAGGGCAAGAGATGGGTGTCGGTGTAAACCTAGGAGTAGGCCTAGGGCCAGTAGATGGAGCTGTGGCTAGGGGTAGGGATGGGGGTGGGCCTATGGGTAGGGGTAGCTTTAGGGCCAGGGGTAGGGGTAGGACTAGAGGTAGTGCTAGGCGTAGGCCTAGGGCGAGGGGGAGTGCTCGGGGTAGGGTTAGGTGAAGTGCTAGTGGTTGGCAGAGGCCCACGGGCAGTGTTAGTGTTAGGGCTCGTGTTAGGCCTAGGATTAGTGGTAGTGGTAGGGGTTTGCCGAGGGCTAAAGGTAGGTGTCACGGAAAAACTCCGGTTAGTCCTAGGACTCGGAACAGGTGTAGGACTGGATTCGGGTGTGGCTAAGGGTGGGTACAGGTCGATTTCGTGGGACACAGGTTAGTATTCTGGCTAACGGTAGGGCAAGGTGTACTGGTCGGCGGTAGGCAAGTGCTAGGCCTCGGACTAGAGTGAGCACTGGGCGTTGGTCGAGGGCCCGAGCTAGGGCTAGTGGGAGCGGTAGGCGTAGCGCTGGGGTAGGCTTAGGGCAAGAGGTGGGTGTCGGGGTAAACCTAGGAGTAGGCCTAGGGCCAGAAGTTGGAGCCGTGGCTAGGGGTAGGGATGGGGGTGGGCCTGTGGGTAGGGTCAGGGGTAGGGGTAGGACTAGAGTTAGTGCTAGGCGTAGGCCTAGGGCGAGGGGGAGTGCTCGGGGTAGGGTTAGTTGAAGGGCTAGTGGTTGGCAGAGGCCCACGGGCAGTGTTAGTGTTAGGGCTCAAGTTAGGCCTAGGATTAGTAATAGTGGTAGGGGTTGGCCGAGGGCTAGGTGTAGTTGTCACGGGATGGCTCCGTTTAGTCATAGAACTCAAAACAGGTGTATGGCTGGATTCGGGTGTGGCTAAGGGTGGGTCAAGGGTGATTCCGTAGGACACGGGTTAGTGCTCTGGCTAACGGTATGGCAAGGTGTACTGGTCGGAGATGGGCAAATGCTAGGCTTCGGACTAGAGTGAGCACTGGGCGTTGGTCTAGGGCTTGAGCTAGGGCTAGTGGGAGCGGTAGGCGTAGCGCTGGGGTAGGCATAGGGCAAGAGGTGGATGTCGGGGTAAACTTAGGAGTAGGCCTAGGGCCAGGAGTTGGAGCTGTGGCTAGGGGTAGGGATTGGGGTGGGCCTATGGGTAGGGGTAGCTGTAGGGCCAAGGGTATGGGTAGGACTAAAGGTAGTGCTAGGCGTAGGCCTAGGGCGATGTGTAGTGCTCGGGGTTGGATTTGGTGAAGGGCTAGTGGTTGGCAGAGGCCCACGGGCAGTGTTAGTGTTAGGGCTCAAGTTAGGCCTAGGATTAGTAATAGAGGTAGGGGTTGGCCGAGGGCTAGGTGTAGGTGTCACGGGAGGGCTCCGTTTAGTCCTAGGACTTGAAACAGTTGTAGGGCTGGATTCGCGTGTGGCTAAGGGTGGGTCCAGGGTGATTCCGTAGGTCACGGATTAGTCCTCTGGCTAACGGTAGGGCAAGGTGTACTGGTCGGTGACGGGCAAGTGCTAGGCCTCGGACTAGATTGAGCACTGGGCGTTGGTCTAGGGCCGAGCTAGGGCTAGTGGGAGCGGTAGGCGTAGCGCTGGGGTAGGCATAGGGCAAGAGGTGGGTGTCGGTGTAAACCTAGGAGTAGGCCTAGGGCCAGTAGTTGGAGCTGTGGCTAGGGGTAGGGATGGGGGTGGGCCTATTGGTAGGGGTAGCTGTAGTGCCAGGGGTAAGTGTAGGACTAGAGGTAGTGCTAGGCGTAGGCCTAGGGCGAGGTGTAGTGCTCGGGGTAGGATTAGGTGAAAAGCTAGTGGTTGGCAGAGGCACACGGGCAGTGTTAGTGTTAGGGCTCATGTTAGGCCTAGGATTAGTGGTAGTGGTAGGGGTTGGCCGAGGGCTAGGGATATGGGTCACGGGATGTCTCCGTTTAGTCCTAGGACTTGAAAGAGTTGTAGGGCTGGATTCGGGTGTGGCTAAGGGTGGGTCCAGTGAGATTCCGTAGGACACGGGTTAGTGCTCTGGGTAATGGTAGGGCAAGGTGTACTGGTCTGAGATGGGCAAATGCTAGGCTTCGGACTAGAGTGAGCACTGGGCGTTGGTCTAGGGCCCGAGCTAGGGCGAGTGGGAGCGGTAGGCGTAGCGCTGGGGTAGGCATAGGGCAAGAGGTGGGTGTCGGGGTAAACGTAGGAGTAGGCCTAGGGCCAGGAGGTGGAGCTGTGGCTAGGGGTAGGGATTGGAGTGGGCCTATGGTTAGGGGTAGCTGTAGGGCCCGGTGTAGGGGTAGGACTAGAGGTAGTGCTAGGCGTAAGCCTAGCGCGAGGGGGAGTGCTCGGGGTAGGGTTAGGTGAAGGGCTAGTGATGGCGGAGGCCCACGGGCAGTGTTATTGTTAGGGCTCATGTTAGGCCTAGGATTAGTGGTAGTGGTAGGGGTTGGCCGAGGGCCTGGTGTAGGTGTCAAGGGAGGGCTCCGTTAAGTCCTAGGACTCGGAACAGGTGTAGGGCTGGATTCGGGTGTGGCTAAAGGTGGGTCCAGGTTGATTTCGTGGGACACAGGTTAGTGTTCTGGCTAACGGTAGGGCAAGGTGTACTGGTCGGCGACGGGCAAGTGCTAGGCCTCGGACTAGAGTGAGCACTGGGCGTTGGTCTAGGGCCCGAGCTAGGGCTAGTGGGAGCGGTAGGCGTAGCGCTGGGGTAGGCATAGGGCAAGAGGTGGGTGTCGGGGTAAACCTAGGAGGAGGCCTAGGGCCAGGAGTTGGAGCTGTGGCTAGGGGTAGGGATGGGGGTGGGCCTGTGGGTAGGGTAGCTATAGGGTCAGGGTTAGGGGTAGGACTAGAGATAGTGCTAGGCGTAGGCCTAGGGCGAGGGGGAGTGCTCGGGGTATGGTTAGGTGAAGGGCTAGTGGTTGGCAGAGACCTACGGGCAGTGTTAGTGTTAGGGCTCATGTTAGGCCTAAAATTAGTGGTAGTGGTAGGGGTTGGCCGAGGGCTAGGGGTAGGTGTCACGGGAGGGCTCCGTTTAGTCCTAGGACTTGAAACAGGTGTAGGGCTGGATTCGGGTGTGGCTAAGTGTGGGTCCAGAGTGATTCCGTAGGACACGGGTTAGTCCTCTGGCTAACGGTAAGGAAAGGTGTACTGGTCGGTGACGGGCAAGTGGTAGGCCTTGGACTAAAGTGAGCACTGGGCGTTGGTCTAGGGCCGAGCTAGGGCTAGTGGCAGCGGTAGGCGAAGCGCTGGGCTAGGCATAGGGCAAGAGATGGGTGTCGGTGTAAACCTAGGAGTAGGCCTAGGGCCAGTAGTTGGAGCTGTGGCTAGGGGTAGGGATGGGTGTGGGCCTATGGGTAGGGGTAGCTGTAGGGCAGGGGTAGGGGTAGGACTAGAGGTAGTGCTAGGCGTAGGCCTAGGACGAGGGAGAGTGCTCTGGGTAGGGTTAGGTGAAGGGCTAGTGGTTGGCAGAGGCCTACGGGCAGTGTTCATGTTAGGGCTCATGTTAGGCCTAGGATTAGTGGTAGTGGTAGGGGTTGGCCGAGGGCTAGGGGTAGGGGTCTCGGGATGTCTCCGTTTAGTCCTAGGACTTGAAACAGGTGTAGGGCTGGATTCGGGTGTGGCTTATGGTGGGTCCAGGGAGATTCCGTAGGACACGGGTTAGTGCTCTGGGTAACGGTATGGCAAGGTGTACTGGTCGGGGACTGGCAAATGCTAGGCCTCGGACTAGAGTGAGCACTGGGCGTTGGTCTAGGGCCCGAGCTAGGGCTAGTGGGAGCGGTAGGCGTGGCGCTGGGGAAGGCATAGGGCAAAAAGTGGGTGTCGGGGTAAACCCAGGAGTAGGCCTAGGGCCAGGAGTTTGAGCTGTGGCTAGGAGTAGGGATGGGGGTGGGCCTATGGTTAGGGGTAGCTGTAGGGCCAGGGGTAGGGGTAGGACTAGAGGTAGTGCTAGGCGTAGGCCTAGGGCGAGGGGGAGTGCTCGGGGTAGGGTTAGGTGAAGTGCTAGTGCTTGGCAGAGGCCCACGGGCAGTGTTAGTGTTAGGGCTCATGTTAGGCCTAGGATTAGTGGTAGTGGTAGGGGTTGGCCGAGGGCTAGGGGTAGGGGTCACTGGATGTCTCCGTTTAGTCCTAGGACTTGAAACAGGTGTAGGGCTTGATTCGGGTGTGGCTTATGGTGGGTCCAGGGAGATTCCGTAGGACACGGATTAGTGCTCTGGCTAACGGTAGGGCAAGGTGTACTGGTCGGTGACGGCAAGTGGTAGGCCTCGAATTAGAGTGAGCACTGGGCGTTGTTCTAGGTCCCGAGCTAGGGCTAGTGGGAGCGGTAGGCGTAGCGCTGTGGTAGGCATAGGGCAAGAGGTGGGTGTCGGGGTAAACCTAGGAGTAGGCCTAGGGCCAGGATTTGGAGCTGTGGCTAGGGGTAGGGATGGGGTTGGGCCTATGGGTAGGGGTAGCTGTAGGGCCAGGGGTATGGGTAGGACTAGAGGTAGTGCTAGGCGTAGGCCTAGGGTGATGGGTAGTGCTCGGGGTAGGGTTAGTTGAAGGGCTAGTGGCTGGCTGAGGTCTACGGGCAGTGTTAGTGTTAGGACTCAAGTTAGGCCTAGGATTAGTAATAGTGGTAGGGGTTGGCCGAGGGCTAGGGGTTGGGGTCTCGGGATGTCTCCGTTTAGTCCTAGGAGTTGAAACAGGTGTAGGGCTGGATTCGGGTGTGGCTAAGTGTGGGTCCAGGGAGATTCCGTAGGACACGGATTAGTGCTCTGGCTAACGGTAGGGCAAGGTGTACTGGTCGGAGATGGGCAAATGCTAGGCTTCGGACTAGAGTGAGCACTGGGCGTTGGTCTACGCCCGAGCTAGGGCTAGTGGGAGCGGTAGGCGTAGCGCTGGGGTAGGCATAGGGCAAGAGGTGGGTGTCGGGGTAAACCTAGGAGTAGTCCTAGGGCCAGGAGTTGGAGCTGTGGCTAGGGGTAGTGTTGGGGGTGGGCCTATGGGTAGAAGTAGCTGTAGTGCCAGGGGTAAGGGTAGGACTAGAGGTAGTGCTAGGCGTAGGCCTAGTGCGAGAGGGAGTGCTCTGGGTAGGGTTAGGTGAAGGGCTAGTGGTTGGCAGAGGCCTACGGGCAGTGTTAGTGTTAGGTCTCATGTTAGGCCTAGGATTAGTGGTAGTGGTAGGGGTTGGCCGATGGCTAGGTGTAGGGGTCACGGGATGGCTCCGTTTAGTCCTAGGACTTGAAACAGGTGTAGGGCTGGATTTGGGTATGGCTAAGGGTGGGTCCAGGGTGATTCCGTAGGACACGGGTTAGTGTTCTGCCTAAAGGTAGGGCAAGGTGTGCTGGTCAAGGACGGGCAAATGCTAGGCTTCGGACAAGAGTGAGCACTGGGCGTTGGTCTAGGGCCCGAGCTAGGGCTAGTGGGAGCAGTAGGCGTAGCGCTGGGGTAGGCATAGGGCAAGAAGTGGGTGTCGGGGTAAACCTAGGATTAGGACTAAGGCCAGGAGTTGGACCTGTGGCTAGGAGTAGGGATGGGGGTGGGCCTATGGTTAAGGGTAGCTGTAGGGCCAGGGGTAGGGGTAGGACTAGAGGTAGTGCTAGGCGTAGGCCTAGGGAGAGGGGGAGTGCTCGGGGTAGGGTTAGGTGAAGTGCTAGTGGTTGGCAGAGGCCCACGGGCAGTGTTAGTGTTAGGGCTCATGTTAGGCCTAGGATTAGTGGTAGTGGTAGGGGTTGGCCGAGGGCTAACGGTAGGTGTCACGGGAAAACTCCGGTTAGTCCTAGGACTCGGAACAGGTGTAGGGCTGGATTCGGGTGTGGCTAATAGTGTGTACAGGTTGATTTCGTGGGACACAGGTTAGTGTTCTGGCTAACGGTAGGGCAAGGTGTACTGGTCGGCGACGAGCAAGTGCTAGGCCTCGGATTAGAGTGAGCACTGGGCGTTGGTCTAGGGCCCGAGCTAGGGCTAGTGGGAGCGGTAGGCGTAGCGCTGGGGTAGGCTTAGGGCAAGAGGTGGGTGTCGGGGTAAAACTAGGAGTAGGCCTAGGGCCAGGAGTTGGAGCTGTGGCTAGGGGTAGGGATGGGGGTGGGCCTGTGGGTACGGTCAGGGGTAGGGGTAGGACTAGAGTTAGTGCTAGGCGTAGGCCTAGGGCGAGGGGGAGTGCTCGGGGTAGGGTGAGGTGAAGGGCTAGTGGTTGGCAGAGGCCTACCGGCAGTGTTAGTGTTAGGGCTCATGTTATGCCTAAAATTAGTGGTAGTGGTAGGGGTTGGCCGAGGGCTAGGGGTAGATATCACGGGAGGGCTTCGTTTAGTCCTAGCACTCAAAACAGGTGTACGGCTGGATTCGGGTGTGGCTAAGGGTGGGTCCAGGGTGATTCCGTAGGACACGGGTTAGTGCTCTGGCTAACGGTATGGCAAGGTCTACTGGTCGGGGACGGGCAAATGCTAGGCCTCGGACTAGAGTGAGCACTGGGCGTTGGTCTAGGGCCCGAGCTAGGGCTAGTGGGAGCGGTAGGCGTGGCGCTGGGGTAGGCATAGGGCAAGAGGTGGGTGTCGGGGTAAACCTAGGAGTAGGCCTAGGGCCAGGATTTGGAACTGTGGCTAGGGGTAGGGATGGGGTTGGGCCTATGGGTAGGGGTAGCTGTAGGGCCAGGGGTAGGGGTAAGACTAGAGGTAGTGCTAGGCGTAGGCCTAGGGCGAGGGGGAGTGCTCGGGGTAGGGTTAGGTGAAGTGCAAGTGGTTGGCAGAGGCCCACGGGCAGTGTTAGTGTTAGGGCTCATGTTAGGCCTAGGATTAGTGGTAGTGGTAGGGGTTGGCCGAGGGCTAGGGGTAGGTGTCACGGGAGGGCTTCGTTTAGTCCTAGGACTCGGAACAGGTGTAGGGCTGGATTCGGGTGTGGCTAGGGTGGGTCTAGGGTGATTCCGTAGGACACGGGTTAGTGTTCTGGCTAACGGTAGGGCAAAGTGTACTGGTCGGTGACGGGCAAGTGGTAGGCCTCTGACTAGAGTGAGCACTGGGCGTTGGTCTAGGTCCCGAGCTAGGGCTAGTGGGAGCGGTAGACGTAGCACTGTGGTAGGCATAGGGCAAGAGGTGGGTGTCGGGGTAAACCTAGGAGTAGGCCTAGGGCCAGGATTTGGAACTGTGGCTAGGGGTAGGGATGGGGTTGGGCCTATGGGTAGGGGAAGCTGTAGGGCCAGGGGTATGGGTAGGACTAGAGGTAGTGCTAGGCGTAGGCCTAGGGCGATGGGTAGTGCTCGGGGTAGGGTTAGTTGAAGGGCTAGTGGTTGGCAGAGGCCCACGGGCAGTGTTAGTGTTAGGGCTCAAGTTAGGCCTAGGATTAGTAATAGAGGTAGGGGTTGGAGGAGGGCTAGGTGTAGGTGTCACGGGAGGGCTCCGTTTAGTCCTAGGACTCAAAACAGGTGTACGACTGGATTCGGGTGTGGCTAAGTGTGGGTCCAGGGTGATTCGTAGGACACGGGTTAGTGCTCTGGCTAACGGTATGGCAAGGTGTACTGGTCGGGGACGGGCAAATGCTAGGACTCGGACTAGAGTGAGCACTGGGCGTTGGTCTAGGGCCGAGCTAGGTCTAGTGGCAGCGGTAGGCGAAGCGCTGGGGTAGGCATAGGGCAAGAGATGGGTGTCGGTGTAAACCTAGGAGTAGGCCTAGGCCCAGTAGTTGGAGCTGTGGCTAGGGGTAGGGATGGGGGTGGGCCTATGTGTAGGGGTAGTTTTAGCGCCAGGGGTAGGGGTAGGACTAGAGGTAGTGCTAGGCGTAGGCCTAGGGCGAGGGGGAGTACTCTGGGTAGGGTTAGGTGAAGGGCTAGTGGTTGGCAGAGGCCCACGGGCAGTGTTAGTGTTAGGGCTCATGTTAGGCCTAGGATTAGTGGTAGTGGTAGTGATTGGCCGAGGGCTAGGGGTAGGTGTCACTGGAGGGCTCCGTTTAGTCCTAGGAATTGAGACAGTTGTAGGGCTGGATTCGGGTGTGGCTAAGGGTGGGTCCAGGGTGATTCCGTAGGTCACGGGTTAGTCCTCTGGCTAACGGTAGGGCAAGGTGTACTGGTCGGTGACGGGCAAGTGCTAGGCCTCGGTCTAGAGTGAGCACCTGGCGTTGGTATAGGGCCCGAGCTAGGGCTAGTGGGAGCGGTAGGTGTAGCGCTGGGGTAGGCATAGGGCAAGAGGTGGGTGTCGGGGTAAACCTAGGAGTAGTCCTAGGGCCAGGAGTTGGAGCTGTGGCTAGGGGTAGTGATGGGGGTGGGCCTATGGTTAGGGGTAGCTGTAGGGCCAGGTGTAGGGGTAGGACTAGAGGTAGTGCTAGGCGTAGGCCTAGGGCGAGGGGGAGTGCTCGGGATAGGGTTAGTTGAAGGGCTAGTGGTTGGCCGAGGCCCACGGGCAGTGTTACTGTTAGGGCTCAAGTTAGGCCTTGGATATAATAGTGGTAGGGGTTGGCCGAGGGCTAGGTGTAGTTGTCACGGGAGGGCTTTGTTTAGTCCTAGGACACAAAACAGGTGTACGGCTGGATTCGGGTGTGGCTAAGGGTGGGTCCAGGGTGATTCCGTAGGACACGGGTTAGTGCTCTGGCTAACGGTATGGCAAGGTGTACTGGTCGGGGACGGGCAAATGCAAGGCCTCGGACTAGAGTGAGCACTGGACGTTGGTCTAGGGCCGAGCTAGGGCTTGTGGCAGCGGTAGGCGAAGCGCTGGGGTAGGCATAGGGCAAGAGATGGGTGTCGGTGTAAACCTAGGAGTAGGCCTAGGGCCAGTAGATGGAGCTGTGGCTAGGGGTAGGGATGGGGGTGGGCCTATGGGTAGGGGTAGCTTTAGGGCCAGGGGTAGGGGTAGGACTAGAGGTAGTGCTAGGCGTAGGCCTAGGGCGAGGGGGAGTGCTCGGGGTAGGGTTAGGTGAAGTGCTAGTGGTTGGCAGAGGCCCACGGGCAGTGTTAGTGTTAGGGCTCGTGTTAGGCCTAGGATTAGTGGTAGTGGTAGGGGTTTGCCGAGGGCTAAAGGTAGGTGTCACGGAAAAACTCCGGTTAGTCCTAGGACTCGGAACAGGTGTAGGACTGGATTCGGGTGTGGCTAAGGGTGGGTACAGGTCGATTTCGTGGGACACAGGTTAGTATTCTGGCTAACGGTAGGGCAAGGTGTACTGGTCGGCGGTAGGCAAGTGCTAGGCCTCGGACTAGAGTGAGCACTGGGCGTTGGTCGAGGGCCCGAGCTAGGGCTAGTGGGAGCGGTAGGCGTAGCGCTGGGGTAGGCTTAGGGCAAGAGGTGGGTGTCGGGGTAAACCTAGGAGTAGGCCTAGGGCCAGAAGTTGGAGCCGTGGCTAGGGGTAGGGATGGGGGTGGGCCTGTGGGTAGGGTCAGGGGTAGGGGTAGGACTAGAGTTAGTGCTAGGCGTAGGCCTAGGGCGAGGGGGAGTGCTCGGGGTAGGGTTAGTTGAAGGGCTAGTGGTTGGCAGAGGCCCACGGGCAGTGTTAGTGTTAGGGCTCAAGTTAGGCCTAGGATTAGTAATAGTGGTAGGGGTTGGCCGAGGGCTAGGTGTAGTTGTCACGGGATGGCTCCGTTTAGTCATAGAACTCAAAACAGGTGTATGGCTGGATTCGGGTGTGGCTAAGGGTGGGTCAAGGGTGATTCCGTAGGACACGGGTTAGTGCTCTGGCTAACGGTATGGCAAGGTGTACTGGTCGGAGATGGGCAAATGCTAGGCTTCGGACTAGAGTGAGCACTGGGCGTTGGTCTAGGGCTTGAGCTAGGGCTAGTGGGAGCGGTAGGCGTAGCGCTGGGGTAGGCATAGGGCAAGAGGTGGATGTCGGGGTAAACTTAGGAGTAGGCCTAGGGCCAGGAGTTGGAGCTGTGGCTAGGGGTAGGGATTGGGGTGGGCCTATGGGTAGGGGTAGCTGTAGGGCCAAGGGTATGGGTAGGACTAAAGGTAGTGCTAGGCGTAGGCCTAGGGCGATGTGTAGTGCTCGGGGTTGGATTTGGTGAAGGGCTAGTGGTTGGCAGAGGCCCACGGGCAGTGTTAGTGTTAGGGCTCAAGTTAGGCCTAGGATTAGTAATAGAGGTAGGGGTTGGCCGAGGGCTAGGTGTAGGTGTCACGGGAGGGCTCCGTTTAGTCCTAGGACTTGAAACAGTTGTAGGGCTGGATTCGCGTGTGGCTAAGGGTGGGTCCAGGGTGATTCCGTAGGTCACGGATTAGTCCTCTGGCTAACGGTAGGGCAAGGTGTACTGGTCGGTGACGGGCAAGTGCTAGGCCTCGGACTAGATTGAGCACTGGGCGTTGGTCTAGGGCCGAGCTAGGGCTAGTGGGAGCGGTAGGCGTAGCGCTGGGGTAGGCATAGGGCAAGAGGTGGGTGTCGGTGTAAACCTAGGAGTAGGCCTAGGGCCAGTAGTTGGAGCTGTGGCTAGGGGTAGGGATGGGGGTGGGCCTATTGGTAGGGGTAGCTGTAGTGCCAGGGGTAAGTGTAGGACTAGAGGTAGTGCTAGGCGTAGGCCTAGGGCGAGGTGTAGTGCTCGGGGTAGGATTAGGTGAAAAGCTAGTGGTTGGCAGAGGCACACGGGCAGTGTTAGTGTTAGGGCTCATGTTAGGCCTAGGATTAGTGGTAGTGGTAGGGGTTGGCCGAGGGCTAGGGATATGGGTCACGGGATGTCTCCGTTTAGTCCTAGGACTTGAAAGAGTTGTAGGGCTGGATTCGGGTGTGGCTAAGGGTGGGTCCAGTGAGATTCCGTAGGACACGGGTTAGTGCTCTGGGTAATGGTAGGGCAAGGTGTACTGGTCTGAGATGGGCAAATGCTAGGCTTCGGACTAGAGTGAGCACTGGGCGTTGGTCTAGGGCCCGAGCTAGGGCGAGTGGGAGCGGTAGGCGTAGCGCTGGGGTAGGCATAGGGCAAGAGGTGGGTGTCGGGGTAAACGTAGGAGTAGGCCTAGGGCCAGGAGGTGGAGCTGTGGCTAGGGGTAGGGATTGGAGTGGGCCTATGGTTAGGGGTAGCTGTAGGGCCCGGTGTAGGGGTAGGACTAGAGGTAGTGCTAGGCGTAAGCCTAGCGCGAGGGGGAGTGCTCGGGGTAGGGTTAGGTGAAGGGCTAGTGATGGCGGAGGCCCACGGGCAGTGTTATTGTTAGGGCTCATGTTAGGCCTAGGATTAGTGGTAGTGGTAGGGGTTGGCCGAGGGCCTGGTGTAGGTGTCAAGGGAGGGCTCCGTTAAGTCCTAGGACTCGGAACAGGTGTAGGGCTGGATTCGGGTGTGGCTAAAGGTGGGTCCAGGTTGATTTCGTGGGACACAGGTTAGTGTTCTGGCTAACGGTAGGGCAAGGTGTACTGGTCGGCGACGGGCAAGTGCTAGGCCTCGGACTAGAGTGAGCACTGGGCGTTGGTCTAGGGCCCGAGCTAGGGCTAGTGGGAGCGGTAGGCGTAGCGCTGGGGTAGGCATAGGGCAAGAGGTGGGTGTCGGGGTAAACCTAGGAGGAGGCCTAGGGCCAGGAGTTGGAGCTGTGGCTAGGGGTAGGGATGGGGGTGGGCCTGTGGGTAGGGTAGCTATAGGGTCAGGGTTAGGGGTAGGACTAGAGATAGTGCTAGGCGTAGGCCTAGGGCGAGGGGGAGTGCTCGGGGTATGGTTAGGTGAAGGGCTAGTGGTTGGCAGAGACCTACGGGCAGTGTTAGTGTTAGGGCTCATGTTAGGCCTAAAATTAGTGGTAGTGGTAGGGGTTGGCCGAGGGCTAGGGGTAGGTGTCACGGGAGGGCTCCGTTTAGTCCTAGGACTTGAAACAGGTGTAGGGCTGGATTCGGGTGTGGCTAAGTGTGGGTCCAGAGTGATTCCGTAGGACACGGGTTAGTCCTCTGGCTAACGGTAAGGAAAGGTGTACTGGTCGGTGACGGGCAAGTGGTAGGCCTTGGACTAAAGTGAGCACTGGGCGTTGGTCTAGGGCCGAGCTAGGGCTAGTGGCAGCGGTAGGCGAAGCGCTGGGCTAGGCATAGGGCAAGAGATGGGTGTCGGTGTAAACCTAGGAGTAGGCCTAGGGCCAGTAGTTGGAGCTGTGGCTAGGGGTAGGGATGGGTGTGGGCCTATGGGTAGGGGTAGCTGTAGGGCAGGGGTAGGGGTAGGACTAGAGGTAGTGCTAGGCGTAGGCCTAGGACGAGGGAGAGTGCTCTGGGTAGGGTTAGGTGAAGGGCTAGTGGTTGGCAGAGGCCTACGGGCAGTGTTCATGTTAGGGCTCATGTTAGGCCTAGGATTAGTGGTAGTGGTAGGGGTTGGCCGAGGGCTAGGGGTAGGGGTCTCGGGATGTCTCCGTTTAGTCCTAGGACTTGAAACAGGTGTAGGGCTGGATTCGGGTGTGGCTTATGGTGGGTCCAGGGAGATTCCGTAGGACACGGGTTAGTGCTCTGGGTAACGGTATGGCAAGGTGTACTGGTCGGGGACTGGCAAATGCTAGGCCTCGGACTAGAGTGAGCACTGGGCGTTGGTCTAGGGCCCGAGCTAGGGCTAGTGGGAGCGGTAGGCGTGGCGCTGGGGAAGGCATAGGGCAAAAAGTGGGTGTCGGGGTAAACCCAGGAGTAGGCCTAGGGCCAGGAGTTTGAGCTGTGGCTAGGAGTAGGGATGGGGGTGGGCCTATGGTTAGGGGTAGCTGTAGGGCCAGGGGTAGGGGTAGGACTAGAGGTAGTGCTAGGCGTAGGCCTAGGGCGAGGGGGAGTGCTCGGGGTAGGGTTAGGTGAAGTGCTAGTGCTTGGCAGAGGCCCACGGGCAGTGTTAGTGTTAGGGCTCATGTTAGGCCTAGGATTAGTGGTAGTGGTAGGGGTTGGCCGAGGGCTAGGGGTAGGGGTCACTGGATGTCTCCGTTTAGTCCTAGGACTTGAAACAGGTGTAGGGCTTGATTCGGGTGTGGCTTATGGTGGGTCCAGGGAGATTCCGTAGGACACGGATTAGTGCTCTGGCTAACGGTAGGGCAAGGTGTACTGGTCGGTGACGGCAAGTGGTAGGCCTCGAATTAGAGTGAGCACTGGGCGTTGTTCTAGGTCCCGAGCTAGGGCTAGTGGGAGCGGTAGGCGTAGCGCTGTGGTAGGCATAGGGCAAGAGGTGGGTGTCGGGGTAAACCTAGGAGTAGGCCTAGGGCCAGGATTTGGAGCTGTGGCTAGGGGTAGGGATGGGGTTGGGCCTATGGGTAGGGGTAGCTGTAGGGCCAGGGGTATGGGTAGGACTAGAGGTAGTGCTAGGCGTAGGCCTAGGGTGATGGGTAGTGCTCGGGGTAGGGTTAGTTGAAGGGCTAGTGGCTGGCTGAGGTCTACGGGCAGTGTTAGTGTTAGGACTCAAGTTAGGCCTAGGATTAGTAATAGTGGTAGGGGTTGGCCGAGGGCTAGGGGTTGGGGTCTCGGGATGTCTCCGTTTAGTCCTAGGAGTTGAAACAGGTGTAGGGCTGGATTCGGGTGTGGCTAAGTGTGGGTCCAGGGAGATTCCGTAGGACACGGATTAGTGCTCTGGCTAACGGTAGGGCAAGGTGTACTGGTCGGAGATGGGCAAATGCTAGGCTTCGGACTAGAGTGAGCACTGGGCGTTGGTCTACGCCCGAGCTAGGGCTAGTGGGAGCGGTAGGCGTAGCGCTGGGGTAGGCATAGGGCAAGAGGTGGGTGTCGGGGTAAACCTAGGAGTAGTCCTAGGGCCAGGAGTTGGAGCTGTGGCTAGGGGTAGTGTTGGGGGTGGGCCTATGGGTAGAAGTAGCTGTAGTGCCAGGGGTAAGGGTAGGACTAGAGGTAGTGCTAGGCGTAGGCCTAGTGCGAGAGGGAGTGCTCTGGGTAGGGTTAGGTGAAGGGCTAGTGGTTGGCAGAGGCCTACGGGCAGTGTTAGTGTTAGGTCTCATGTTAGGCCTAGGATTAGTGGTAGTGGTAGGGGTTGGCCGATGGCTAGGTGTAGGGGTCACGGGATGGCTCCGTTTAGTCCTAGGACTTGAAACAGGTGTAGGGCTGGATTTGGGTATGGCTAAGGGTGGGTCCAGGGTGATTCCGTAGGACACGGGTTAGTGTTCTGCCTAAAGGTAGGGCAAGGTGTGCTGGTCAAGGACGGGCAAATGCTAGGCTTCGGACAAGAGTGAGCACTGGGCGTTGGTCTAGGGCCCGAGCTAGGGCTAGTGGGAGCAGTAGGCGTAGCGCTGGGGTAGGCATAGGGCAAGAAGTGGGTGTCGGGGTAAACCTAGGATTAGGACTAAGGCCAGGAGTTGGACCTGTGGCTAGGAGTAGGGATGGGGGTGGGCCTATGGTTAAGGGTAGCTGTAGGGCCAGGGGTAGGGGTAGGACTAGAGGTAGTGCTAGGCGTAGGCCTAGGGAGAGGGGGAGTGCTCGGGGTAGGGTTAGGTGAAGTGCTAGTGGTTGGCAGAGGCCCACGGGCAGTGTTAGTGTTAGGGCTCATGTTAGGCCTAGGATTAGTGGTAGTGGTAGGGGTTGGCCGAGGGCTAACGGTAGGTGTCACGGGAAAACTCCGGTTAGTCCTAGGACTCGGAACAGGTGTAGGGCTGGATTCGGGTGTGGCTAATAGTGTGTACAGGTTGATTTCGTGGGACACAGGTTAGTGTTCTGGCTAACGGTAGGGCAAGGTGTACTGGTCGGCGACGAGCAAGTGCTAGGCCTCGGATTAGAGTGAGCACTGGGCGTTGGTCTAGGGCCCGAGCTAGGGCTAGTGGGAGCGGTAGGCGTAGCGCTGGGGTAGGCTTAGGGCAAG
Organism: Rhinolophus hipposideros; assembly: GCF_964194185.1. NCBI lineage: Eukaryota > Metazoa > Chordata > Mammalia > Chiroptera > Rhinolophidae > Rhinolophus > Rhinolophus hipposideros. The sequence continues at coordinate 556,650 of NW_027668998.1, forward strand.
AGGTGGGTGTCGGGGTAAAACTAGGAGTAGGCCTAGGGCCAGGAGTTGGAGCTGTGGCTAGGGGTAGGGATGGGGGTGGGCCTGTGGGTACGGTCAGGGGTAGGGGTAGGACTAGAGTTAGTGCTAGGCGTAGGCCTAGGGCGAGGGGGAGTGCTCGGGGTAGGGTGAGGTGAAGGGCTAGTGGTTGGCAGAGGCCTACCGGCAGTGTTAGTGTTAGGGCTCATGTTATGCCTAAAATTAGTGGTAGTGGTAGGGGTTGGCCGAGGGCTAGGGGTAGATATCACGGGAGGGCTTCGTTTAGTCCTAGCACTCAAAACAGGTGTACGGCTGGATTCGGGTGTGGCTAAGGGTGGGTCCAGGGTGATTCCGTAGGACACGGGTTAGTGCTCTGGCTAACGGTATGGCAAGGTCTACTGGTCGGGGACGGGCAAATGCTAGGCCTCGGACTAGAGTGAGCACTGGGCGTTGGTCTAGGGCCCGAGCTAGGGCTAGTGGGAGCGGTAGGCGTGGCGCTGGGGTAGGCATAGGGCAAGAAGTGGGTGTCGGGGTAAACCTAGGAGTAGGCCTAGGGCCAGGAGTTGGAGCTGTGGCTAGGAGTAGGGATGGGGGTGGACCTATGGTTAGGGGTAGCTTTAGGGCCAGGGGTAGGGGTAGGAATTGAGGTAGTGCTAGGCGTAGGCCTAGGGCGAGGGGGAGTGCTCGGGGTAGGGTTAGGTGAAGTGCTAGTGGTTGGCAGAGGCACACGGGCAGTGTTAGTGTTAGGGCCCATGTTAGGCCTAGGATTAGTGGTAGTGGTAGGGGTTGGCCGAGGGCTAGGGGTAGGTGTCACGGGAGGGCTTCGTTTAGTCCTAGGACTCGGAACAGGTGTAGGGCTGGATTCGGGTGTGGCTAGGGTGGGTCCAGGGTGATTCCGTAGGACACGGGTTAGTGTTCTGGCTAACGGTAGGGCAAAGTGTACTGGTCGGTGACGGGCAAGTGGTAGGCCTCAGACTAGAGTGAGCACTGGGCGTTGGTCTAGGTCCCGAGCTAGGGCTAGTGGGAGCGGTAGGCGTAGCGCTGTGGTAGGCATAGGGCAAGAGGTGGGTGTCGGGGTAAACCTAGGAGTAGGCCTAGGGCCAGGATTTGGAGCTGTGGCTAGGGGTAGGGATGTGGTTGGGCCTATGGGTAGGGGTAGCTGTAGGGCCAGGGGTATGGGTAGGACTAGAGGTAGTGCTAGGCGTAGGCCTAGGGTGATGGGTAGTGCTCGGGGTAGGGTTAGTTGAAGGGCTAGTGGCTGGCAGAGGTCTACGGGCAGTGTTAGTGTTAGGACTCAAGTTAGGCCTAGGATTAGTAATAGTGGTAGGGGTTGGCCGAGGGCTAGGGGTTGGGGTCTCGGGATGTCTCCGTTTAGTCCTAGGAGTTGAAACAGGTGTAGGGCTGGATTCGGGTGTGGCTAAGTGTGGGTCCAGGGAGATTCCGTAGGACACGGATTAGTGCTCTGGCTAACGGTAGGGCAAGGTGTACTGGTCGGAGATGGGCAAATGCTAGGCTTCGGACTAGAGTGAGCACTGGGCGTTGGTCTACGCCCGAGCTAGGGCTAGTGGGAGCGGTAGGCGTAGCGCTGGGGTAGGCATAGGGCAAGAGGTGGGTGTCGGGGTAAACCTAGGAGTATTCCTAGGGCCAGGAGTTGGAGCTGTGGCTAGGGGTAGGGATGGGGGTGGGCCTATGGTTAGGGGTAGCTGTAGGTCCAGGGGTAGGGGTAGGAATAGAGGTAGTGCTAGGCGTAGGCCTAGGGCGAGGGGGAGTGCTCGGGGTAGGGTTAGGTGAAGTGCTAGTGCTTGGCAGAGGCCCACGGGCAGTGTTAGTGTTAGGGCTCATGTTAGGCCTAGGATTAGAGGTAGTGGTAGGGGTTGGCCGAGGGCTAGGGGTAGGGGTCACTGGATGTCTCCGTTTAGTCCTAGGACTTGAAACAGGTGTTGGGCTTGATTCGGGTGTGGCTTATGGTGGGTCCAGGGAGATTCCGTAGGACACGGGTTAGTGCTCTGGCTAACGGTAGGGCAAGGTGTACTGGTCGGTGACGGGCAAGTGGTAGGCCTCGAATTAGAGTGAGCACTGGGCGTTGTTCTAGGTCCCGAGCTAGGGCTAGTGGGAGCGGTAGGCGTAGCGCTGGGGTAGGCATAGGGCAAGAGGTGGGTGTCGGTGTAAACCTAGGAGTAGGCCTAAGTCCAGGAGTTGGAGCTGTGGCTAGGGGTAGGGATGGGGGTGGACCTATTGGTAGGGGTAGCTGTAGAGCCAGGGGTAAGGGTAGGACTAGAGGTAGTGCTAGGCGTAGGCCTAGGGCGAGGTGTAGTGCTCGGGGTAGGATTAGGTGAAGGGCTAGTGGTTGGCAGAGGCACACGGGCAGTGTTAGGGTTAGGGCTCATGTTAGGCCTAGGATTAGTGGTAGTGGTAGGTGTTGGCCGAGGGCTAGGGATACGGGTCACGGGATGTCTCCGTTTAGTCCTAGGACTTGAAAGAGTTGTAGGGCTGGATTCGGGTGTGGCTAAGGGTGGGTCCAGTGAGATTCCGTAGGACACGGGTTAGTGCTCTGGGTAATGGTAGGGCAAGGTGTACTGGTCTGAGATGGGCAAATGCTAGGCTTCGGACTAGAGTGAGCACTGGGCGTTGGTCTAGGGCCCGAGCTAGGGCTAGTGGGAGCGGTAGGCGTAGCGCTGGGGTAGGCATAGGGCAAGAGGTGGGTGTTGGGGTAAACCTAGGAGGAGGCCTAGGGCCAGGAGTTGGAGCTGTGGCTAGGGGTAGGGATGGGGGTGGGCCTGTGGGTAGGGTAGCTATAGGGTCAGGGGTAGGGGTAGGACTAGAGATAGTGCTAGGCGTAGGCCTAGGGCGAGGGGGAGTGCTCGGGGTATGGTTAGGTGAAGGGCTAGTGGTTGGCAGAGACCTACGGGCAGTGTTAGTGTTAGGGCTCATGTTAGGCCTAAAATTAGTGGTAGTGGTAGGGGTTGGCCGAGGGCTAGGGGTAGGTGTCACGGGAGGGCTCCGTTTAGTCCTAGGACTTGAAACAGGTGTAGGGCTGGATTCGGGTGTGGCTAAGTGTGGGTCCAGGGTGATTCCGTAGGACACGGGTTAGTCCTCTGGCTAACTGTAAGGAAAGGTGTACTGGTCGGTGACGGGCAAGTGGTAGGCCTTGGACTAAAGTGAGCACTGGGCGTTGGTCTAGGGCCGAGCTAGGGCTAGTGGCAGCGGTAGGCGAAGCGCTGGGGTAGGCATAGGGCAAGAGATGGGTGTCGGTGTAAACCTAGGAGTAGGCCTAGGGCCAGTAGTTGGAGCTGTGGCTAGGGGTAGGGATGGGGGTGGGCCTATGGGTAGGGGTAACTGTAGGGCAGGGGTAGGGGTAGGACTAGAGGTAGTGCTATGCGTAGGCCTAGGACGAGGGAGAGTGCTCTGGGTAGGGTTAGGTGAAGGGCTAGTGGTTGGCAGAGGCCTACGGGCAGTGTTCATGTTAGGGCTCATGTTAGGCCTAGGATTAGTGGTAGTGGTAGGGGTTGGCCGAGGGCTAGGGGTAGGGGTCTCGGGATGTCTCCGTTTAGTCCTAGGACTTGAAACAGATGTAGGGCGGATTCGGGTGTGGCTAAGTGTGGGTCCAGGAAGATTCCGTAGGACACGGGTTAGTGCTCTGGCTAACGGTAGGGCAAGGTGTACTGGTCGGAGATGGGCAAATGCTAGGCTTCGGACTAGAGTGAGCACTGGGCGTTGGTCTAGGGCCCGAACTAGGGCTACTGGGAGCGGTAGGCGTGGCGCTGGGGAAGGCATAGGGCAAGAAGTGGGTGTCCCGGTAAACCCAGGAGTAGGCCTAGGGCCAGGAGTTTGAGCTGTGGCTAGGAGTAGTGATGGGGGTGGGCCTATGGTTAGGGGTAGCTGTAGGGCCAGGGGTAGGGGTAGGACTAGAGGTAGTGCTAGGCGTAGGCCTAGGGCGAGGGGGAGTGCTCGGGGTAGGGTTAGGTGAAGTGCTAGTGCTTGGCAGAGGCCCACGGGCAGTGTTAGTGTTAGGGCTCATGTTAGGCCTAGGATTAGTGGTAGTGGTAGGGGTTGGCCGAGGGCTAGGGGTAGGGGTCACTGGATGTCTCCGTTTAGTCCTAGGACTTGAAACAGGTGTAGGGCTTGATTCGGGTGTGGCTTATGGTGGGTCCAGGGAGATTCCGTAGGACACGGGTTAGTGCTCTGGGTAATGGTAGGGCAAGGTGTACTGGTCTGAGATGGGCAAATGCTAGGCTTCGGACTAGAGTGAGCACTGGGCGTTGGTCTAGGGCCCGAGCTAGGGCTAGTGGGAGCGATAGGCGTAGCGCAGGGGTAGGCATAGGGCAAGAGGTGGGTGTCGGGGTAAACGTAGGAGTAGGCCTAGGGCCAGGAGGTGGAGCTGTGGCTAGGGGTAGGGATTGGAGTGGGCCTATGGTTAGGGGTAGCTGTAGGGCCCGGTGTAGGGGTAGGACTAGAGGTAGTGCTAGGCGTAAGCCTAGCGCGAGGGGGAGTGCTCGGGGTAGGGTTAGGTGAAGGGCTAGTGGTGGCAGAGGCCCACGGGCAGTGTTATTGTTAGGGCTCATGTTAGGCTTAGGATTAGTGGTAGTGGTAGGGGTTGGCCGAGGGCTAGGTGTAGGTGTCAAGGGAGGGCTCCGTTAAGTCCTAGGACTTGGAACAGGTGTAGGGCTGGATTCGGGTGTGGCTAAGGGTGGGTCCAGGTTGATTTCGTGGGACACAGGTTAGTGTTCTGGCTAACGGTAGGGCAAGGTGTACTGGTCGGCGACGGGCAAGTGCTAGGCCTTGGACTAGAGTGAGCACTGGGCATTGGTCTAGGGCCCAAGCTAGGGCTAGTGGGAGCGGTAGACGTAGCGCTGGGGTAGGCATAGGGCAAGAAGTGGGTGTCGGGGTAAACCTAGGAGGAGGCCTAGGGCCAGGAGTTGGAGCTGTGGCTGGGGGTAGGGATGAGGGTGGGCCTATGGGTAGGGGTAGCTGTAGGGCCAGCGGTAGGGGTAGGACTAGAGGTAGTGCTGGGCGTAAGCCTAGGGCGAGGTGTAGTTTTCGGGGTAGGATTAGGTGAAGGGCTAGTGGTTGGCAGAGGCACACGGGCAGTGTTAGGGTTAGGGCTCATGTTAGGCCTAGGATTAGTGGTAGTGGTAGTGGTTGGCCGAGGCCTAGGGGTAGGTGTCACAGAGGGCTCCGTTTAGTCCTAGGACTCCGAACAGGTGTAGGGCTCGATTCGGGTGTGGCTAAGGGTGAATCCAGGGTGATTCCGTAGGACACGGGTTAGTGCTCTGGCTAACGGTCGGGCAAGGTGTACTGGTCGGCGACGGGCAAGTGCTAGGCTTCGGACTAGAATGAGCACTGGGCGTTGGTCTAAGGCCCGAGCTAGGGCTAGTGGGAGCGGTAGGCGTAGCGCTGGGGTAGGCATAGGGCAAGAGGTGTGTGTCGGGGTAAACCTAGGAGTAGGCATAGGGCCAGGAGTTGGAGCTGTGGCTAGGGGTAGAAATGGGGATGGGCCTGTGGGTAGGGTAGCTGTAGGGTCAGGGGTAGGGTTAGGACTAGAGGTAGTGCTAGGCGTAGGCCTAGGGCGAGGGGGAGTGCACGGGGTAGGGTTAGGTGAAGAACTAGTGGTTGGCAGAAGCCTACGGGCATTGTTAGTGTTAGGGCTCATGTTAGGCCTAAAATAGTGGTAGTGGTAGGGGTTGGCCGAGGGCTAGGGTTAGGTGTCACGGGAGGGCTCCGTTTTGTCCTAGGACTGGGAACATGTGTAGGGCTGGATTCGAGTGTGGCTAGGGTGGGTCCAGGGTGATTCCGTAGGACACGGGTTAGTGCTCTGGCTAACGGTATGGCAAGGTGTACTGGTCGGGGACTGGCAAATGCTAGGCCTCGGACTAGAGTGAGCACTGGGCGTTGGTCTAGGGCCCGAGCTAGGGCTAGTGGGAGCGGTAGGCGTGGCGCTGGGGAAGGCATAGGGCAAGAAGTGGGTGTCGGGGTAAACCCAGGAGTAGGCCTAGGGCCAGGAGTTTGAGCTGTGGCTAGGAGTAGGGATGGGGGTGGGCCTATGGTTAGGGGTAGCTGTAGGGCCAGGGGTAGGGGTAGGACTAGAGGTAGTGCTAGGCGTAGGCCTAGGGCGAGGGGGAGTGCTCGGGGTAGGGTTAGGTGAAGTGCTAGTGCTTGGCAGAGGCCCACGGGCAGTGTTAGTGTTAGGGCTCATGTTAGGCCTAGGATTAGTGGTAGTGGTAGGGGTTGGCCGAGGGATAGGGGTAGGGGTCACTGGATGTCTCCGTTTAGTCCTAGGACTTGAAACAGGTGTAGGGCTTGATTCGGGTGTGGCTTATGGTGGGTCCAGGGAGATTCCGTAGGACACGGGTTAGTGCTCTGGCTAACGGTAGGGCAAGGTGTACTGGTCGGTGACGGGCAAGTGGTAGGCCTCGAATTAGAGTGAGCACTGGGCGTTGTTCTAGGTCCCGAGCTAGGGCTAGTAGGAGCGGTAGGCGTAGCGCTGGGGTAGGCATAGGGCAAGAGGGGGGTGTCGGTGTAAACCTAGGAGTAGGCCTAGGGCCAGGAGTTGGAGCTGTGGCTAGGGGTAGGGATGGGGGTGGGCCTATGGGTAGGGGTAGCTGTAGTGCCAGGGGTAAGGGTAGGACTAGAGGTAGTGCTAGGCGTAGGCCTAGGGCGAGGTGTAGTGCTCGGGGTAGGATTAGGTGAAGGGCTAGTGGTTGGCAGAGGCACACGGGCAGTGTTAGGGTTAGGGCTCATGTTAGGCCTAGGATTAGTGGTAGTGGTAGGGGTTGGCCGAGGGCTAGGGATACGGGTCACGGGATGTCTCCGTTTAGTCCTAGGACTTGAAACAGTTGTAGGGCTGGATTCGGGTGTGGCTAAGGGTGGGTCCAGTGAGATTCCGTAGGACACGGGTTAGTGCTCTGGGTAATGGTAGGGCAAGGTGTACTGGTCTGAGATGGGCAAATGCTAGGCTTCGGACTAGAGTGAGCACTGGGCGTTGGTCTAGGGCCCGAGCTAGGGCTAGTGGGAGCGGTAGGCGTAGCGCTGGGGTAGGCATAGGTCAAGAGGTGGGTGTCGTGGTAAACGTAGGAGTAGGCCTAGGGCCAGGAGGTGGAGCTGTGGCTAGGGGTAGGGATTGGAGTGGGCTATGGTTAGGGGTAGCTGTAGGGCCCGGTGTAGGGGTAGGACTAGAGGTAGTGCTAGGCGTAAGCCTAGCGCGTTGGAGTGCTCGGGGTAGGGTTAGGTGAAGGGCTAGTGGTGGCAGAGGCCCACGGGCAGTGTTATTGTTAGGGCTCATGTTAGGCCTAGGATTAGTGGTAGTGGTAGGGGTTGGCCGAGGGCTAGGTGTTTGTGTCAAGGGAGGGCTCCGTTAAGTCCTAGGACTCGGAACAGGTGTAGGGCTGGATTCGGGTGTGGCTAAGGGTGGGTCCAGGTTGATTTCGTGGGACACAGGTTAGTGTTCTGGCTAACGGTAGGGCAAGGTGTACCGGTCGGCGACGGGCAAGTGCTAGGCCTCGGACTAGAGTGAGCACTGGGCGTTGGTCTAGGGCCCGAGCTAGGGCTAGTGGGAGCGGTAGGCGTAGCGCTGGGGTAGGCATAGGGCAAGAGGTGGGTGTCGGGGTAAACCTAGGAGGAGGCCTAGGGCCAGGAGTTGGAGCTGTGGCTAGGGGTAGGGATGGGGGTGGGCCTGTGGGTACGGTAGCTATAGGGTCAGGGGTAGGGGTAGGACTAGAGATTGTGCTAGGCGTAGGCCTAGGGCGAGGGGGAGTGCTCGGGGTATGGTTAGGTGAAGGGCTAGTGGTTGGCAGAGACCTACGGGCAGTGTTAGTGTTAGGGCTCATGTTAGGCCTAAAATTAGTGGTAGTGGTAGGGGTTGGCCAAGGGCTAGGGGTAGGTGTCACGGGAGGGCTCCGTTTAGTCCTAGGACTTGAAACAGGTGTAGGGCTGGATTCGGGTGTGGCTAAGTGTGGGTCCAGGGTGATTCCGTAGGACACGGGTTAGTCCTCTGGCTAACGGTAAGGAAAGGTGTACTGGTCGGTGACGGGCAAGTGGTACGCCTTGTACTAAAGTGAGCACTGGGCGTTGGTCTAGGGCCCGAGCTAGGGCTAGTGGGAGCGGTAGGCGTAGCGCTGGGGTAGGCATAGGGCAAGAGGTGGGTGTCGGGTTAAACCTAGGAGGAGGCCTAGGGCCAGGAGTTGGAGCTGTGGCTAGGGGTAGGGATGGGGGTGGGCCTATGGGTAGGGGTAGCTGTAGGGCCAGCGGTAGGGGTAGGACTAGAGGTAGTGCTGGGCGTAGGCCTAGGGCGAGGTGTAGTTTTCGGGGTAGGATTAGGTGAAGGGCTAGTGGTTGGCAGAGGCACACGGGCAGTGTTAGGGTTAGGGCTCATGTTAGGCCTAGGATTAGTGGTAGTGGTAGTGTTTGGCCGAGGCCTAGGGGTAGGTGTCACAGAGGGCTCCGTTTAGTCCTAGGACTCCGAACAGGTGTAGGGCTCGATTCGGGTGTGGCTAGGGTGGGTCCAGGGTGATTCCGTAGGACACGGGTTAGTGCTCTGGCTAACGGTCGGGCAAGGTGTACTGGTCGGCGACGGGCAAGTGCTAGGCCTCGGACTAGAATGAGCACTGGGCGTTGGTCTAAGGCCCGAGCTAGGGCTAGTGGGAGCTGTAGGCGTAGCGCTGGGGTAGGCATAGGGCAAGAGGTGTGTGTCGGGGTAAACCTAGGAGTAGGCATAGGGCCAGGAGTTGGAGCTGTGGCTAGGGGTAGAAATGGGGATGGGCCTGTGGGTAGGGTAGCTGTAGGGTCAGGGGTAGGGTTAGGACTAGAGGTAGTGCTAGGCGTAGGCCTAGGGCGAGGGGGAGTGCTCGGGGTAGGGTTAGGTGAAGAACTAGTGGTTGGCAGAAGCCTACGGGCATTGTTAGTGTTAGGGCTCATGTTAGGCCTAAAATAGTGGTAGTGGTAGGGGTTGGCCGAGGGCTAGCGTTAGGTGTCACGGGAGGGCTCCGTTTTGTCCTAGGACTGGAAACATGTGTAGGGCTGGATTCGAGTGTGGCTAGGGTGGGTCCAGGGTGATTCCGTAGGACACGGGTTAGTGCTCTGGCTAACGGTATGGCAAGGTGTACTGGTCGGGGACTGGCAAATGCTAGGCCTCGGACTAGAGTGAGCACTGGGCGTTGGTCTAGGGCCCGAGCTAGGGCTAGTGGGAGCGGTAGGCGTGGCGCTGGGGAAGGCATAGGGCAAGAAGTGGGTGTCGGGGTAAACCCAGGAGTAGGCCTAGGGCCAGGAGTTTGAGCTGTGGCTAGGAGTAGGGATGGGGTTGGGCCTATGGTTAGGGGTAGCTGTAGGGCCAGGGGTAGGGGTAGGACTAGAGGTAGTGCTAGGCGTAGGCCTAGGGCGAGGGGGAGTGCTCGGGGTAGGGTTAGGTGAAGTGCTAGTGGTTGGCAGAGGCCCACGGGCAGTGTTAGTGTTAGGGCTCATGTTAGGCCTAGGATTAGTGGTAGTGGTAGGGGTTGGCCGAGGGCTAGGGGTAGGGGTCACTGGATGTCTCCGTTTAGTCCTAGGACTTGAAACAGGTGTAGGGCTTGATTCGGGTGTGGCTTATGGTGGGTCCAGGGAGATTCCGTAGGACACGGGTTAGTGCTCTGGGTAATGGTAGGGCAAGGTGTACTGGTCTGAGATGGGCAAATGCTACTCTTCGGACTAGAGTGAGCACTGGGCGTTGGTCTAGGGCCCGAGCTAGGGCTAGTGGGAGCGATAGGCGTAGCGCTGGGGTAGGCATAGGGCAAGAGGTGGGTGTCGGGGTAAACGTAGGAGTAGGCCTAGGGCCAGAAGGTGGAGCTGTGGCTAGGGGTAGGGATTGGAGTGGGCCTATGGTTAGGGGTAGATGTAGGGCCCGGTGTAGGGGTAGGACTAGAGGTAGTGCTAGGCGTAAGCCTAGCGCGAGGGGGAGTGCTCGGGGTAGGGTTAGGTGAAGGGCTAGTGGTGGCAGAGGCCCACGGGCAGTGTTATTGTTAGGGCTCATGTTAGGCTTAGGATTAGTGGTAGTGGTAGGGGTTGGCCGAGGGCTAGGTGTAGGTGTCAAGGGAGGGCTCCGTTAAGTCCTAGTTCTCGGAACAGGTGTAGGGCTGGATTCGGGTGTGGCTAAGAGTGGGTCCAGGTTGATTTCGTGGGACACAGGTTAGTGTTCTGGCTAACGGTAGGGCAAGGTGTACTGGTCGGCGACGGGCAAGTGCTAGGCCTCGGACTAGAGTGAGCACTGGGCATTGGTCTAGGGCCCGAGCTAGGGCTAGTGGGAGCAGTAGGCGTAGCGCTGGGGTAGGCATAGGGCAAGAGGTGGGTGTCGGGGTAAACGTAGGAGTAGGCCTAGGGCCAGGAGGTAGAGCTGTGGCTAGGGGTAGGGATTGGAGTGGGCCTATGGTTAGGGGTAGCTGTAGGGCCCGGTGTAGGGGTAGGACTAGAGGTAGTGCTAGGCGTAAGCCTAGCGCGAGGGGGAGTGCTCGGGGTAGGGTTAGGTGAAGGGCTAGTGGTGGCAGAGGCCCACGGGCAGTGTTATTGTTAGGGCTCATGTTAGGCCTAGGATTAGTGGTAGTGGTAGGGGTTGGCCGAGGGCTAGGTGTAGGTGTCAAGGGAGGGCTCCGTTAAGTCCTAGGACTCGGAACAGGTGTAGGGCTGGATTCGGGTGTGGCTAAGGGTGGGTCCAGGTTGATTTCGTGGGACACAGGTTAGTGTTCTGGCTAACGGTAGGGCAAGGTGTACCGGTCGGCGACGGGCAAGTGCTAGGCCTCGGACTAGAGTGAGCACTGGGCGTTGGTCTAGGGCCGAGCTAGGGCTAGTGGGAGCGGTAGGCGTAGCGCTGGGGTAGGCATAGGGCAAGTGGTGGGTGTCGGGGCAAACCTAGGAGTAGGCCTAGGGCCAGGAGTTGGAACTGTGGCTAGGGGTAGGGATGGGGGTGTGCCTATGGGTAGGGGTAGCTGTAGGGCCAGGGGAGGGGTAGGACTAGAGGTAGTGCTAGGCGTAGGCCTAGGGCGAGGGGGAGTGCTCGGGGTAGGGTTAGGTGAAGGGCTAGTGGTTGGCAGAGGCCTACGGGCAGTGTTAGTTTTAGGGCTCATGTTAGGCCTAGAATTAGTTGTAGTGGTAGGGGTTGGCCGAGGGCTAGGGGCAGGTGTCACGGTAGGGCTCCGGTTAGTCCTAGGACTTGAAACAGGTGTAGGGCTGGATTCGGGTGTGGCTAAGTGTGGGTCCAGGTTGATTTCGTGGGACACAGGTTAGTGTTCTGGCTAACGGTAGGGCAAGGTGTACTGGTCGGCGACGGGCAAGTGCTAGGCCTTGGACTAGAGTGAGCACTGGGCATTGGTCTAGGGCCCAAGCTAGGGCTAGTGGGAGCGGTAGACGTAGCGCTGGGGTAGGCATAGGGCAAGAAGTGGGTGTCGGGGTAAACCTAGGAGGAGGCCTAGGGCCAGGAGTTGGAGCTGTGGCTGGGGGTAGGGATGAGGGTGGGCCTATGGGTAGGGGTAGCTGTAGGGCCAGCGGTAGGGGTAGGACTAGAGGTAGTGCTGGGCGTAAGCCTAGGGCGAGGTGTAGTTTTCGGGGTAGGATTAGGTGAAGGGCTAGTGGTTGGCAGAGGCACACGGGCAGTGTTAGGGTTAGGGCTCATGTTAGGCCTAGGATTAGTGGTAGTGGTAGTGGTTGGCCGAGGCCTAGGGGTAGGTGTCACAGAGGGCTCCGTTTAGTCCTAGGACTCCGAACAGGTGTAGGGCTCGATTCGGGTGTGGCTAAGGGTGAATCCAGGGTGATTCCGTAGGACACGGGTTAGTGCTCTGGCTAACGGTCGGGCAAGGTGTACTGGTCGGCGACGGGCAAGTGCTAGGCTTCGGACTAGAATGAGCACTGGGCGTTGGTCTAAGGCCCGAGCTAGGGCTAGTGGGAGCGGTAGGCGTAGCGCTGGGGTAGGCATAGGGCAAGAGGTGTGTGTCGGGGTAAACCTAGGAGTAGGCATAGGGCCAGGAGTTGGAGCTGTGGCTAGGGGTAGAAATGGGGATGGGCCTGTGGGTAGGGTAGCTGTAGGGTCAAGGGTAGGGTTAGGACTAGAGGTAGTGCTAGGCGTAGGCCTAGGGCGAGGGGGAGTGCACGGGGTAGGGTTAGGTGAAGAACTAGTGGTTGGCAGAAGCCTACGGGCATTGTTAGTGTTAGGGCTCATGTTAGGCCTAAAATAGTGGTAGTGGTAGGGGTTGGCCGAGGGCTAGGGTTAGGTGTCACGGGAGGGCTCCGTTTTGTCCTAGGACTGGGAACATGTGTAGGGCTGGATTCGAGTGTGGCTAGGGTGGGTCCAGGGTGATTCCGTAGGACACGGGTTAGTGCTCTGGCTAACGGTATGGCAAGGTGTACTGGTCGGGGACTGGCAAATGCTAGGCCTCGGACTAGAGTGAGCACTGGGCGTTGGTCTAGGGCCCGAGCTAGGGCTAGTGGGAGCCGTAGGCGTGGCGCTGGGGAAGGCATAGGGCAAGAAGTGGGTGTCGGGGTAAACCCAGGAGTAGGCCTAGGGCCAGGAGTTGGAGCTGTGGCTAGGGGTAGGGATGGGGGTGGGCCTATGGGTAGGGGTAGCTGTAGTGCCAGGGGTAAGGGTAGGACTAGAGGTAGTGCTAGGCGTAGGCCTAGGGCGAGGTGTAGTGCTCGGGGTAGGATTAGGTGAAGGGCTAGTGGTTGGCAGAGGCACACGGGCAGTGTTAGGGTTAGGGCTCATGTTAGGCCTAGGATTAGTGGTAGTGGTAGGGGTTGGCCGAGGGCTAGGGATACGGGTCACGGGATGTCTCCGTTTAGTCCTAGGACTTGAAACAGTTGTAGGGCTGGATTCGGGTGTGGCTAAGGGTGGGTCCAGTGAGATTCCGTAGGACACGGGTTAGTGCTCTGGGTAATGGTAGGGCAAGGTGTACTGGTCTGAGATGGGCAAATGCTAGGCTTCGGACTAGAGTGAGCACTGGGCGTTGGTCTAGGGCCCGAGCTAGGGCTAGTGGGAGCGGTAGGCGTAGCGCTGGGGTAGGCATAGGTCAAGAGGTGGGTGTCGTGGTAAACGTAGGAGTAGGCCTAGGGCCAGGAGGTGGAGCTGTGGCTAGGGGTAGGGATTGGAGTGGGCTATGGTTAGGGGTAGCTGTAGGGCCCGGTGTAGGGGTAGGACTAGAGGTAGTGCTAGGCGTAAGCCTAGCGCGTTGGAGTGCTCGGGGTAGGGTTAGGTGAAGGGCTAGTGGTGGCAGAGGCCCACGGGCAGTGTTATTGTTAGGGCTCATGTTAGGCCTAGGATTAGTGGTAGTGGTAGGGGTTGGCCGAGGGCTAGGTGTTTGTGTCAAGGGAGGGCTCCGTTAAGTCCTAGGACTCGGAACAGGTGTAGGGCTGGATTCGGGTGTGGCTAAGGGTGGGTCCAGGTTGATTTCGTGGGACACAGGTTAGTGTTCTGGCTAACGGTAGGGCAAGGTGTACCGGTCGGCGACGGGCAAGTGCTAGGCCTCGGACTAGAGTGAGCACTGGGCGTTGGTCTAGGGCCCGAGCTAGGGCTAGTGGGAGCGGTAGGCGTAGCGCTGGGGTAGGCATAGGGCAAGAGGTGGGTGTCGGGGTAAACCTAGGAGGAGGCCTAGGGCCAGGAGTTGGAGCTGTGGCTAGGGGTAGGGATGGGGGTGGGCCTGTGGGTAGGGTAGCTATAGGGTCAGGGGTAGGGGTAGGACTAGAGATTGTGCTAGGCGTAGGCCTAGGGCGAGGGGGAGTGCTCGGGGTATGGTTAGGTGAAGGGCTAGTGGTTGGCAGAGACCTACGGGCAGTGTTAGTGTTAGGGCTCATGTTAGGCCTAAAATTAGTGGTAGTGGTAGGGGTTGGCCAAGGGCTAGGGGTAGGTGTCACGGGAGGGCTCCGTTTAGTCCTAGGACTTGAAACAGGTGTAGGGCTGGATTCGGGTGTGGCTAAGTGTGGGTCCAGGGTGATTCCGTAGGACACGGGTTAGTCCTCTGGCTAACGGTAAGGAAAGGTGTACTGGTCGGTGACGGGCAAGTGGTACGCCTTGTACTAAAGTGAGCACTGGGCGTTGGTCTAGGGCCCGAGCTAGGGCTAGTGGGAGCGGTAGGCGTAGCGCTGGGGTAGGCATAGGGCAAGAGGTGGGTGTCGGGGTAAACCTAGGAGGAGGCCTAGGGCCAGGAGTTGGAGCTGTGGCTAGGGGTAGGGATGGGGGTGGGCCTATGGGTAGGGGTAGCTGTAGGGCCAGCGGTAGGGGTAGGACTAGAGGTAGTGCTGGGCGTAGGCCTAGGGCGAGGTGTAGTTTTCGGGGTAGGATTAGGTGAAGGGCTAGTGGTTGGCAGAGGCACACGGGCAGTGTTAGGGTTAGGGCTCATGTTAGGCCTAGGATTAGTGGTAGTGGTAGTGTTTGGCCGAGGCCTAGGGGTAGGTGTCACAGAGGGCTCCGTTTAGTCCTAGGACTCCGAACAGGTGTAGGGCTCGATTCGGGTGTGGCTAGGGTGGGTCCAGGGTGATTCCGTAGGACACGGGTTAGTGCTCTGGCTAACGGTCGGGCAAGGTGTACTGGTCGGCGACGGGCAAGTGCTAGGCCTCGGACTAGAATGAGCACTGGGCGTTGGTCTAAGGCCCGAGCTAGGGCTAGTGGGAGCTGTAGGCGTAGCGCTGGGGTAGGCATAGGGCAAGAGGTGTGTGTCGGGGTAAACCTAGGAGTAGGCATAGGGCCAGGAGTTGGAGCTGTGGCTAGGGGTAGAAATGGGGATGGGCCTGTGGGTAGGGTAGCTGTAGGGTCAGGGGTAGGGTTAGGACTAGAGGTAGTGCTAGGCGTAGGCCTAGGGCGAGGGGGAGTGCTCGGGGTAGGGTTAGGTGAAGAACTAGTGGTTGGCAGAAGCCTACGGGCATTGTTAGTGTTAGGGCTCATGTTAGGCCTAAAATAGTGGTAGTGGTAGGGGTTGGCCGAGGGCTAGCGTTAGGTGTCACGGGAGGGCTCCGTTTTGTCCTAGGACTGGGAACATGTGTAGGGCTGGATTCGAGTGTGGCTAGGGTGGGTCCAGGGTGATTCCGTAGGACACGGGTTAGTGCTCTGGCTAACGGTATGGCAAGGTGTACTGGTCGGGGACTGGCAAATGCTAGGCCTCGGACTAGAGTGAGCACTGGGCGTTGGTCTAGGGCCCGAGCTAGGGCTAGTGGGAGCGGTAGGCGTGGCGCTGGGGAAGGCATAGGGCAAGAAGTGGGTGTCGGGGTAAACCCAGGAGTAGGCCTAGGGCCAGGAGTTTGAGCTGTGGCTAGGAGTAGGGATGGGGGTGGGCCTATGGTTAGGGGTAGCTGTAGGGCCAGGGGTAGGGGTAGGACTAGAGGTAGTGCTAGGCGTAGGCCTAGGGCGAGGGGGAGTGCTCGGGGTAGGGTTAGGTGAAGTGCTAGTGGTTGGCAGAGGCCCACGGGCAGTGTTAGTGTTAGGGCTCATGTTAGGCCTAGGATTAGTGGTAGTGGTAGGGGTTGGCCGAGGGCTAGGGGTAGGGGTCACTGGATGTCTCCGTTTAGTCCTAGGACTTGAAACAGGTGTAGGGCTTGATTCGGGTGTGGCTTATGGTGGGTCCAGGGAGATTCCGTAGGACACGGGTTAGTGCTCTGGGTAATGGTAGGGCAAGGTGTACTGGTCTGAGATGGGCAAATGCTAGTCTTCGGACTAGAGTGAGCACTGGGCGTTGGTCTAGGGCCCGAGCTAGGGCTAGTGGGAGCGATAGGCGTAGCGCTGGGGTAGGCATAGGGCAAGAGGTGGGTGTCGGGGTAAACGTAGGAGTAGGCCTAGGGCCAGAAGGTGGAGCTGTGGCTAGGGGTAGGGATTGGAGTGGGCCTATGGTTAGGGGTAGCTGTAGGGCCCGGTGTAGGGGTAGGACTAGAGGTAGTGCTAGGCGTAAGCCTAGCGCGAGGGGGAGTGCTCGGGGTAGGGTTAGGTGAAGGGCTAGTGGTGGCAGAGGCCCACGGGCAGTGTTATTGTTAGGGCTCATGTTAGGCTTAGGATTAGTGGTAGTGGTAGGGGTTGGCCGAGGGCTAGGTGTAGGTGTCAAGGGAGGGCTCCGTTAAGTCCTAGTTCTCGGAACAGGTGTAGGGCTGGATTCGGGTGTGGCTAAGAGTGGGTCCAGGTTGATTTCGTGGGACACAGGTTAGTGTTCTGGCTAACGGTAGGGCAAGGTGTACTGGTCGGCGACGGGCAAGTGCTAGGCCTCGGACTAGAGTGAGCACTGGGCATTGGTCTAGGGCCCGAGCTAGGGCTAGTGGGAGCGGTAGACGTAGCGCTGGGGTAGGCATAGGGCAAGAAGTGGGTGTCGGGGTAAACCTAGGAGGAGGCCTAGGGCCAGGAGTTGGAGCTGTGGCTGGGGGTAGGGATGAGGGTGGGCCTATGGGTAGGGGTAGCTGTAGGGCCAGCGGTAGGGGTAGGACTAGAGGTAGTGCTGGGCGTAAGCCTAGGGCGAGGTGTAGTTTTCGGGGTAGGATTAGGTGAAGGGCTAGTGGTTGGCAGAGGCACACGGGCAGTGTTAGGGTTAGGGCTCATGTTAGGCCTAGGATTAGTGGTAGTGGTAGTGGTTGGCCGCGGCCTAGGGGTAGGTGTCACAGAGGGCTCCGTTTAGTCCTAGGACTCCGAACAGGTGTAGGGCTCGATTCGGGTGTGGCTAAGGGTGAATCCAGGGTGATTCCGTAGGACACGGGTTAGTGCTCTGGCTAACGGTCGGGCAAGGTGTACTGGTCGGCGACGGGCAAGTGCTAGGCCTCGGACTAGAGTGAGCACTGGGCATTGGTCTAGGGCCCGAGCTAGGGCTAGTGGGAGCAGTAGGCGTAGCGCTGGGGTAGGCATAGGGCAAGAGGTGGGTGTCGGGGTAAACGTAGGAGTAGGCCTAGGGCCAGGAGGTAGAGCTGTGGCTAGGGGTAGGGATTGGAGTGGGCCTATGGTTAGGGGTAGCTGTAGGGCCCGGTGTAGGGGTAGGACTAGAGGTAGTGCTAGGCGTAAGCCTAGCGCGAGGGGGAGTGCTCGGGGTAGGGTTAGGTGAAGGGCTAGTGGTGGCAGAGGCCCACGGGCAGTGTTATTGTTAGGGCTCATGTTAGGCCTAGGATTAGTGGTAGTGGTAGGGGTTGGCCGAGGGCTAGGTGTAGGTGTCAAGGGAGGGCTCCGTTAAGTCCTAGGACTCGGAACAGGTGTAGGGCTGGATTCGGGTGTGGCTAAGGGTGGGTCCAGGTTGATTTCGTGGGACACAGGTTAGTGTTCTGGCTAACGGTAGGGCAAGGTGTACCGGTCGGCGACGGGCAAGTGCTAGGCCTCGGACTAGAGTGAGCACTGGGCGTTGGTCTAGGGCCGAGCTAGGGCTAGTGGGAGCGGTAGGCGTAGCGCTGGGGTAGGCATAGGGCAAGTGGTGGGTGTCGGGGCAAACCTAGGAGTAGGCCTAGGGCCAGGAGTTGGAACTGTGGCTAGGGGTAGGGATGGGGGTGTGCCTATGGGTAGGGGTAGCTGTAGGGCCAGGGGAGGGGTAGGACTAGAGGTAGTGCTAGGCGTAGGCCTAGGGCGAGGGGGAGTGCTCGGGGTAGGGTTAGGTGAAGGGCTAGTGGTTGGCAGAGGCCTACGGGCAGTGTTAGTTTTAGGGCTCATGTTAGGCCTAGAATTAGTTGTAGTGGTAGGGGTTGGCCGAGGGCTAGGGGCAGGTGTCACGGTAGGGCTCCGGTTAGTCCTAGGACTTGAAACAGGTGTAGGGCTGGATTCGGGTGTGGCTAAGTGTGGGTCCAGGTTGATTTCGTGGGACACAGGTTAGTGTTCTGGCTAACGGTAGGGCAAGGTGTACTGGTCGGCGACGGGCAAGTGCTAGGCCTTGGACTAGAGTGAGCACTGGGCATTGGTCTAGGGCCCAAGCTAGGGCTAGTGGGAGCGGTAGACGTAGCGCTGGGGTAGGCATAGGGCAAGAAGTGGGTGTCGGGGTAAACCTAGGAGGAGGCCTAGGGCCAGGAGTTGGAGCTGTGGCTGGGGGTAGGGATGAGGGTGGGCCTATGGGTAGGGGTAGCTGTAGGGCCAGCGGTAGGGGTAGGACTAGAGGTAGTGCTGGGCGTAAGCCTAGGGCGAGGTGTAGTTTTCGGGGTAGGATTAGGTGAAGGGCTAGTGGTTGGCAGAGGCACACGGGCAGTGTTAGGGTTAGGGCTCATGTTAGGCCTAGGATTAGTGGTAGTGGTAGTGGTTGGCCGAGGCCTAGGGGTAGGTGTCACAGAGGGCTCCGTTTAGTCCTAGGACTCCGAACAGGTGTAGGGCTCGATTCGGGTGTGGCTAAGGGTGAATCCAGGGTGATTCCGTAGGACACGGGTTAGTGCTCTGGCTAACGGTCGGGCAAGGTGTACTGGTCGGCGACGGGCAAGTGCTAGGCTTCGGACTAGAATGAGCACTGGGCGTTGGTCTAAGGCCCGAGCTAGGGCTAGTGGGAGCGGTAGGCGTAGCGCTGGGGTAGGCATAGGGCAAGAGGTGTGTGTCGGGGTAAACCTAGGAGTAGGCATAGGGCCAGGAGGTGGAGCTGTGGCTAGGGGTAGGGATTGGAGTGGGCCTATGGTTAGGGGTAGCTGTAGGGCCCGGTGTAGGGGTAGGACTAGAGGTAGTGCTAGGCGTAAGCCTAGCGCGAGGGGGAGTGCTCGGGGTAGGGTTAGGTGAAGGGCTAGTGGTGGCAGAGGCCCACGGGCAGTGTTATTGTTAGGGCTCATGTTAGGCTTAGGATTAGTGGTAGTGGTAGGGGTTGGCCGAGGGCTAGGTGTAGGTGTCAAGGGAGGGCTCCGTTAAGTCCTAGTTCTCGGAACAGGTGTAGGGCTGGATTCGGGTGTGGCTAAGAGTGGGTCCAGGTTGATTTCGTGGGACACAGGTTAGTGTTCTGGCTAACGGTAGGGCAAGGTGTACTGGTCGGCGACGGGCAAGTGCTAGGCCTCGGACTAGAGTGAGCACTGGGCATTGGTCTAGGGCCCGAGCTAGGGCTAGTGGGAGCAGTAGGCGTAGCGCTGGGGTAGGCATAGGGCAAGAGGTGGGTGTCGGGGTAAACGTAGGAGTAGGCCTAGGGCCAGGAGGTAGAGCTGTGGCTAGGGGTAGGGATTGGAGTGGGCCTATGGTTAGGGGTAGCTGTAGGGCCCGGTGTAGGGGTAGGACTAGAGGTAGTGCTAGGCGTAAGCCTAGCGCGAGGGGGAGTGCTCGGGGTAGGGTTAGGTGAAGGGCTAGTGGTGGCAGAGGCCCACGGGCAGTGTTATTGTTAGGGCTCATGTTAGGCCTAGGATTAGTGGTAGTGGTAGGGGTTGGCCGAGGGCTAGGTGTAGGTGTCAAGGGAGGGCTCCGTTAAGTCCTAGGACTCGGAACAGGTGTAGGGCTGGATTCGGGTGTGGCTAAGGGTGGGTCCAGGTTGATTTCGTGGGACACAGGTTAGTGTTCTGGCTAACGGTAGGGCAAGGTGTACCGGTCGGCGACGGGCAAGTGCTAGGCCTCGGACTAGAGTGAGCACTGGGCGTTGGTCTAGGGCCGAGCTAGGGCTAGTGGGAGCGGTAGGCGTAGCGCTGGGGTAGGCATAGGGCAAGTGGTGGGTGTCGGGGCAAACCTAGGAGTAGGCCTAGGGCCAGGAGTTGGAACTGTGGCTAGGGGTAGGGATGGGGGTGTGCCTATGGGTAGGGGTAGCTGTAGGGCCAGGGGAGGGGTAGGACTAGAGGTAGTGCTAGGCGTAGGCCTAGGGCGAGGGGGAGTGCTCGGGGTAGGGTTAGGTGAAGGGCTAGTGGTTGGCAGAGGCCTACGGGCAGTGTTAGTTTTAGGGCTCATGTTAGGCCTAGAATTAGTTGTAGTGGTAGGGGTTGGCCGAGGGCTAGGGGCAGGTGTCACGGTAGGGCTCCGGTTAGTCCTAGGACTTGAAACAGGTGTAGGGCTGGATTCGGGTGTGGCTAAGTGTGGGTCCAGGTTGATTTCGTGGGACACAGGTTAGTGTTCTGGCTAACGGTAGGGCAAGGTGTACTGGTCGGCGACGGGCAAGTGCTAGGCCTTGGACTAGAGTGAGCACTGGGCATTGGTCTAGGGCCCAAGCTAGGGCTAGTGGGAGCGGTAGACGTAGCGCTGGGGTAGGCATAGGGCAAGAAGTGGGTGTCGGGGTAAACCTAGGAGGAGGCCTAGGGCCAGGAGTTGGAGCTGTGGCTGGGGGTAGGGATGAGGGTGGGCCTATGGGTAGGGGTAGCTGTAGGGCCAGCGGTAGGGGTAGGACTAGAGGTAGTGCTGGGCGTAAGCCTAGGGCGAGGTGTAGTTTTCGGGGTAGGATTAGGTGAAGGGCTAGTGGTTGGCAGAGGCACACGGGCAGTGTTAGGGTTAGGGCTCATGTTAGGCCTAGGATTAGTGGTAGTGGTAGTGGTTGGCCGCGGCCTAGGGGTAGGTGTCACAGAGGGCTCCGTTTAGTCCTAGGACTCCGAACAGGTGTAGGGCTCGATTCGGGTGTGGCTAAGGGTGAATCCAGGGTGATTCCGTAGGACACGGGTTAGTGCTCTGGCTAACGGTCGGGCAAGGTGTACTGGTCGGCGACGGGCAAGTGCTAGGCCTCGGACTAGAGTGAGCACTGGGCGTTGGTCTAGCGCCCGAGCTAGGGCTAGTGGGAGCGGTAGGCGTAGCGCTGGGGTAGGCATAGGGCAAGAGGTGGGTGTCGGGGTAAACGTAGGAGTAGGCCTAGGGCCAGGAGGTAGAGCTGTGGCTAGGGGTAGGGATTGGAGTGGGCCTATGGTTAGGGGTAGCTGTAGGGCCCGGTGTAGGGGTAGGACTAGAGGTAGTGCTAGGCGTAAGCCTAGCGCGAGGGGGAGTGCTCGGGGTAGGGTTAGGTGAAGGGCTAGTGGTGGCAGAGGCCCACGGGCAGTGTTATTGTTAGGGCTCATGTTAGGCCTAGGATTAGTGGTAGTGGTAGGGGTTGGCCGAGGGCTAGGTGTAGGTGTCAAGGGAGGGCTCCGTTAAGTCCTAGGACTCGGAACAGGTGTAGGGCTGGATTCGGGTGTGGCTAAGGGTGGGTCCAGGTTGATTTCGTGGGACACAGGTTAGTGTTCTGGCTAACGGTAGGGCAAGGTGTACCGGTCGGCGACGGGCAAGTGCTAGGCCTCGGACTAGAGTGAGCACTGGGCGTTGGTCTAGGGCCGAGCTAGGGCTAGTGGGAGCGGTAGGCGTAGCGCTGGGGTAGGCATAGGGCAAGTGGTGGGTGTCGGGGCAAACCTAGGAGTAGGCCTAGGGCCAGGAGTTGGAACTGTGGCTAGGGGTAGGGATGGGGGTGTGCCTATGGGTAGGGGTAGCTGTAGGGCCAGGGGAGGGGTAGGACTAGAGGTAGTGCTAGGCGTAGGCCTAGGGCGAGGGGGAGTGCTCGGGGTAGGGTTAGGTGAAGGGCTAGTGGTTGGCAGAGGCCTACGGGCAGTGTTAGTTTTAGGGCTCATGTTAGGCCTAGAATTAGTTGTAGTGGTAGGGGTTGGCCGAGGGCTAGGGGCAGGTGTCACGGTAGGGCTCCGGTTAGTCCTAGGACTTGAAACAGGTGTAGGGCTGGATTCGGGTGTGGCTAAGTGTGGGTCCAGGTTGATTTCGTGGGACACAGGTTAGTGTTCTGGCTAACGGTAGGGCAAGGTGTACTGGTCGGCGACGGGCAAGTGCTAGGCCTTGGACTAGAGTGAGCACTGGGCATTGGTCTAGGGCCCAAGCTAGGGCTAGTGGGAGCGGTAGACGTAGCGCTGGGGTAGGCATAGGGCAAGAAGTGGGTGTCGGGGTAAACCTAGGAGGAGGCCTAGGGCCAGGAGTTGGAGCTGTGGCTGGGGGTAGGGATGAGGGTGGGCCTATGGGTAGGGGTAGCTGTAGGGCCAGCGGTAGGGGTAGGACTAGAGGTAGTGCTGGGCGTAAGCCTAGGGCGAGGTGTAGTTTTCGGGGTAGGATTAGGTGAAGGGCTAGTGGTTGGCAGAGGCACACGGGCAGTGTTAGGGTTAGGGCTCATGTTAGGCCTAGGATTAGTGGTAGTGGTAGTGGTTGGCCGAGGCCTAGGGGTAGGTGTCACAGAGGGCTCCGTTTAGTCCTAGGACTCCGAACAGGTGTAGGGCTCGATTCGGGTGTGGCTAAGGGTGAATCCAGGGTGATTCCGTAGGACACGGGTTAGTGCTCTGGCTAACGGTCGGGCAAGGTGTACTGGTCGGCGACGGGCAAGTGCTAGGCTTCGGACTAGAATGAGCACTGGGCGTTGGTCTAAGGCCCGAGCTAGGGCTAGTGGGAGCGGTAGGCGTAGCGCTGGGGTAGGCATAGGGCAAGAGGTGTGTGTCGGGGTAAACCTAGGAGTAGGCATAGGGCCAGGAGGTGGAGCTGTGGCTAGGGGTAGGGATTGGAGTGGGCCTATGGTTAGGGGTAGCTGTAGGGCCCGGTGTAGGGGTAGGACTAGAGGTAGTGCTAGGCGTAAGCCTAGCGCGAGGGGGAGTGCTCGGGGTAGGGTTAGGTGAAGGGCTAGTGGTGGCAGAGGCCCACGGGCAGTGTTATTGTTAGGGCTCATGTTAGGCTTAGGATTAGTGGTAGTGGTAGGGGTTGGCCGAGGGCTAGGTGTAGGTGTCAAGGGAGGGCTCCGTTAAGTCCTAGTTCTCGGAACAGGTGTAGGGCTGGATTCGGGTGTGGCTAAGAGTGGGTCCAGGTTGATTTCGTGGGACACAGGTTAGTGTTCTGGCTAACGGTAGGGCAAGGTGTACTGGTCGGCGACGGGCAAGTGCTAGGCCTCGGACTAGAGTGAGCACTGGGCATTGGTCTAGGGCCCGAGCTAGGGCTAGTGGGAGCAGTAGGCGTAGCGCTGGGGTAGGCATAGGGCAAGAGGTGGGTGTCGGGGTAAACGTAGGAGTAGGCCTAGGGCCAGGAGGTAGAGCTGTGGCTAGGGGTAGGGATTGGAGTGGGCCTATGGTTAGGGGTAGCTGTAGGGCCCGGTGTAGGGGTAGGACTAGAGGTAGTGCTAGGCGTAAGCCTAGCGCGAGGGGGAGTGCTCGGGGTAGGGTTAGGTGAAGGGCTAGTGGTGGCAGAGGCCCACGGGCAGTGTTATTGTTAGGGCTCATGTTAGGCCTAGGATTAGTGGTAGTGGTAGGGGTTGGCCGAGGGCTAGGTGTAGGTGTCAAGGGAGGGCTCCATTAAGTCCTAGGACTCGGAACAGGTGTAGGGCTGGATTCGGGTGTGGCTAAGGGTGGGTCCAGGTTGATTTCGTGGGACACAGGTTAGTGTTCTGGCTAACGGTAGGGTAAGGTGTACCGGTCGGCGACGGGCAAGTGCTAGGCCTCGGACTAGAGTGAGCACTGGGCGTTGGTCTAGGGCCGAGCTAGGGCTAGTGGGAGCGGTAGGCGTAGCGCTGGGGTAGGCATAGGGCAAGTGGTGGGTGTCGGGGCAAACCTAGGAGTAGGCCTAGGGCCAGGAGTTGGAACTGTGGCTAGGGGTAGGGATGGGGGTGTGCCTATGGGTAGGGGTAGCTGTAGGGCCAGGGGAGGGGTAGGACTAGAGGTAGTGCTAGGCGTAGGCCTAGGGCGAGGGGGAGTGCTCGGGGTAGGGTTAGGTGAAGGCCTATTGGTTGCCAGAGGCCTACGGGCAGGGTTAGTGTTAGGGCTCATGTTAGGCCTAAAATTAGTTGTAGTGGTAGGGGTTGGCCGAGGGCTAGGAGCAGGTGTCACGGGAGGGCTCCGGTTAGTCCTAGGACTTGAAACAGGTGTAGGGCGGGATTCGGGTGTGGCTAAGTGTGGGTCCAGGGTGATTCCGTAGGACACGGGTTAGTCCTCTGGCTAACGGTAGGGCAAGGTGTACTGTACGGTTACGGGCAAGTGCTAGGCCTCGGACTAGAGTGAGCACCTGGCGTTGGTCTAGGGCCCGAGCTAGGGCTAGTGGGAGCGGTAGGTGTAGCGCTGGGGTAGGCATAGGGCAAGAGGTGGGTGACGGGGTAAACCTAGGAGTAGTCCTAGGGCCAGGAGTTGGAGCTGTGACTAGGGGTAGTGATGGAGGTTGGCCTATGGTTAGGGGTAGCTGTAGGGCCAGGTGTAGGGGTAGGACTAGAGGTAGTGCTAGGCGTAGGCCTAGGGCGAGAGGGAGTGCTCGGGGTAGGGTTAGGTGAAGTGCTAGTGGTTGGCAGAGGCACACAGGCAGTGTTAGGGTTAGGTCTCATGTTAGGCCTAGGATTAGTGGTAGTGGTAGGGGTTGGCCGAGGGTTAGGGGTAGGTGTCACGGGAAAACTCCGGTTAGTCCTAGGACTCGGAACAGGTGTAGGGCTGGTTTCGGGTGTGGCCAAGGGAAGGTCCAGGGTGATTTCGTGGGACACAGGTTAGTGTTCTGTCTAACGGTAGGGCAAGGTGTACTGGTCGGGGACGGGCAAATGCTAGGCGTCGGACTAGAGTGAGCACCTGGCGTTGGTCTTTGGCCCGAGCTAGGGCTAGTGGGAGCGGTAGGTGTAGCGCTGGGGTAGGCATAGGGCAAGAGGTGGGTGTCGGGGTAAACCTAGGAGTAGTCCTAGGGCCAGGAGTTGGAGCTGTGGCTAGGCGTAGGGATGGGGGTGGGCCTATGGTTAGTTGTAGCTGTAGGGCCAGGGGTAGGGGTAGGACTAGAGGTAGTGCTAGGCGTAGGCCTAGGGCGAGGGGGAGTGCTCGGGGTAGTGTTAGGTGAAGTGCTAGTGGTTGGCCTAGGCCCACGGGCAGTGTTAGTGTTAGGGCTCATGTTAGGCCTAGGATTAGTGGTAGTGGTAGGGGTTGGCCGAGGGCTAGGGGTAGGTGTCACGGGAGGGCTCCGTTTAGTCCTAAGACTCCGAACAGATGTAGGGCTGGATTCGGGTGTGGCTAAGGGTGGGTCCAGGGTGATTCCGTAGGACACTAGTTAGTGCTCTGGCTAACGGTAGGGCAAGGTGTACTGGTCAGCAACGGGCAAGTGCTAGGCCTCGGACTAGAGTGAGCACTGGGCGTTGGTCTAGGGCCGAGCTAGAACTAGTGGGAGCGGTAGGTGTAGCGCTGGGGTAGGCATAGGGCAAGAGGTGGGTGTCGGGGTAAACCTAGGAGTAGGCCTAGGGCCAGGAGTTGGAGCTGTGGCTAGGGGTAAAGATGGGGGTGTGCCTATGGTTAGGTGTAGCTGTAGGGCGAGGGGTAGGGGTAGGACTAGAGGTAGTGCTAGGCGTAGGCCTAGGGCGAGGGGGAGTGCTCGGGGTAGGGTGAGTTGAAGGGCTAGTGGTTGGCATAGGCCCACGGGCAGTGTTAGTTTTAGGGCTCATGTTAGGCCTAGGATTAGTGGTAGTGGTAGGGGTTGGCCGAGGGCTAGGGGTAGGTGTCAAGGGAGGGCTCCGTTTAGTCCTAGGACTCGGAACAGGTGTAGGGCTGGATTCGGATGTGCCTAAGTGTGGGTCCAGGGTGATTCCGTAGGACACGGGTTAGTCCTCTGGCTAACGGTAGGGCAAGGTGTACTGGTCGGTGACGGGTAAGTGCTAGGCCTCGGACTAGAGTGAGCACCTGGCGTTGGTCTAGGGCCCGAGCTAGGGCTAGTGGGAGCGGTAGGTGTAGCGCTGGGGTAGGCATAGGGCAAGAGGTGGGTGACGGGGTAAACCTAGGAGTAGTCCTAGGGCCAGGAGTTGGAGCTGTGACTAGGGGTAGTGATGGAGGTTGGCCTATGGTTAGGGGTAGCTGTAGGGCCAGGTGTAGGGGTAGGACTAGAGGTAGTGCTAGGCGTAGGCCTAGGGCGAGAGGGAGTGCTCGGGGTAGGGTTAGGTGAAGTGCTAGTGGTTGGCAGAGGCACACAGGCAGTGTTAGGGTTAGGGCTCATGTTAGGCCTAGGATTAGTGGTAGTGGTAGGGGTTGGCCGAGGGTTAGGGGTAGGTGTCACGGGAAAAC
This sequence comes from Rhinolophus hipposideros, assembly GCF_964194185.1. Taxonomy (NCBI): domain Eukaryota; kingdom Metazoa; phylum Chordata; class Mammalia; order Chiroptera; family Rhinolophidae; genus Rhinolophus; species Rhinolophus hipposideros. The sequence continues at coordinate 582,498 of NW_027668998.1, forward strand.
TCTGGTTAGTCCTAGGACTCGGAACAGGTGTAGGGCTGGTTTCAAGTGTGGCTAAGGGAAGGTCCAGGGTGATTTCGTGGGACACAGGTTAGTGTTCTGGCTAACGGTAGGGCAAGGTGTACTGGTCGGGGACGGGCAAATGCTAGGCTTCGGACTAGAGTGAGCACCTGGCGTTGGTCTAGGGCCCGAGCTAGGGCTAGTGGGAGCGGTAGGTGTAGCGCTGGGGTAGGCATAGGGCGAGAGGTGGGTGTCGGGGTAAACCTAGGAGTAGGCCTAGGGCCAGGAGTTGGAGCTGTGGCTAGGGGTAGGGATGGGGGTGGGCCTATGGTTAGTTGTAGCTGTAGGGCCAGGGGTAGGGGTAGGACTAGAGGTAGTGCTAGGCGTAGGCCTAGGGCGAGGGGGAGTGCTCGGGGTAGGGTTAGTTGAAGGGCTAGTTGTTGGCAGAGGCCCCCGGACAGTGTTAGTGTTAGGGCTCATGTTAGGCCTAGGATTAGTGGTAGTTGTAGGGGTTGGCCGAGGGCTAGGGGTAGGTGTCAAGGGAGGGCTCCGTTTAGTCCTAGGACTCGGAACAGGTGTAGGGCTGGATTCGGGTGTGCCTAAGTGTGGGTCCAGGGTGATTCCGTAGGACACGGGTTAGTCCTCTGGCTAACGGAAGGGCAAGGTGTACTGGTCGGTGACGGGTAAGTGCTAGGCCTCGGACTAGAGTGAGCACCTGGCGTTGGTCTAGGGCCCGAGCTAGGGCTAGTGGGAGCGGTAGGTGTAGCCCTGGGGTAGGCATAGGGCAAGAGGTGGGTGTCGGGGTAAACCTAGAAGTAGTCCTAGGGCCAGGAGTTGGAGCTGTGGCTAGGCGTAGGGATGGGGGTGGGCCTATGGTTAGTTGTAGCTGTAGGGCCAGGGGTAGCGGTAGGACTAGAGGTAGTGCTAGGCGTAGGCCTAGGGCGAGGGGGAGTGCTCGGGGTAGTGTTAGGTGAAGTGCTAGTGGTTGGCCTAGGCCCACGGGCAGTGTTAGTGTTAGGGCTCATGTTAGGCCTAGGATTAGTGGTAGTGGTAGGGGTTGGCCGAGGGCTAGGGGTAGGTGTCACGGGAGGGCTCCGTTTAGTCCTAAGACTCCGAACAGATGTAGGGCTGGATTCGGGTGTGGCTAAGGGTGGGTCCAGGGTGATTCCGTAGGACACTAGTTAGTGCTCTGGCTAACGGTAGGGCAAGGTGTACTGGTCAGCAACGGGCAAGTGCTAGGCCTCGGACTAGAGTGAGCACTGGGCGTTGGTCTAGGGCCGAGCTAGAACTAGTGGGAGCGGTAGGTGTAGCGCTGGGGTAGGCATAGGGCAAGAGGTGGGTGTCGGGGTAAACCTAGGAGTAGGCCTAGGGCCAGGAGTTGGAGCTGTGGCTAGGGGTAAAGATGGGGGTGTGCCTATGGTTAGGTGTAGCTGTAGGGCGAGGGGTAGGGGTAGGACTAGAGGTAGTGCTAGGCGTAGGCCTAGGGCGAGGGGGAGTGCTCGGGGTAGGGTGAGTTGAAGGGCTAGTGGTTGGCATAGGCCCACGGGCAGTGTTAGTTTTAGGGCTCATGTTAGGCCTAGGATTAGTGGTAGTGGTAGGGGTTGGCCGAGGGCTAGGGGTAGTTGTCACGGGAGGGCTCCGTTTAGTCCTAGGACTCGGAAAAGGTGTAGGGCTGGATTCGGGTGTGGCTAAGGGTGGGTCCAGGGTGATTCCGTAGGACACGGGATAGTCCTCTGGCTAACGGTAGGGCAAGGTGTACTGGTCGGGGACGGGCAAATGCTAGGCTTCGGACTAGAGTGAGCACTGGGCGTTGGTCTAGGCCGAGCTAGAACTAGTGGCAGCGGTAGGTGTAGCGCTGGGGTAGGTATAGGGCAAGAGGTGGGTGTTGGGGTAAAACTAGGAGTAGGCCTAGGGCCAGGAGTTGGAGCTGTGACTAGGGGTAGGGATGGGGGTGGGCCTATGGTTAGTTGTAGCTGTAGGGCCAGGGGTAGGGGTAGGACTAGAGGTAGTGCTAAGCGTAGGCCTAGGGCGAGGGGGAGTGCTCGGGGTAGGGTTAGGTGAAGTTCTAGTGGTTGGCAGAGGCCCACGGGCAGTGTTAGTGTTAGGGTTCATGTTAGGCCTAGGATTAGTGGTAGTGGTAGGGGTTGGCCGAGGGCTAGGGGTAGGTGTCAAGGGAGGGCTCCGTTTAGTCCTAGGACTCGGAACAGGTGTAGGGCTGGATTCGGATGTGCCTAAGTGTGGGTCCAGGGTGATTCCGTAGGACACGGGTTAGTCCTCTGGCTAACGGTAGGGCAAGGTGTACTGGTCGGTGACGGGTAAGTGCTAGGCCTCGGACTAGAGTGAGCACCTGGCGTTGGTCTAGGGCCCGAGCTAGGGCTAGTGGGAGCGGTAGGTGTAGCGCTGGGGTAGGCATAGGGCAAGAGGTGGGTGACGGGGTAAACCTAGGAGTAGTCCTAGGGCCAGGAGTTGGAGCTGTGACTAGGGGTAGTGATGGAGATTGGCCTATGGTTAGGGGTAGCTGTAGGGCCAGGTGTAGGGGTAGGACTAGAGGTAGTGCTAGGCGTAGGCCTAGGGCGAGAGGGAGTGCTCGGGGTAGGGTTAGGTGAAGTGCTAGTGGTTGGCAGAGGCACACAGGCAGTGTTAGGGTTAGGGCTCATGTTAGGCCTAGGATTAGTGGTAGTGGTAGTGGTTGGCCGAGGGTTAGGGGTAGGTGTCACGGGAAAACTCCGGTTAGTCCTAGGACTCGGAACAGGTGTAGGGCTGGTTTCGGGTGTGGCTAAGGGAAGGTCCAGGGTGATTTCGTGGGACACAGGTTAGTGTTCTGGCTAACGGTAGGGCAAGGTGTACTGGTCGGGGACGGGCAAATGCTAGGCTTCGGACTAGAGTGAGCACCTGGCGTTGGTCTAGGGCCCGAGCTAGGGCTAGTGGGAGCGGTAGGTGTAGCCCTGGGGTAGGCATAGGGCAAGAGGTGGGTGTCGGGGTAAACCTAGAAGTAGTCCTAGGGCCAGGAGTTGGAGCTGTGGCTAGGGGTAGTGATGGGGGTGGGCCTATGGTTAGGGGTAGCTGAAAGGCCAGGTGTAGGGGTAGGACTAGAGGCAGTGCTAGGCGTAGGCCTAGGGCGAGGGGGAGTGCTCGGGGTAGGGTTAGGTGAAGTGCTAGTGGTTGGCAGAGGCCCACGGGCAGTGTTAGTGTTAGGTCTCATTTTAGGCCTAGGATTAGTGGTAGTGGTAGGGGTTGGCCGAGGGTTAGGGGTAGGTGTCAAGGGAGGGCTCCGGTTAGTCCTAGGACTCGGAACAGGTGTAGGGCTGGTTTCGGGTGTGGCTAAGGGTGGGTCCAGGGTGATTTCGTGGGACACAGGTTAGTGTTCTGGCTAACGGTAGGGCAAGGTGTACTGGTCGGTGACGGGCAAGTGCTAGGCCTCGGACTAGAGTGGGCACCTGGCGTTGGTCTAGGTCCCGAGCTAGGGCTAGTGGGAGCGGTAGGTGTAGCGCTGGGGTAGGCATAGGGCAAGAGGTGGGTGTCGGGGTAAACCTAGGAGTAGTCCTAGGGCCAGGAGTTGGAGCTGTGGCTAGGGGTAGTGATGGGGGTGGGCCTATTGTTAGGGGTAGCTGTAGGGCCAGGGGTAGGGGTAGGACTAGAGGTAGTGCTAGGCGTAGGCCTAGGGCGAGGGGGAGTGCTCGGGGTAGTGTTAGGTGAAGTGCTAATGGTTGGCCTAGGCCCACGGGCAGTGTTAGTGTTAGGGCTCATGTTAGGCCTAGGATTAGTGGTAGTGGTAGGGGTTGGCCGAGGGCTAGGGGTAGGTGTCACGGGAGGGCTCCGTTTAGTCCTAAGACTCCGAACAGATGTAGGGCTGGATTCGGGTGTGGCTAAGGGTGGGTCCAGGGTGATTCCGTAGGACACTAGTTAGTGCTCTGGCTAACGGTAGGGCAAGGTGTACTGGTCAGCAACGGGCAAGTGCTAGGCCTCGGACTAGAGTGAGCACTGGGCGTTGGTCTAGGGCCGAGCTAGAACTAGTGGGAGCGGTAGGTGTAGCGCTGGGGTAGGCATAGGGCAACAGGTGGGTGTTGGGGTAAACCTAGGAGTAGGCCTAGGGCCAGGAGTTGGAGCTGTGGCTAGGGGTAGGGATGGGGGTGTGCCTATGGTTAGGTGTAGCTGTAGGGCCAGGGGTAGGGGTAGGACTAGAGGTAGTGCTAGGCGTAGGCCTAGGGCGAGGGGGAGTGCTCGGGGTAGGGTGAGTTGAAGGGCTAGTGGTTGGCATAGGCCCACGGGCAGTGTTAGTTTTAGGGCTCATGTTAGGCCTAGGATTAGTGGTAGTGGTAGGGGTTGGCCGAGGGCTAGGGGTAGTTGTCACGGGAGGGCTCCGTTTAGTCCTAGGACTCGGAAAAGGTGTAGGGCTGGATTCGGGTGTGGCTAAGGGTGGGTCCAGGGTGATTCCGTAGGACACGGGTTAGTCCTCTGGCTAACGGTAGGGCAAGGTGTACTGGTCGGGGACGGGCAAATGCTAGGCTTTGGACTAGAGTGAGCACTGGGCGTTGGTCTAGGCCGAGCTAGAACTAGTGGCAGCGGTAGGTGTAGCGCTGGGGTAGGTATAGGGCAAGAGGTGGGTGTTGGGGTAAAACTAGGAGTAGGCCTAGGGCCAGGAGTTGGAGCTGTGACTAGGGGTAGGGATGGGGGTGGGCCTATGGTTAGTTGTAGCTGTAGGGCCAGGGGTAGGTGTAGGACTAGAGGTAGTGCTAGGCGTAGGCCTAGGGCGAGGGGGAGTGCTCGGGGTAGGGTTAGTTGAAGGGCTAGTTGTTGGCAGAGGCCCCCGGACAGTGTTAGTGTTAGGGCTCATGTTAGGCCTAGGATTAGTGGTAGTTGTAGGGGTTGGCCGAGGGCTAGGGGTAGGTGTCAAGGGAGGGCTCCGTTTAGTCCTAGGACTCGGAACAGGTGTAGGGCTGGATTCGGGTGTGCCTAAGTGTGGGTCCAGGGTGATTCCGTAGGACACGGGTTAGTCCTCTGGCTAACGGAAGGGCAAGGTGTACTGGTCGGTGACGGGCAAGTGCTAGGCCTAGGACTAGAGTGAGCACCTGGCGTTGGTCTAGGGCCCGAGCTAGGGCTAGTGGGAGCGGTAGGTGTAGCCCTGGGGTAGGCATAGGGCAAGAGGTGGGTGTCGGGGTAAACCTAGAAGTAGTCCTAGGGCCAGGAGTTGGAGCTGTGGCTAGGGGTAGTGATGGGGGTGGGCCTATGGTTAGGGGTAGCTGAAAGGCCAGGTGTAGGGGTAGGACTAGAGGCAGTGCTAGGCGTAGGCCTAGGGCGAGGGGGAGTGCTCGGGGTAGGGTTAGGTGAAGTGCTAGTGGTTGGCAGAGGCCCACGGGCAGTGTTAGTGTTAGGTCTCATGTTAGGCCTAGGATTAGTGGTAGTGGTAGGGGTTGGCCGAGGGTTAGGGGTAGGTGTCAAGGGAGGGCTCCGGTTAGTCCTAGGACTCGGAACAGGTGTAGGGCTGGTTTCGGGTGTGGCTAAGGGTGGGTCCAGGGTGATTTCGTGGGACACAGGTTAGTGTTCTGGCTAACGGTAGGGCAAGGTGTACTGGTCGGTGACGGGCAAGTGCTAGGCCTCGGACTAGAGTGGGCACCTGTCGTTGGTCTAGGTCCCGAGCTAGGGCTAGTGGGAGCGGTAGGTGTAGCGCTGGGGTAGGCATAGGGCAAGAGGTGGGTGTCGGGGTAAACCTAGGAGTAGTCCTAGGGCCAGGAGTTGGAGCTGTGGCTAGGGGTAGTGATGGGGGTGGGCCTATTGTTAGGGGTAGCTGTAGGGCCAGGGGTAGGGGTAGGACTAGAGGTAGTGCTAGGCGTAGGCCTAGGGCGAGGGGGAGTGCTCGGGGTAGTGTTAGGTGAAGTGCTAGTGGTTGGCCTAGGCCCACGGGCAGTGTTAGTGTTAGGGCTCATGTTAGGCCTAGGATTAGTGGTAGTGGTAGGGGTTGGCCGAGGGCTAGGGGTAGGTGTCCCGGGAGGGCTCCGTTTAGTCCTAAGACTCCGAACAGATGTAGGGCTGGATTCGGGTGTTGCTAAGGGTGGGTCCAGGGTGATTCCGTAGGACACTAGTTAGTGCTCTGGCTAACGGTAGGGCAAGGTGTACTGGTCAGCAACGGGCAAGTGCTAGGCCTCGGACTAGAGTGAGCACTGGGCGTTGGTCTAGGGCCGAGCTAGAACTAGTGGGAGCGGTAGGTGTAGCGCTGGGGTAGGCATAGGGCAACAGGTGGGTCTTGGGGTAAACCTAGGAGTAGGCCTAGGGCCAGGAGTTGGAGCTGTGGCTAGGGGTAGGGATGGGGGTGTGCCTATGGTTAGGTGTAGCTGTAGGGCCAGGGGTAGGGGTAGGACTAGAGGTAGTGCTAGGTGTAGGCCTAGGGCGAGGGGGAGTGCTCGGGGTAGGGTGAGTTGAAGGGCTAGTGGTTGGCATAGGCCCACGGGCAGTGTTAGTTTTAGGGCTCATGTTAGGCCTAGGATTAGTGGTAGTGGTAGGGGTTGGCCGAGGGCTAGGGGTAGTTGTCACGGGAGGGCTCCGTTTAGTCCTAGGACTCGGAAAAGGTGTAGGGCTGGATTCGGGTGTGGCTAAGGGTGGGTCCAGGGTGATTCCGTAGGACACGGGTTAGTCCTCTGGCTAACGGTAGGGCAATGTGTACTGGTCGGGGACGGGCAAATGCTAGGCTTCGGACTAGAGTGAGCACTGGGCGTTGGTCTAGGCCGAGCTAGAACTAGTGGCAGCGGTAGGTGTAGCGCTGGGGTAGGTATAGGGCAAGAGGTGGGTGTTGGGGTAAAACTAGGAATAGGCCTAGGGCCAGGAGTTGGAGCTGTGACTAGGGGTAGTGATGGAGGTTGGCCTATGGTTAGGGGTAGCTGTAGGGCCAGGTGTAGGGGTAGGACTAGAGGTAGTGCTAGGCGTAGGCCTAGGGCGAGAGGGAGTGCTCGGGGTAGGGTTAGGTGAAGTGCTAGTGGTTGGCAGAGGCACACAGGCAGTGTTAGGGTTAGGGCTCATGTTAGGCCTAGGATTAGTGGTAGTGGTAGGGGTTGGCCGAGGGTTAGGGGTAGGTGTCAAGGGAGGGCTCCGGTTAGTCCTAGGACTCGGAACAGGTGTAGGGCTGGATTCGGGTGTGGCTAAGGGTGGGTACAGGGTGATTTCGTGGGACACAGGTTAGTGTTCTGGCTAACGGTAGGGCAAGGAGTACAGGTCGGCGATGGGCAAGTGCTAGGCCTCGGATTAGAGTGAGCACTGGGCGTTGGTCTAGGACTTGAGCTAGGGCTAGTGGGAGCGGTAGGCGTAGCGCTGGGGTAGGCATAGGGCAAGAGGTGGGTGTCGGGGCAAACCTAGGAGTAGGCCTAGGTCCAGGAGTTAGAACTGTGGCTAGGGGTAGGGATGGGGGTGTGCCTATGGGTAGGGGTAGCTGTAGGGCCAGGGGAGGGGTAGGACTAGAGGTAGTGCTAGGCGTAGGCCTAGGGCGAGGGGGAGTGCTCGGGGTAGGGTTAGGTGAAGGGCTATTGGTTGCCAGAGGCCTACGGGCAGTGTTAGTGTTAGGGCTAATGTTAGGCCTAGGATTAGTGGTAGTGGTAGGGGTTGGCCGAGGGTTAGGGGTAGGTGTCACGGGAAAACTCCGGTTAGTCCTAGGACTCGGAACAGGTGTAGGGCTGGTTTCGGGTGTGGCCAAGGGAAGGTCCAGGGTGATTTCGTGGGACACAGGTTAGTGTTCTGTCTAACGGTAGGGCAAGGTGTACTGGTCGGGGACGGGCAAATGCTAGGCTTCGGACTAGAGTGAGCACCTGGCGTTGGTCTAGGGCCCGAGCTAGGGCTAGTGGGAGCGGTAGGTGTAGCGCTGGGGTAGGCATAGGGCAAGAGGTGGGTGTCGGGGTAAACCTAGGAGTAGTCCTAGGGCCAGGAGTTGGAGCTGTGGCTAGGCGTAGGGATGGGGGTGGGCCTATGGTTAGTTGTAGCTGTAGGGCCAGGGGTAGGGGTAGGACTAGAGGTAGTGCTAGGCGTAGGCCTAGGGCGAGGGGGAGTGCTCGGGGTAGTGTTAGGTGAAGTGCTAGTGGTTGGCCTAGGCCCACGGGCAGTGTTAGTGTTAGGGCTCATGTTAGGCCTAGGATTAGTGGTAGTGGTAGGGGTTGGCCGAGGGCTAGGGGTAGGTGTCACGGGAGGGCTCCGTTTAGTCCTAAGACTCCGAACAGATGTAGGGCGTGATTCGGGTGTGGCTAAGGGTGGGTCCAGGGTGATTCCGTAGGACACTAGTTAGTGCTCTGGCTAACGGTAGGGCAAGGTGTACTGGTCAGCAACGGGCAAGTGCTAGGCCTCGGACTAGAGTGAGCACTGGGCGTTGGTCTAGGGCCGAGCTAGAACTAGTGGGAGCGGTAGGTGTAGCGCTGGGGTAGGCATAGGGCAAGAGGTGGGTGTCGGGGTAAACCTAGGAGTAGGCCTAGGGCCAGGAGTTGGAGCTGTGGCTAGGGGTAAAGATGGGGGTGTGCCTATGGTTAGGTGTAGCTGTAGGGCGAGGGGTAGGGGTAGGACTAGAGGTAGTGCTAGGCGTAGGCCTAGGGCGAGGGGGAGTGCTCGGGGTAGGGTGAGTTGAAGGGCTAGTGGTTGGCATAGGCCCACGGGCAGTGTTAGTTTTAGGGCTCATGTTAGGCCTAGGATTAGTGGTAGTGGTAGGCGTTGGCCGAGGGCTAGGGGTAGGTGTCAAGGGAGGGCTCCGTTTAGTCCTAGGACTCGGAACAGGTGTAGGGCTGGATTCGGGTGTGCCTAAGTGTGGGTCCTGGGTGATTCCGTAGGACACGGGTTAGTCCTCTGGCTAACGGTAGGGCAAGGTGTACTGGTCGGTGACGGGTAAGTGCTAGGCCTCGGACTAGAGTGAGCACCTGGCGTTGGTCTAGGGCCCGAGCTAGGGCTAGTGGGAGCGGTAGGTGTAGCGCTGGGGTAGGCATAGGGCAAGAGGTGGGTGACGGGGTAAACCTAGGAGTAGTCCTAGGGCCAGGAGTTGGAGCTGTGACTAGGGGTAGTGATGGAGGTTGGCCTATGGTTAGGGGTAGCTGTAGGGCCAGGTGTAGGGGTAGGACTAGAGGTAGTGCTAGGCGTAGGCCTAGGGCGAGAGGGAGTGCTCGGGGTAGGGTTAGGTGAAGTGCTAGTGGTTGGCAGAGGCACACAGGCAGTGTTAGGGTTAGGGCTCATGTTAGGCCTAGGATTAGTGGTAGTGGTAGGGGTTGGCCGAGGGTTAGGGGTAGGTGTCACGGGAAAACTCCGGTTAGTCCTAGGACTCGGAACAGGTGTAGGGCTGGTTTCGGGTGTGGCTAAGGGTGGGTCCAGGGTGATTTCGTGGGACACAGGTTAGTGTTCTGGCTAACGGTAGGGCAAGGTGTACTGGTCGGTGACGGGCAAGTGCTAGGCCTCGGACTAGAGTGGGCATCTGGCGTTGGTCTAGGTCCCGAGCTAGGGCTAGTGGGAGCGGTAGGTGTAGCGCTGGGGTAGGCATAGGGCAAGAGGTGGGTGTCGGGGTAAACCTAGGAGTAGTCCTAGGGCCAGGAGTTGGAGCTGTGGCTAGGGGTAGTGATGGGGGTGGGCCTATTGTTAGGGGTAGCTGTAGGGCCAGGTGTAGGGGTAGGACTAGAGGTAGTGCTAGGCGTAGGCCTAGGGCGAGGGAGAGTGCTCGGGGTAGTGTTAGGTGAAGTGCTAGTGGTTGGCCTAGGCCCACGGGCAGTGTTAGTGTTAGGGCTCATGTTAGGCCTAGGATTAGTGGTAGTGGTAGGGGTTGGCCGAGGGCTAGGGGTAGGTGTCCCGGGAGGGCTCCGTTTAGTCCTAAGACTCCGAACAGATGTAGGGCTGGATTCGGGTGTTGCTAAGGGTGGGTCCAGGGTGATTCCGTAGGACACTAGTTAGTGCTCTGGCTAACGGTAGGGCAAGGTGTACTGGTCAGCAACGGGCAAGTGCTAGGCCTCGGACTAGAGTGAGCACTGGGCGTTGGTCTAGGGCCGAGCTAGAACTAGTGGGAGCGGTAGGTGTAGCGCTGGGGTAGGCATAGGGCAACAGGTGGGTGTTGGGGTAAACCTAGGAGTAGGCCTAGGGCCAGGAGTTGGAGCTGTGGCTAGGGGTAGGGATGGGGGTGTGCCTATGGTTAGGTGTAGCTGTAGGGCCAGGGGTAGGGGTAGGACTAGAGGTAGTGCTAGGCGTAGGCCTAGGGCGAGAGGGAGTGCTCGGGGTAGGGTGAGTTGAAGGGCTAGTGGTTGGCAGAGGCCCACGGGCAGTGTTATTGTTAGGGTTCATGTTAGGCCTAGGATTAGTGGTAGTGGTAGGGGTTGGCCGAGGGCTAGGGGTAGGTGTCAAGGGAGGGCTCCGTTTAGTCCTAGGACTCGGAACAGGTGTAGGGCTGGATTCGGGTGTGCCTAAGTGTGGGTCCAGGGTGATTCCGTAGGACACGGGTTAGTCCTCTGGCTAACGGAAGGGCAAGGTGTACTGGTCGGTGACGGGCAAGTGCTAGGCCTAGGACTAGAGTGAGCACCTGGCGTTGGTCTAGGGCCCGAGCTAGGGCTAGTGGGAGCGGTAGGTGTAGCCCTGGGGTACGCATAGGGCAAGAGGTGGGTGTCGGGGTAAACCTAGAAGTAGTCCTAGGGCCAGGAGTTGGAGCGGTGGCTAGGGGTAGTGATGGGGGTGGGCCTATGGTTAGGGGTAGCTGAAAGGCCAGGTGTAGGGGTAGGACTAGAGGCAGTGCTAGGCGTAGGCCTAGGGCGAGGGGGAGTGCTCGGGGTAGGGTTAGGTGAAGTGCTAGTGGTTGGCAGAGGCCCACGGGCAGTGTTAGTGTTAGGTCTCATGTTAGGCCTAGGATTAGTGGTAGTGGTAGGGGTTGGCCGAGGGTTAGGGGTAGGTGTCAAGGGAGGGCTCCGGTTAGTCCTAGGACTCGGAACAGGTGTAGGGCTGGTTTCGGGTGTGGCTAAGGGTGGGTCCAGGGTGATTTCGTGGGACACAGGTTAGTGTTCTGGCTAACGGTAGGGCAAGGTGTACTGGTCGGTGACGGGCAAGTGCTAGGCCTCGGACTAGAGTGGGCACCTGGCGTTGGTCTAGGGACCGAGCTAGGGCTAGTGGGAGCGGTAGGTGTAGCGCTGGGGTAGGCATAGGGCAAGAGGTGGGTGTCGGGGTAAACCTAGGAATAGCCCTAGGGCCAGGAGTTGGAGCTGTGGCTAGGGGTAGTGATGGGGGTGGGCCTATTGTTAGGGGTAGCTGTAGGGCCAGGGGTAGGGGTAGGACTAGAGGTAGTGCTAGGCGTAGGCCTAGGGCGAGGGGGAGTGCTCGGGGTAGTGTTAGGTAAAGTGCTAGTGGTTGGCCTAGGCCCACGGGCAGTGTTAGTGTTAGGGCTCATGTTAGGCCTAGGATTAGTGGTAGTGGTAGGGGTTGGCCGAGGGCTAGGGGTAGGTGTCACGGGAGGGCTCCGTTTAGTCCTAAGACTCCGAACAGATGTAGGGCTGGATTCGGGTGTGGCTAAGGGTGGGTCCAGGGTGATTCCGTAGGACACTAGTTAGTGCTCTGGCTAACGGTAGGGCAAGGTGTACTGGTCAGCAACGGGCAAGTGCTAGGCCTCGGACTAGAGTGAGCACTGGGCGTTGGTCTAGGGCCGAGCTAGAACTAGTGGGAGCGGTAGGTGTAGCGCTGGGGTAGGCATAGGGCAACAGGTGGGTGTTGGGGTAAACCTAGGAGTAGGCCTAGGGCCAGGAGTTGGAGCTGTGGCTAGGAGTAGGGATGGGGGTGTGCCTATGGTTAGGTGTAGCTGTAGGGCCAGGGGTAGGGGTAGGACTAGAGGTAGTGCTAGGCGTAGGCCTAGGGCGAAGGGGAGTGCTCGGGGTAGGGTGAGTTGAAGGGCTAGTTGTTGGCCGAGGCCCACGGGCAGTGTTAGTGTTAGGGTTCATGTTAGGCCTAGGATTAGTGGTAGTGGTAGGGGTTGGCCGAGGGCTAGGGGTAGGTGTCAAGGGAGGGCTGCGTTTAGTCCTAGGACTCGGAACAGGTGTAGGGCTGGATTCGGGTGTGCCTAAGTGTGGGTCCAGGGTGATTCCGTAGGACACGGGTTAGTCCTCTGGCTAACGGTAGGGCAAGGTGTACTGGTCGGTGACGGGTAAGTGCTAGGCCTCGGACTAGAGTGAGCACCTGGCGTTGGTCTAGGGCCCGAGCTAGGGCTAGTGGTAGCGGTAGGTGTAGCGCTGGGGTAGGCATAGGGCAAGAGGTGGGTGACGGGGTAAACCTAGGAGTAGTCCTAGGGCCAGGAGTTGGAGCTGTGACTAGGGGTAGTGATGGAGGTTGGCCTATGGTTAGGGGTAGCTGTAGGGCCAGGTGTAGGGGTAGGACTAGAGGTAGTGCTAGGCGTAGGCCTAGGGCGAGAGAGAGTGCTCGGGGTAGGGTTAGGTGAAGTGCTAGTGGTTGGCAGAGGCACACAGGCAGTGTTAGAGTTAGGGCTCATGTTAGGCCTAGGATTAGTGGTAGTGGTAGGGGTTGGCCGAGGGTTAGGGGTAGGTGTCACGGGAAAACTCCGGTTAGTCCTAGGACTCGGAACAGGTGTAGGGCTGGATTCGGGTGTGGCTAAGGGTGGGTACAGGGTGATTTCGTGGGACACAGGTTAGTGTTCTGGCTAACGGTAGGGCAAGGAGTACAGGTCGGCGATGGGCAAGTGCTAGGCCTCGGATTAGAGTGAGCACTGGGCGTTGGTCTAGGGCTTGAGCTAGGGCTAGTGGGAGCGGTAGGCGTAGCGCTGGGGTAGGCATAGGGCAAGAGGTGGGTGTCGGGGCAAACCTAGGAGTAGGCCTAGGGCCAGGAGTTGGAACTGTGGCTAGGGGTAGGGATGGGGGTGTGCCTATGGGTAGGGGTAGCTGTAGGGCCAGGGGAGGGGTAGGACTAGAGGTAGTGCTAGGCGTAGGCCTAGGGCGAGGGGGAGTGCTCGGGGTAGGGTTAGGTGAAGGGCTATTGGTTGCCAGAGGCCTACGGGCAGTGTTAGTGTTAGGGCTCATGTTAGGCCTAGAATTAGTTGTAGTGGTAGGGGTTGGCCGAGGGCTAGGGGCAGGTGTCACGGGAGGGCTCCGGTTAGTCCTAATACTTGAAACAGGTGTAGAGCTGGATTCGGGTGTGGCTAAGTGTGGGTCCAGGGAGATTCCGTAGGACACGGATTAGTGCTCTGGCTAACGGTAGGGCAAGGTGTACTGGTCGGAGATGGGCAAATGCTAGGCTTCGGACTAGAGTGAGCAATGGGCGTTGGTCTACGCCCGAGCTAGGGCTAGTGGGAGCGGTAGGCGTAGCGCTGGGGTAGGCAAAGGGCAAGAGGTGGGTGTCGGGGTAAACCTAGGAGTAGTCCTAGGGCCAGGAGTTGGAGCTGTGGCTAGGGGTAGTGTTGGGGGTGGGCCTATGGGTAGAAGTAGCTTTAAGGCCAGGGGTAGGGGTAGGACTAGAGGTAGTGCTAGGCGTAGGCCTAGTGCGAGGGGGAGTACTCTGGGTAGGGTTAGGTGAAGGGCTAGTGGTTGGCAGAGGCCTACGGGCAGTGTTAGTGTTAGGTCTCATGTTAGGCCTAGGATTAGTGGTAGTGGTAGGGGTTGGCCGATGGCTAGGTGTAGGGGTCACGGGATGGCTCCGTTTAGTCCTAGGACTTGAAACAGGTGTAGGGCTGGATTTGGGTATGGCTAAGGGTGGGTCCAGGGTGATTCCGTAGGACACGGGTTAGTGCTCTGCCTAAAGGTAGGGCAAGGTGTGCTGGTCAAGGACGGGCAAATGCTAGGCTTCGGACAAGAGTGAGCACTGGGCGTTGGTCTAGGGCCCGAGCTAGGGCTAGTGGGAGCGGTAGGCGTAGCACTGGGGTAGGCATAGGGCAAGAAGTGGGTGTCGGGGTAAACCTAGGATTAGGACTAAGGCCAGGAGTTGGACCTGTGGCTAGGAGTAGGGATGGTGGTGGGCCTATGGTTAAGGGTAGCTGTAGGGCCAGGGGTAGGGGTAGGACTAGAGGTAGTGCTAAGCGTAGGCCTAGGGCGAGGGGGAGTGCTCGGGGTAGGGTTAGGTGAAGTGCTAGTGGTTGGCAGAGGCCCACGGGCAGTGTTAGTGTTAGGGCTCATGTTAGGCCTAGGATTAGTGGTAGTGGTAGGGGTTGGCCGAGGGCTAACGGTAGGTGTCACGGGAAAACTCCGGTTAGTCCTAGGAGTCGGAACAGGTGTAGGGCTGGATTCGGGTGTGGCTAATAGTGTGTACAGGTTGATTTCGTGGGACACAGGTTAGTGTTCTGGCTAACAGTAGGGCAAGGTGTACTGGTCGGCGACGAGCAAGTGCTAGGCCTCGGATTAGAGTGAGCACTGGGCGTTGGTCTAGCTCCCGAGCTAGGGCTAGAGGGAGCGGTAGGCGTAGCGCTGGGGTAGGCTTAGGGCAAGAGGTGGGTGTCGGGGTAAACCTAGGAGTAGGCCTAGGGCCAGGAGTTGGAGCTGTGGCTAGGAATAGGGATGGGGGTGGGCCTGTGGGTAGGGTCAGGGGTAGGGGTAGGACTAGAGTTAGTGCTAGGCGTAGGCCTAGGGCGAGGGGGAGTGCTCGGGGTAGGGTGAGGTGAAGGGCTAGTCTTTGGCAGAGGCCCACGGGCAGTGTTAGTGTTAGGGCTCAAGTTAGGCCTAGGATTAGTAATAGAGGTAGGGGTTGGCCGAGGGCTAGGTGTAGGTGTCACGGGAGGGCTCCGTTTAGTCCTAGGACTTGAAACAGTTGTAGGGCTGGATTCGCGTGTGGCTAAGGGTGGGTCCAGGGTGATTCCGTAGGTCACGGGTTAGTCCTCTGGCTAACGGTAGGGCAAGGTGTACTGGTCGGGGACTGGCAAATGCTAGGCCTCGGACTAGAGTTAGCACTGGGCGTTGGTCTAGGGCCCGAGCTAGGGCTAGTGGAAGCGGTAGGCGTGGCGCTGGGGAAGGCATAGGGCAAGAAGTGGGTGTCGGGGTAAACCCAGTAGTAGGCCTAGGGCCAGGAGTTTGAGCTGTGGCTAGGAGTAGGGATGGGGGTGGGCCTATGGTTAGGGGTAGCTGTAGGTCCAGTGGTAGGGGTAGGACTAGAGGTAGTGCTAGGCGTAGGCCTAGGGCGAGGGGGAGTGCTCGGGGTAGGGTTAGGTGAAGTGCTAGTGCTTGGCAGAGGCACACGGGCAGTGTTAGGGTTAGGGCT
The DNA here is from genome assembly GCF_964194185.1 of Rhinolophus hipposideros. Taxonomy (NCBI): domain Eukaryota; kingdom Metazoa; phylum Chordata; class Mammalia; order Chiroptera; family Rhinolophidae; genus Rhinolophus; species Rhinolophus hipposideros. The sequence goes on from NW_027668998.1 coordinate 597,660, forward strand.
CATGTTAGGCCTAGGATTAGTGGTAGTGGTAGGTGTTGGCCGAGGGCTAGGGATACGGGTCACTGGATGTCTCCGTTTAGTCCTAGGACTTGAAACAGGTGTAGGGCTTGATTCGGGTGTGGCTTATGGTGGGTCCAGGGAGATTCCGTAGGACACGGGTTAGTGCTCTGGCTAACGGTAGGGCAAGGTGTACTGGTCGGTGACGGGCAAGTGGTAGGCCTCGAATTAGAGTGAGCACTGGGCGTTGTTCTAGGTCCCGAGCTAGGGCTAGTGGGAGCGGTAGGCGTAGCGCTGGGGTAGGCATAGGGCAAGAGGTGGGTGTCGGTGTAAACCTAGGAGTAGGCCTAAGGCCAGGAGTTGGAGCTGTGGCTAGGGGTAGGGATGGGGGTGGGCCTATTGGTAGGGGTAGCTGTAGTGCCAGGGGTAAGGGTAGGACTAGAGGTAGTGCTAGGCGTAGGCCTAGGGCGAGGTGTAGTGCTCGGGGTAGGATTAGGTGAAGGGCTAGTGGTTTGCAGAGGCACACGGGCAGTGTTAGGGTTAGGGCTCATGTTAGGCCTAGGATTAGTGGTAGTGGTAGGTGTTGGCCGAGGGCTAGGGATACGGGTCACGGGATGTCTCCGTTTAGTCCTAGGACTTGAAAGAGTTGTAGGGCTGGATTCGGGTGTGGCTAAGGGTGGGTCCAGTGAGATTCCGTAGGACACGGGTTAGTGCTCTGGGTAATGGTAGGGCAAGGTGTACTGGTCTGAGATGGGCAAATGCTAGGCTTCGGACTAGAGTGAGCACTGGGCGTTGGTCTAGGGCCCGAGCTAGGGCTAGTGGGAGCGGTAGGCGTAGCGCTGGGGTAGGCATAGGGCAAGAGGTGGGTGTCGGGGTAAACGTAAAAGTAGGCCTAGGGCCAGGAGGTGGAGCTGTGGCTAGGGGTAGGGATTGGAGTGGGCCTATGGTTAGGGGTAGCTGTAGGGCCCGGTGTAGGGGTAGGACTAGAGGTAGTGCTAGGCGTAAGCCTAGCGCGAGGGGGAGTGCTCGGGGTAGGGTTAGGTGAAGGGCTAGTGGTGGCGGAGGCCCACGGGCAGTGTTATTGTTAGGGCTCATGTTAGGCCTAGGATTAGTGGTAGTGGTAGGGGTTGGCCGAGGGCCTGGTGTAGGTGTCAAGGGAGGGCTCCGTTAAGTCCTAGGACTCGGAACAGGTGTAGGGCTGGATTCGGGTGTGGCTAAAGGTGGGTCCAGGTTGATTTCGTGGGACACAGGTTAGTGTTCTGGCTAACGGTAGGGCAAGGTGTACTGGTCGGCGACGGGCAAGTGCTAGGCCTCGGACTAGAGTGAGCACTGGGCGTTGGTCTAGGGCCCGAGCTAGGGCTAGTGGGAGCGGTAGGCGTAGCGCTGGGGTAGGCATAGGGCAAGAGGTGGGTGTTGGGGTAAACCTAGGAGGAGGCCTAGGGCCAGGAGGTGGAGCTGTGGCTAGGGGTAGGGATGGGGGTGGGCCTGTGGGTAGGGTAGCTATAGGGTCAGGGGTAGGGGTAGGACTAGAGATAGTGCTAGGCGTAGGCCTAGGGCGAGGGGGAGTGCTCGGGGTATGGTTAGGTGAAGGGCTAGTGGTTGGCAGAGACCTACGGGCAGTGTTAGTGTTAGGGCTCATGTTAGGCCTAAAATTAGTGGTAGTGGTAGGGGTTGGCCGAGGGCTAGGGGTAGGTGTCACGGGAGGGCTCCGTTTAGTCCTAGGACTTGAAACAGGTGTAGGGCTGGATTTGGGTATGGCTAAGGGTGGGTCCAGGGTGATTCCGTAGGACACGGGTTAGTGCTCTGCCTAAAGGTAGGGCAAGGTGTGCTGGTCAAGGACGGGCAAATGCTAGGCTTCGGACAAGAGTGAGCACTGGGCGTTGGTTTGGGCCCGAGCTAGGGCTAGTGGGAGCGGTAGGCGTATCGCTGGGGTAGGCATAGGGCAAGAAGTGGGTGTCGGGGTAAACCTAGGATTAGGACTAAGGCCAGGAGTTGGACCTGTGGCTAGGAGTAGGGATGGGGGTGGGCCTATGGTTAAGGGTAGCTGTAGGGCCAGGGGTAGGGGTAGGACTAGAGGTAGTGCTAGGCGTAGGCCTAGGGCGAGGGGGAGTGCTCGGGGTAGGGTTAGGTGAAGTGCTAGTGTTGGCAGAGGCCCACGGGCAGTGTTAGTGTTAGGGCTCATGTTAGGCCTAGGATTAGTGGTAGTGGTAGGGGTTGGCCGAGGGCTAACGGTAGGTGTCACGGGAAAACTCCGGTTAGTCCTAGGAGTCGGAACAGGTGTAGGGCTGGATTCGGGTGTGGCTAATAGTGTGTACAGGTTGATTTCGTGGGACACAGGTTAGTGTTCTGGCTAACAGTAGGGCAAGGTGTACTGGTCGGCGACGAGCAAGTGCTAGGCCTCGGATTAGAGTGAGCACTGGGCGTTGGTCTAGCTCCCGAGCTAGGGCTAGTGGGAGCGGTAGGCGTAGCGCTGGGGTAGGCTTAGGGCAAGAGGTGGGTGTCGGGGTAAACCTAGGAGTAGGCCTAGGGCCAGGAGTTGGAGCTGTGGCTAGGAATAGGGATGGGGATGGGCCTGTGGGTAGGGTCAGGGGTAGGGGTAGGACTAGAGTTAGTGCTAGGCGTAGGCCTAGGACGAGGGAGAGTGCTCTGGGTAGGGTTAGGTGAAGGGCTAGTGGTTGGCAGAGGCCTACGGGCAGTGTTCATGTTAGGGCTCATGTTAGGCCTAGGTTAGTGGTAGTGGTAGTGGTTGGCCGAGGGCTAGGGTTAGGGGTCTCGGGATGTCTCCGTTTAGTCCTAGGACTTGAAACAGGTGTAGGGCTGGATTCGGGTGTGGCTAAGTGTGGGTCCAGAAAGATTCCGTAGGACACGGGTTAGTGCTCTGGCTAACGGTAGGGCAAGGTGTACTGGTCGGAGATGGGCAAATGCTAGGCTTCGGACTAGAGTGAGCACTGGGCGTTGGTCTAGGGCCCGAACTAGGGCTACTGGGAGCGGTAGGCGTGGCGCTGGGGAAGGCATAGGGCAAGAAGTGGGTGTCGGGGTAAACCCAGGAGTAGGCCTAGGGCCAGGAGTTTGAGCTGTGGCTAGGAGTAGGGATGGGGGTGGGCCTATGGTTAGGGGTAGCTGTAGGGCCAGGGGTAGGGGTAGGACTAGAGGTAGTGCTAGGCGTAGGCCTAGGGCGAGGGGGAGTGCTCGGGGTAGGGTTAGGTGAAGTGCTAGTGCTTGGCAGAGGCCCACGGGCAGTGTTAGTGTTAGGGCTCATGTTAGGCCTAGGATTAGTGGTAGTGGTAGGGGTTGGCCGAGGGCTAGGGGTAGGGGTCACTGGATGTCTCCGTTTAGTCCTAGGACTTGAAACAGGTGTAGGGCTTGATTCGGGTGTGGCTTATGGTGGGTCCAGGGAGATTCCGTAGGACACGGGTTAGTGCTCTGGGTAATGGTAGGGCAAGGTGTACTGGTCTGAGATGGGCAAATGCTAGGCTTCGGACTAGAGTGAGCACTGGGCGTTGGTCTAGGGCCCGAGCTAGGGCTAGTGGGAGCGATAGGCGTAGCGCAGGGGTAGGCATAGGGCAAGAGGTGGGTGTCGGGGTAAACGTAGGAGTAGGCCTAGGGCCAGGAGGTGGAGCTGTGGCTAGGGGTAGGGATTGGAGTGGGCCTATGGTTAGGGGTAGCTGTAGGGCCCGGTGTAGGGGTAGGACTAGAGGTAGTGCTAGGCGTAAGCCTAGCGCGAGGGGGAGTGCTCGGGGTAGGGTTAGGTGAAGGGCTAGTGGTGGCAGAGGCCCACGGGCAGTGTTATTGTTAGGGCTCATGTTAGGCTTAGGATTAGTGGTAGTGGTAGGGGTTGGCCGAGGGCTAGGTGTAGGTGTCAAGGGAGGGCTCCGTTAAGTCCTAGGACTTGGAACAGGTGTAGGGCTGGATTCGGGTGTGGCTAAGAGTGGGTCCAGGTTGATTTCGTGGGACACAGGTTAGTGTTCTGGCTAACGGTAGGGCAAGGTGTACTGGTCGGCGACGGGCAAGTGCTAGCCCTCGGACTAGAGTGAGCACTGGGCGTTGGTCTAGGGCCTGAGCTAGGGCTAGTGGGAGCGGTAGACGTAGCGCTGGGGTAGGCATAGGGCAAGAGGTGGGTGTCGGGGTAAACCTAGGAGGAGGCCTAGGGCCAGGAGTTGGAGCTGTGGCTGGGGGTAGGGATGAGGGTGGGCCTATGGGTAGGGGTAGCTGTAGGGCCAGCGGTAGGGGTAGGACTAGAGGTAGTGCTGGGCGTAAGCCTAGGGCGAGGTGTAGTTTTCGGGGTAGGATTAGGTGAAGGGCTAGTGGTTGGCAGAGGCACACGGGCAGTGTTAGGGTTACGGCTCATGTTAGGCCTAGGATTAGTGGTAGTGGTAGTGGTTGGCCGAGGCCTAGGGGTAGGTGTCACAGAGGGCTCCGTTTAGTCCTAGGACTCCGAACAGGTGTAGGGCTCGATTCGGGTGTGGCTAAGGGTGGGTCCAGGGTGATTCCGTAGGACACGGGTTAGTGCTCTGGCTAACGGTCGGGCAAGGTGTACTGGTCGGCGACGGGCAAGTGCTAGGCTTCGGACTAGAATGAGCACTGGGCGTTGGTCTAAGGCCCGAGCTAGGGCTAGTGGGAGCGGTAGGCGTAGCGCTGGGGTAGGCATAGGGCAAGAGGTGTGTGTCGGGGTAAACCTAGGAGTAGGCATAGGGCCAGGAGTTGGAGCTGTGGCTAGGGGTAGAAATGGGGATGGGCCTGTGGGTAGGGTAGCTGTAGGGTCAGGGGTAGGGTTAGGACTAGAGGTAGTGCTAGGCGTAGGCCTAGGGCGAGGGGGAGTGCACGGGGTAGGGTTAGGTGAAGAACTAGTGGTTGGCAGAAGCCTACGGGCATTGTTAGTGTTAGGGCTCATGTTAGGCCTAAAATAGTGGTAGTGGTAGGGGTTGGCCGAGGGCTAGGGGTAGGTGTCACGGGAGGGCTCCGTTTTGTCCTAGGACTGGGAACATGTGTAGGGCTGGATTCGAGTGTGGCTAGGTGGGGTCCAGGGTGATTCCGTAGGACACGGGTTAGTGCTCTGGCTAACGGTATGGCAAGGTGTACTGGTCGGGGACTGGCAAATGCTAGGCCTCGGACTAGAGTGAGCACTGGGCGTTGGTCTAGGGCCCGAGCTAGGGCTAGTGGGAGCGGTAGGCGTGGCGCTGGGGAAGGCATAGGGCAAGAAGTGGGTGTCGGGGTAAACCCAGGAGTAGGCCTAGGGCCAGGAGTTTGAGCTGTGGCTAGGAGTAGGGATGGGGGTGGGCCTATGGTTAGGAGTAGCTGTAGGGCCAGGGGTAGGGGTAGGACTAGAGGTAGTGCTAGGCGTAGGCCTAGGGCGAGGGGGAGTGCTCGGGGTAGGGTTAGGTGAAGTGCTAGTGCTTGGCAGAGGCCCACGGGCAGTGTTAGTGTTAGGGCTCATGTTAGGCCTAGGATTAGTGGTAGTGGTAGGGGTTGGCCGAGGGCTAGGGGTAGGGGTCACTGGATGTCTCCGTTTAGTCCTAGGACTTGAAACAGGTGTAGGGCTTGATTCGGGTGTGGCTTATGGTGGGTCCAGGGAGATTCCGTAGGACACGGGTTAGTGCTCTGGCTAACGGTAGGGCAAGGTGTACTGGTCGGTGACGGGCAAGTGGTAGGCCTCGAATTAGAGTGAGCACTGGGCGTTGTTCTAGGTCCCGAGCTAGGGCTAGTAGGAGCGGTAGGCGTAGCGCTGGGGTAGGCATAGGGCAAGAGGTGGGTGTCGGTGTAAACCTAGGAGTAGGCCTAGGGCCAGGAGTTGGAGCTGTGGCTAGGGGTAGGGATGGGGGTGGGCCTATGGGTAGGGGTAGCTGTAGTGCCAGGGGTAAGGGTAGGACTAGAGGTAGTGCTAGGCGTAGGCCTAGGGCGAGGTGTAGTGCTCGGGGTAGGATTAGGTGAAGGGCTAGTGGTTGGCAGAGGCACACGGGCAGTGTTAGGGTTAGGGCTCATGTTAGGCCTAGGATTAGTGGTAGTGGTAGGGGTTGGCCGAGGGCTAGGCATACGGGTCACGGGATGTCTCCGTTTAGTCCTAGGACTTGAAACAGTTGTAGGGCTGGATTCGGGTGTGGCTAAGGGTGGGTCCAGTGAGATTCCGTAGGACACGGGTTAGTGCTCTGGGTAATGGTAGGGCAAGGTGTACTGGTCTGAGATGGGCAAATGCTAGGCTTCGGACTAGAGTGAGCACTGTGCGTTGGTCTAGGGCCCGAGCTAGGGCTAGTGGGAGCGGTAGGTGTAGCGCTGGGGTAGGCATAGGGCAAAAGGTGGGTGTCGGGGTAAACGTAGGAGTAGGCCTAGGGCCAGGAGGTGGAGCTGTGGCTAGGGGTAGGGATTGGAGTGGGCCTATGGTTAGGGGTAGCTGTAGGGCCCGGTGTAGGGGTAGGACTAGAGGTAGAGCTAGGCGTAAGCCTAGCGCGAGGGGGAGTGCTCGGTGTAGGGTTAGGTGAAGGGCTAGTGGTGGCAGAGGCCCACGGGCAGTGTTATTGTTAGGGCTCATGTTAGGCCTAGGATTAGTGGTAGTGGTAGGGGTTGGCCGAGGGCTAGGTGTAGGTGTCAAGGGAGGGCTCCGTTAAGTCCTAGGACTCGGAACAGGTGTAGGGCTGAATTCGGGTGTGGCTAAGGGTGGGTCCAGGTTGATTTCGTGGGACACAGGTTAGTGTTCTGGCTAACGGTAGGGCAAGGTGTACTGGTCGGCGACGGGCAAGTGCTAGGCCTCGGACTAAAGTGAGCACTGGGCGTTGGTCTAGGGCCCGAGCTAGGGCTAGTGGGAGCGGTAGGCGTAGGGCTGGGGTAGGCATAGGGCAAGAGGTGGGTGTCGGGGTAAACCTAGGAGGAGGCCTAGGGCCAGGAGTTGGAGCTGTGGCTAGGGGTAGGGATGGGGGTGGGCCTATGGGTAGGGGTAGCTGTAGTGCCAGGGGTAAGGGTAGGACTAGAGGTAGTGCTAGGCGTAGGCCTAGGGCGAGGTGTAGTGCTCGGGGTAGGATTAGGTGAAGGGCTAGTGGTTGGCAGAGGCACACGGGCAGTGTTAGGGTTAGGGCTCATGTTAGGCCTAGGATTAGTGGTAGTGGTAGGGGTTGGCCGAGGGCTAGGCATACGGGTCACGGGATGTCTCCGTTTAGTCCTAGGACTTGAAACAGTTGTAGGGCTGGATTCGGGTGTGGCTAAGGGTGGGTCCAGGGTGATTCCGTAGGACACGGGTTAGTGCTCTGGCTAACGGTCGGGCAAGGTGTACTGGTCGGCGACGGGCAAGTGCTAGGCCTCGGACTAGAATGAGCACTGGGCGTTGGTCTAAGGCCCGAGCTAGGGCTAGTGGGAGCGGTAGGCGTAGCGCTGGGGTAGGCATAGGGCAAGAGGTGTGTGTCGGGGTAAACCTAGGAGTAGGCATAGGGCCAGGAGTTGGAGCTGTGGCTAGGGGTAGAAATGGGGATGGGCCTGTGGGTAGGGTAGCTGTAGGGTCAGGGGTAGGGTTAGGACTAGAGGTAGTGCCAGGCGTAGGCCTAGGGCGAGGTGTAGTGCTCGGGGTAGGATTAGGTGAACGGCTAGTGGTTGGCAGAGGCACACGGGCAGTGTTAGGGTTAGGGCTCATGTTAGGCCTAGGATTAGTGGTAGTGGTAGGGGTTGGCCGAGGGCTAGGGATACGGGTCACGGGATGTCTCCGTTTAGTCCTAGGACTTGAAACAGTTGTAGGGCTGGATTCGGGTGTGGCTAAGGGTTGGTCCAGTGAGATTCCGTAGGACACCGGTTAGTGCTCTGGGTAATGGTAGGGCAAGGTGTACTGGTCTGAGATGGGCAAATGCTAGGCTTCGGACTAGAGTGAGCACTTGGCGTTGGTCTAGGGCCCGAGCTAGGGCTAGTGGGAGCGGTAGGCGTAGCGCTGGGGTAGGCATAGGGCAAGAGGTGGGTGTCGTGGTAAACGTAGGAGTAGGCCTAGGGCCAGGAGGTGGAGCTGTGGCTAGGGGTAGGGATTGGAGTGGGCTATGGTTAGAGGTAGCTGTAGGGCCCGGTGTAGGGGTAGGACTAGAGGTAGTGCTAGGCGTAAGCCTAGCGCGTTGGAGTGCTCGGGGTAGGGTTAGGTGAAGGGCTAGTGGTGGCAGAGGCCCACGGGCAGTGTTATTGTTAGGGCTCATGTTAGGCCTAGGATTAGTGGTAGTGGTAGGGGTTGGCCGAGGGCTAGGTGTAGGTGTCAAGGGAGGGCTCCGTTAAGTCCTAGGACTCGGAACAGGTGTAGGGCTGGATTCGGGTGTGGCTAAGGGTGGGTCCAGGTTGATTTCGTGGGACACAGGTTAGTGTTCTGGCTAACGGTAGGGCAAGGTGTACCGGTCGGCGACGGGCAAGTGCTAGGCCTCGGACTAGAGTGAGCACTGGGCGTTGGTCTAGGGCCCGAGCTAGGGCTAGTGGGAGCGGTAGGCGTAGCGCTGGGGTAGGCATAGGGCAAGAGGTGGGTGTCGGGGTAAACCTAGGAGGAGGCCTAGGGCCAGGAGTTGGAGCTGTGGCTAGGGGTAGGGATGGGGGTGGGCCTGTGGGTAGGGTAGCTATAGGGTCAGGGGTAGGGGTAGGACTAGAGATAGTGCTAGGCGTAGGCCTAGGGCGAGGGGGAGTGCTCGGGGTATGGTTAGGTGAAGGGCTAGTGGTTGGCAGAGACCTACGGGCAGTGTTAGTGTTAGGGCTCATGTTAGGCCTAAAATTAGTGGTAGTGAAGGGGTTGGCCGAGGGCTAGGGGTAGGTGTCACGGGAGGGCTCCGTTTAGTCCTAGGACTTGAAACAGGTGTAGGGCTGGATTCGGGTGTGGCTAAGTGTGGGTCCAGGGTGATTCCGTAGGACACAGGTTAGTCCTCTGGCTAACGGTAAGGAAAGGTGTACTGGTCGGTGACGGGCAAGTGGTACGCCTTGGACTAAAGTGAGCACTGGGCGTTGGTCTAGGGCCCGAGCTAGGGCTAGTGGGAGCGGTAGGCGTAGCGCTGGGGTAGGCATAGGGCAAGAGGTGGGTGTCGGGGTAAACCTAGGAGGAGGCCTAGGGCCAGGAGTTGAAGCTGTGGCTAGGGGTAGGGATGGGGGTGGGCCTATGGGTAGGGGTAGCTGTAGGGCCAGCGGTAGGGGTAGGACTAGAGGTAGTGCTGGGCGTAGGCCTAGGGCGAGGTGTAGTTTTCGGGGTAGGATTAGGTGAAGGGCTAGTGGTTGGCAGAGGCACACGGGCAGTGTTAGGGTTAGGGCTCATGTTAGGCCTAGGATTAATGGTAGTGGTAGTGGTTGGCCGAGGCCTAGGGGTAGGTGTCACAGAGGGCTCCGTTTAGTCCTTGGACTCCGAACAGGTGTAGGGCTCGATTCGGGTGTGGCTAGGGTGGGTCCAGGGTGATTCCGTAGGACACGGGTTAGTGCTCTGGCTAACGGTCGGGCAAGGTGTACTGGTCGGCGACGGGCAAGTGCTAAGCCTCGGACTAGAATGAGCACTGGGCGTTGGTCTAAGGCCCGAGCTAGGGCTAGTGGGAGCTGTAGGCGTAGCGCTGGCGGAGGCATAGGGCAAGAGGTGTGTGTCGGGGTAAACCTAGGAGTAGGCATAGGGCCAGGAGTTGGAGCTGTGGCTAGGGGTAGAAATGGGGATGGGCCTGTGGGTAGGGTAGCTGTAGGGACAGGGGTAGGGTTAGGACTAGAGGTAGTGCTAGGCGTAGGCCTAGGGCGAGGGGGAGTGCTCGGGGTAGGGTTAGGTGAAGAACTAGTGGTTGGCAGAAGCCTACGGGCATTGTTAGTGTTAGGGCTCATGTTAGGCCTAAAATAGTGGTAGTGGTAGGGGTTGGCCGAGGGCTAGCGTTAGGTGTCACGGGAGGGCTCCGTTTTGTCCTAGGACTGGGAACATGTGTAGGGCTGGATTCGAGTGTGGCTAGGGTGGGTCCAGGGTGATTCCGTAGGACACGGGTTAGTGCTCTGGCTAACGGTATGGCAAGGTGTACTGGTCGGGGACGGGCAAATGCTAGGCCTCGGACTAGAGTGAGCACTGGGCGTTGGTCTAGGGCCCGAGCTAGGGCTAGTGGGAGCGGTAGGCGTGGCGCTGGGGAAGGCATAGGGCAAGAAGTGGGTGTCGGGGTAAACCCAGGAGTAGGCCTAGGGCCAGGAGTTTGAGCTGTGGCTAGGAGTAGGGATGGGGGTGGGCCTATGGTTAGGGGTAGCTGTAGGGCCAGGGGTAGGGGTAGGACTAGAGGTAGTGCTAGGCGTAGGCCTAGGGCGAGGGGGAGTGCTCGGGGTAGGGTTAGGTGAAGTGCTAGTGCTTGGCAGAGGCCCACGGGCAGTGTTAGTGTTAGGGCTCATGTTAGGCCTAGGATTAGTGGTAGTGGTAGGGGTTGGCCGAGGGCTAGGGGTAGGGGTCACTGGATGTCTCCGTTTAGTCCTAGGACTTGAAACAGGTGTAGGGCTTGATTCGGGTGTGGCTTATGGTGGGTCCAGGGAGATTCCGTAGGACACGGGTTAGTGCTCTGTGTAATGGTAGGGCAAGGTGTACTGGTCTGAGATGGGCAAATGCTAGGCTTCGGACTAGAGTGAGCACTGGGCGTTGGTCTAGGGCCCGAGCTAGGGCTAGTGGGAGCGATAGGCGTAGCGCTGGGGTAGGCATAGGGCAAGAGGTGGGTGTCGGGGTAAACGTAGGAGTAGGCCTAGGGCCAGAAGGTGGAGCTGTGGCTAGGGGTAGGGATTGGAGTGGGCCTATGGTTAGGTGTAGCTGTAGGGCCCGGTGTAGGGGTAGGACTAGAGGTAGTGCTAGGCGTAAGCCTAGCGCGAGGGGGAGTGCTCGGGGTAGGGTTAGGTGAAGGGCTAGTGGTGGCAGAGGCCCACGGGCAGTGTTATTGTTAGGGCTCATGTTAGGTTTAGGATTAGTGGTAGTGGTAGGGGTTGGCCGAGGGCTAGGTGTAGGTGTCAAGGGAGGGCTCCGTTAAGTCCTAGGACTCGGAACAGGTGTAGGGCTGGATTCGGGTGTGGCTAAGGGTGGGTCCAGGTTGATTTCGTGGGACACAGGTTAGTGTTCTGGCTAACGGTAGGGCAAGGTGTACTGGTCGGCGACGGGCAAGTGCTAGGCCTCGGACTAGAGTGAGCACTGGGCATTGGTCTAGGGCCCGAGCTAGGGCTAGTGGGAGCGGTAGACGTAGCGCTGGGGTAGGCATAGGGCAAGAGGTGGGTGTCGGGGTAAACCTAGGAGGAGGCCTAGGGCCAGGAGTTGGAGCTGTGGCTGGGGGTAGGGATGAGGGTGGGCCTATGGGTAGGGGTAGCTGTAGGGCCAGCGGTAGGGGTAGGACTAGAGGTAGTGCTGGGCGTAAGCCTAGGGCGAGGTGTAGTTTTCGGGGTAGGATTAGGTGAAGGGCTAGTGGTTGGCAGAGGCACACGGGCAGTGTTGGGGTTAGGGCTCATGTTAGGCCTAGGATTAGTGGTAGTGGTAGTGGTTGGCCGAGGCCTAGGCGTAGGTGTCACAGAGGGCTCCGTTTAGTCCTAGGACTCCGAACAGGTGTAGGGCTCGATTCGGGTGTGGCTAAGGGTGGGTCCAGGGTGATTCCGTAGGACACGGGTTAGTGCTCTGGCTAACGGTCGGGCAAGGTGTACTGGTCGGCGACGGGCAAGTGCTAGGCTTCGGACTAGAATGAGCACTGGGCGTTGGTCTAAGGCCCGAGCTAGGGCTAGTGGGAGCGGTAGGCGTAGCGCTGGGGTAGGCATAGGGCAAGAGGTGTGTGTCGGGGTAAACCTAGGAGTAGGCATAGGGCCAGGAGTTGGAGCTGTGGCTAGGGGTAGTAATGGGGATGGGCCTGTGGGTAGGGTAGCTGTAGGGTCAGGGGTAGGGTTAGGACTAGAGGTAGTGCTAGGCGTAGGCCTAGGGCGAGGGGGAGTGCACGGGGTAGGGTTAGGTGAAGAACTAGTGGTTGGCAGAAGCCTACGGGCATTGTTAGTGTTAGGGCTCATGTTAGGCCTAAAATAGTGGTAGTGGTAGGGGTTGGCCGAGGGCTAGGGTTAGGTGTCACGGGAGGGCTCCATTTTGTCCTAGGACTGGGAACATGTGTAGGGCTGGATTCGAGTGTGGCTAGGGTGGGTCCAGGGTGATTCCGTAGGACACGGGTTAGTGCTCTGGCTAACGGTATGGCAAGGTGTACTGGTCGGGGACTGGCAAATGTTAGGCCTCGGACTAGAGTGAGCACTGGGCGTTGGTCTAGAGCCCGAGCTAGGGCTAGTGGGAGCGGTAGGCGTGGCGCTGGGGAAGGCATAGGGCAAGAAGTGGGTGTCGGGGTAAACCCAGGAGTAGGCCTAGGGCCAGGAGTTTGAGCTGTGGCTAGGAGTAGGGATGGGGGTGGGCCTATGGTTAGGGGTAGCTGTAGGGCCAGGGGTAGGGGTAGGACTAGAGGTAGTGCTAGGCGTAGGCCTAGGGCGAGGGGGAGTGCTCGGGGTAGAGTTAGGTGAAGTGCTAGTGCTTGGCAGAGGCCCACGGGCAGTGTTAGTGTTAGGGCTCATGTTAGGCCTAGGATTAGTGGTAGTGGTAGGGGTTGGCCGAGGGCTAGGGGTAGGGGTCACTGGATGTCTCCGTTTAGTCCTAGGACTTGAAACAGGTGTAGGACTTGATTCGGGTGTGGCTTATGGTGGGTCCAGGGAGATTCCGTAGGACACGGGTTAGTGCTCTGGCTAACGGTAGGGCAAGGTGTACTGGTCGGTGACGGGCAAGTGGTAGGCCTCGAATTAGAGTGAGCACTGGGCGTTGTTCTAGGTCCCGAGCTAGGGCTAGTAGGAGCGGTAGGCGTAGCGCTGGGGTAGGCATAGGGCAAGAGGTGGGTGTCGGTGTAAACCTAGGAGTAGGCCTAGGGCCAGGAGTTGGAGCTGTGGCTAGGGGTAGGGATGGGGGTGGGCCTATGGGTAGGGGTAGCTGTAGTGCCAGGGGTAAGGGTAGGACTAGAGGTAGTGCTAGGCGTAAGCCTAGGGCGAGGTGTAGTGCTCGGGGTAGGATTAGGTGAAGGGCTAGTGGTTGGCAGAGGCACACGGGCAGTGTTAGGGTTAGGGCTCATGTTAGGCCTAGGATTAGTGGTAGTGGTAGGGGTTGGCCGAGGGCTAGGGATACGGGTCACGGGATGTCTCCGTTTATCCTAGGACTTGAAACAGTTGTAGGGCTGGATTCGGGAGTGGCTAAGGGTGGGACCAGTGAGATTCCGTAGGACACGGGTTAGTGCTCTGGGTAATGGTAGGGCAAGGTGTACTGGTCTGAGATGGGCAAATGCTAGGCTTCGGACTAGAGTGAGCACTGGGCGTTGGTCTAGGGCCCGAGCTAGGGCTAGTGGGAGCGGTAGGCGTAGCGCTGGAGTAGGCATAGGGCAAGAGGTGGGTGTCGGGGTAAACGTAGGAGTAGGCCTAGGGCCAGGAGGTGGAGCTGTGGCTAGGGGTAGGGATTGGAGTGGGCTATGGTTAGGGGTAGCTGTAGGGCCCGGTGTAGGGGTAGGACTAGAGGTAGTGCTAGGCGTAAGCCTAGCGCGAGGGGGAGTGCTCGGGGTAGGGTTAGGTGAAGGGCTAGTGGTGGCAGAGGCCCACGGGCAGTGTTATTGTTAGGGCTCATGTTAGGCCTAGGATTAGTGGTAGTGGTAGGGGTTGGCCGAGGGCTAGGTGTAGGTGTCAAGGGAGGGCTCCGTTAAGTCCTAGGACTCGGAACAGGTGTAGGGCTGGATTCGGGTGTGGCTAAGGGTGTGTCCAGGTTGATTTCGTGGGACACAGGTTAGTGTTTTGGCTAACGGTAGGGCAAGGTGTACCGGTCGGCGACGGGCAAGTGCTAGGCCTCGGACTAGAGTGAGCACTGGGCGTTGGTCTAGAGCCCGAACTAGGGCTACTGGGAGCGGTAGGCGTAGCGCTGGGGTAGGCATAGGGCAAGAGGTGGGTGTCGGGGTAAACCTAGGAGTAGTCCTAGGGCCAGGAGTTGGAGCTGTGGCTAGGGGTAGTGATGGGGGTGGGCCTATGGTTAGGGGTAGCTGTAGGGCCAGGGGAAAGGTAGGACTAGAGGTAGTGCTAGGCGTAGGCCTAGGGCGAGGGGGAGTGCTCGGGGTAGGGTTAGGTGAAGGGCTAGTGGTTGGCAGAGGCCTACGGGCAGTGTTAGTGTTAGGGCTCATGTTAGGCCTAGAATTAGTTGTAGTGGTAGGGGTTGGCCGAGGGCTAGGGGCAGGTGTCACGGTAGGGCTCCGGTTAGTCCTAGGAGTTGAAACAGGTGTAGGGCTGGATTCGGGTGTGGCTAAGTGTGGGTCCAGGGTGATTCCGTAGGACACGGGTTAGTCCTCTGGCTAACGGTAGGGCAAGGTGTACTGTACGGTGACGGGCAAGTGCTAGGCCTCGGACTAGAGTGAGCACCTGGCGTTGGACTAGGGCCCGAGCTAGGGCTAGTGGGAGCGGTAGGTGTAGCGCTGGGGTAGGCATAGGGCAAGAGGTGGGTGACGGGGTAAACCTAGGAGTAGTCCTAGGGCCAGGAGTTGGAGCTGTGACTAGGGGTAGTGATGGAGGTTGGCCTATGGTTAGGGGTAGCTGTAGGGCCAGGTGTAGGGGTAGGACTAGAGGTAGTGCTAGGCGTAGGCCTAGGGCGAGAGGGAGTGCTCGGGGTAGGGTTAGGTGAAGTGCTAGTGGTTGGCAGAGGCACACAGGCAGTGTTAGTGTTAGGGCTCATGTTAGGCCTAGGATTAGTGGTAGTGGTAGGGGTTGGCCGAGGGTTAGGGGTAGGTGTCACGGGAAAACTCCGGTTAGTCCTAGGACTCGAAACAGGTGTAGGGCTGGTTTCGGGTGTGGCTAAGGGAAGGTCCAGGGTGATTTCGTGGGACACAGGTTAGTGTTCTGGCTAACGGTAGGGCAAGGTGTACTGGTCGGGGACGGGCAAATGCTAGGCTTCGGACTAGAGTGAGCACCTGGCGTTGGTCTAGGGCCCGAGCTAGGGCTAGTGGGAGCGGTAGGTGTAGCGCTGGGGTAGGCATAGGGCAAGAGGTGGGTGTCGGGGTAAACCTAGGAGTAGGCCTAGGGCCAGGAGTTGGAGCTGTGGCTAGGGGTAAAGATGGGGGTGTGCCTATGGTTAGGTGTAGCTGTAGGGCCAGGGGTAGGGGTAGGACTAGAGGTAGTGCTAGGCGTAGGCCTAGGGCGAGGGGGAGTGCTCGGGGTAGGGTGAGTTGAAGGGCTAGTGGTTGGCATAGGCCCACGGGCAGTGTTAGTTTTAGGGCTCATGTTAGGCCTAGGATTAGTGGTAGTGGTAGAGGTTAGCCGAGGGCTAGGGGTAGGAGTCACGGGAGGGCTCCGTTTAGTCCTAGGACTCGGAAAAGGTGTAGGGCTGGATTCGGGTGTGGCTAAGGGTGGGTCCAGGGTGATTCCGTAGGACACGGGTTAGTCCTCTGGCTAACGGTAGGGCAAGGTGTACTGGTCGGGGACGAGCAAATGCTAGGCTTCGGACTAGAGTGAGCACTGGGCGTTGGTCTAGGCCGAGCTAGAACTAGTGGCAGCGGTAGGTGTAGCGCTGGGGTAGGCATAGGGCAAGAGGTGGGTGTTGGGGTAAAACTAGGAGTAGGCCTAGGGCCAGGAGTTGGAGCTGTGACTAGGGGTAGGGATGGGGGTGGGCCTATGGTTAGTTGTAGCTGTAGGGCCAGGGGTAGGGGTAGGACTAGAGGTAGTGCTAAGCGTAGGCCTAGGGCGAGGGGGAGTGCTCGGGGTAGGGTTAGGTGAAGGGCTAGTGGTTGGCAGAGGCCCACGGGAAGTGTTAGTGTTAGGGTTCATGTTAGGCCTAGGATTAGTGGTAGTGGTAGGGGTTGGCCGAGGGCTAGGGGTAGGTGTCAAGGGAGGGCTCCGTTTAGTCCTAGGACTCGGAACAGGTGTAGGGCTGGATTCGGGTGTGCCTAAGTGTGGGTCCAGGGTGATTCCGTAGGACACGGGTTAGTCCTCTGGCTAACGGTAGGGCAAGGTGTACTGGTCGGTGACGGGTAAGTGCTAGGCCTCGGACTAGAGTGAGCACCTGGCGTTGGTCTAGGGCCCGAGCTAGGGCTAGTGGGAGCGGTAGGTGTAGCGCTGGGGTAGGCATAGGGCAAGAGGTGGGTGACGGGGTAAACCTAGGAGTAGTCCTAGGGCCAGGAGTTGGAGCTGTGACTAGGGGTAGTGATGGAGGTTGGCCTATGGTTAGGGGTAGCTGTAGGGCCAGGTGTAGGGGTAGGACTAGAGGTAGTGCTAGGCGTAGGCCTAGGGCGAGAGGGAGTGCTCGGGGTAGGGTTAGGTGAATTGCTAGTAGTTGGCAGAGGCACACAGGCAGTGTTAGGGTTAGGGCTCATGTTAGGCCTAGGATTAGTGGTAGTGGTAGGGGTTGGCCGAGGGTTAGGGGTAGGTGTCACGGGAAAACTCCGGTTAGTCCTAGGACTCGAAACAGGTGTAGGGCTGGTTTCGGGTGTGGCTAAGGGAAGGTCCAGGGTGATTCCGTAGGACATGGGTTAGTCCTCTGGCTAACGGTAGGGCAAGGTGTACTGGTCGGTGACGGGCAAGTGCTAGGCCTAGGACTAGAGTGAGCACCTGGCGTTGGTCTAGGGCCCGAGCTAGGGCTAGTGGGAGCGGTAGGTGTAGCCCTGGGGTAGGCATAGGGCAAGAGGTGGGTGTCGGGGTAAACGTAGGAGTAGGCCTAGGGCCAGGAGGTGGAGCTGTGGCTAGGGGTAGGGATTGGAGTGGGCTATGGTTAGGGGTAGCTGTAGGGCCCGGTGTAGGGGTAGGACTAGAGGTAGTGCTAGGCGTAAGCCTAGCGCGAGGGGGAGTGCTCGGGGTAGGGTTAGGTGAAGGGCTAGTGGTGGCAGAGGCCCACGGGCAGTGTTATTGTTAGGGCTCATGTTAGGCCTAGGATTAGTGGTAGTGGTAGGGGTTGGCCGAGGGCTAGGTGTAGGTGTCAAGGGAGGGCTCCGTTAAGTCCTAGGACTCGGAACAGGTGTAGGGCTGGATTCGGGTGTGGCTAAGGGTGGGTCCAGGTTGATTTCGTGGGACACAGGTTAGTGTTTTGGCTAACGGTAGGGCAAGGTGTACCGGTCGGCGACGGGCAAGTGCTAGGCCTCGGACTAGAGTGAGCACTGGGCGTTGGTCTAGAGCCCGAACTAGGGCTACTGGGAGCGGTAGGCGTAGCGCTGGGGTAGGCATAGGGCAAGAGGTGGGTGTCGGGGTAAACCTAGGAGTAGTCCTAGGGCCAGGAGTTGGAGCTGTGGCTAGGGGTAGTGATGGGGGTGGGCCTATGGTTAGGGGTAGCTGTAGGGCCAGGGGAAAGGTAGGACTAGAGGTAGTGCTAGGCGTAGGCCTAGGGCGAGGGGGAGTGCTCGGGGTAGGGTTAGGTGAAGGGCTAGTGGTTGGCAGAGGCCTACGGGCAGTGTTAGTGTTAGGGCTCATGTTAGGCCTAGAATTAGTTGTAGTGGTAGGGGTTGGCCGAGGGCTAGGGGCAGGTGTCACGGTAGGGCTCCGGTTAGTCCTAGGAGTTGAAACAGGTGTAGGGCTGGATTCGGGTGTGGCTAAGTGTGGGTCCAGGGTGATTCCGTAGGACACGGGTTAGTCCTCTGGCTAACGGTAGGGCAAGGTGTACTGTACGGTGACGGGCAAGTGCTAGGCCTCGGACTAGAGTGAGCACCTGGCGTTGGACTAGGGCCCGAGCTAGGGCTAGTGGGAGCGGTAGGTGTAGCGCTGGGGTAGGCATAGGGCAAGAGGTGGGTGACGGGGTAAACCTAGGAGTAGTCCTAGGGCCAGGAGTTGGAGCTGTGACTAGGGGTAGTGATGGAGGTTGGCCTATGGTTAGGGGTAGCTGTAGGGCCAAGTGTAGGGGTAGGACTAGAGGTAGTGCTAGGCGTAGGCCTAGGGCGAGAGGGAGTGCTCGGGGTAGGGTTAGGTGAAGTGCTAGTGGTTGGCAGAGGCACACAGGCAGTGTTAGTGTTAGGGCTCATGTTAGGCCTAGGATTAGTGGTAGTGGTAGGGGTTGGCCGAGGGTTAGGGGTAGGTGTCACGGGAAAACTCCGGTTAGTCCTAGGACTCGAAACAGGTGTAGGGCTGGTTTCGGGTGTGGCTAAGGGAAGGTCCAGGGTGATTTCGTGGGACACAGGTTAGTCCTCTGGCTAACGGTAGGGCAAGGTGTACTGGTCGGGGACGGGCAAATGCTAGGCTTCGGACTAGAGTGAGCACCTGGCGTTGGTCTAGGGCCCGAGCTAGGGCTAGTGGGAGCGGTAGGTGTAGCGCTGGGGTAGGCATAGGGCAAGAGGTGGGTGTCGGGGTAAACCTAGGAGTAGGCCTAGGGCCAGGAGTTGGAGCTGTGGCTAGGGGTAAAGATGGGGGTGTGCCTATGGTTAGGTGTAGCTGTAGGGCCAGGGGTAGGGGTAGGACTAGAGGTAGTGCTAGGCGTAGGCCTAGGGCGAGGGGGAGTGCTCGGGGTAGGGTGAGTTGAAGGGCTAGTGGTTGGCATAGGCCCACGGGCAGTGTTAGTTTTAGGGCTCATGTTAGGCCTAGGATTAGTGGTAGTGGTAGAGGTTAGCCGAGGGCTAGGGGTAGGAGTCACGGGAGGGCTCCGTTTAGTCCTAGGACTCGGAAAAGGTGTAGGGCTGGATTCGGGTGTGGCTAAGGGTGGGTCCAGGGTGATTCCGTAGGACACGGGTTAGTCCTCTGGCTAACGGTAGGGCAAGGTGTACTGGTCGGGGACGAGCAAATGCTAGGCTTCGGACTAGAGTGAGCACTGGGCGTTGGTCTAGGCCGAGCTAGAACTAGTGGCAGCGGTAGGTGTAGCGCTGGGGTAGGCATAGGGCAAGAGGTGGGTGTTGGGGTAAAACTAGGAGTAGGCCTAGGGCCAGGAGTTGGAGCTGTGACTAGGGGTAGGGATGGGGGTGGGCCTATGGTTAGTTGTAGCTGTAGGGCCAGGGGTAGGGGTAGGACTAGAGTTAGTGCTAAGCGTAGGCCTAGGGCGAGGGGGAGTGCTCGGGGTAGGGTTAGGTGAAGGGCTAGTGGTTGGCAGAGGCCCACGGGCAGTGTTAGTGTTAGGGTTCATGTTAGGCCTAGGATTAGTGGTAGTGGTAGGGGTTGGCCGAGGGCTAGGGGTAGGTGTCAAGGGAGGGCTCCGTTTAGTCCTAGGACTCGGAACAGGTGTAGGGCTGGATTCGGGTGTGCCTAAGTGTGGGTCCAGGGTGATTCCGTAGGACACGGGTTAGTCCTCTGGCTAACGGTAGGGCAAGGTGTACTGGTCGGTGACGGGTAAGTGCTAGGCCTCGGACTAGAGTGAGCACCTGGCGTTGGTCTAGGGCCCGAGCTAGGGCTAGTGGGAGCGGTAGGTGTAGCGCTGGGGTAGGCATAGGGCAAGAGGTGGGTGACGGGGTAAACCTAGGAGTAGTCCTAGGGCCAGGAGTTGGAGCTGTGACTAGGGGTAGTGATGGAGGTTGGCCTATGGTTAGGGGTAGCTGTAGGGCCAGGTGTAGGGGTAGGACTAGAGGTAGTGCAAGGCGTAGGCCTAGGGCGAGAGGGAGTGCTCGGGGTAGGGTTAGGTGAAGTGCTAGTGGTTGGCAGAGGCACACAGGCAGTGTTAGGGTTAGGGCTCATGTTAGGCCTAGGATTAGTGGTAGTGGTAGGGGTTGGCCGAGGGTTAGGGGTAGGTGTCACGGGAAAACTCCGGTTAGTCCTAGGACTCGAAACAGGTGTAGGGCTGGTTTCGGGTGTGGCTAAGGGAAGGTCCAGGGTGATTTCGTGGGACACAGGTTAGTGTTCTGGCTAACGGTAGGGCAAGGTTTACTGGTCGGGGACGGGCAAATGCTAGGCTTCGGACTAGAGTGAGCACCTGGCGTTGGTCTAGGGCCCGAGCTAGGGCTAGTGGGAGCGGTAGGTGTAGCGCTGGGGTAGGCATAGGGCAAGAGGTGGGTGTCGGGGTAAACCTAGGAGTAGTCCTAGGGCCAGGAGTTGGAGCTGTGGCTAGGGGTAGGGATGGGGGTGGGCCTGTGGTTAGTTGTAGCTGCAGGGCCAGGGGTAGGGGTAGGACTAGATGTAGTGCTAGGCGTAGGCCTAGGGCGAGGGGGAGTGCTCGGGGTAGGGTTAGTTGAAGGGCTAGTTGTTGGCAGAGGCCCCCGGACACTGTTAGTGTTAGGGCTCATGTTAGGCCTAGGATTAGTGGTAGTGGTAGGGGTTGGCCGAGGGCTAGGGGTAGGTGTCAAGGGAGGGCTCCGTTTAGTCCTAGGACTCGGAACAGGTGTAGGGCTGGATTCGTGTGTGCCTAAGTGTGGGTCCAGGGTGATTCCGTAGGACACGGGTTAGTCCTCTGGCTAACGGTAGGGCAAGGTGTACTGGTCGGTGACGGGCAAGTGCTAGGCCTCGGACTAGAGTGAGCACCTGGCGTTGGTCTAGGGCCCGAGCTAGGGCTAGTGGGAGCGGTAGGTGTAGCGCTGGGGTAGGCATAGGGCAAGAGGTGGGTGACGGGGTAAACCTAGGAGTAGTCCTAGGGCCAGGAGTTGGAGCTGTGACTAGGGGTAGTGATGGAGGTTGGCCTATGGTTAGGGGTAGCTGTAGGGCCAGGTGTAGGGGTAGGACTAGAGGTAGTGCTAGGCGTAGGCCTAGGGCGAGAGGGAGTGCTCGGGGTAGGGTTAGGTGAAGTGCTAGTGGTTGGCAGAGGCACACAGGCAGTGTTAGGGTTAGGGCTCATGTTAGGCCTAGGATTAGTGGTAGTGGTAGGGGTTGGCCGAGGGTTAGGGGTAGGTGTCACGGGAAAAATCCGGTTAGTCCTAGGACTCGGAACAGGTGTAGGGCTGGTTTCGGGTGTGGCCAAGGGAAGGTCCAGGGTGATTTCGTGGGACACAGGTTAGTGTTCTGTCTAACGGTAGGGCAAGGTGTACTGGTCGGGGACGGGCAAATGCTAGGCTTCGGACTAGAGTGAGCACCTGGCGTTGGTCTAGGGCCCGAGCTAGGGCTAGTGGGAGCGGTAGGTGTAGCGCTGGGGTAGGCATAGGGCAAGAGGTGGGTGTCGGGGTAAACCTAGGAGTAGTCCTAGGGCCAGGAGTTGGAGCTGTGGCTAGGCGTAGGGATGGGGGTGGGCCTATGGTTAGTTGTAGCTGTAGGGCCAGGGGTAGGGGTAGGACTAGAGGTAGTGCTAGGCGTAGGCCTAGGGCGAGGGGGAGTGCTCGGGGTAGTGTTAGGTGAAGTGCTAGTGGTTGGCCTAGGCCCACGGGCAGTGTTAGTGTTAGGGCTCATGTTAGGCCTAGGATTAGTGGTAGTGGTAGGGGTTGGCCGAGGGCTAGGGGTAGGTGTCACGGGAGGGCTCCGTTTAGTCCTAAGACTCCGAACAGATGTAGGGTTGGATTCGGGTGTGGCTAAGGGTGGGTCCAGGGTGATTCCGTAGGACACTAGTTAGTGCTCTGGCTAACGGTAGGGCAAGGTGTACTGGTCAGCAACGGGCAAGTGCTAGGCCTCGGACTAGAGTGAGCACTGGGCGTTGGTCTAGGGCCGAGCTAGAACTAGTGGGAGCGGTAGGTGTAGCGCTGGGGTAGGCATAGGGCAAGAGGTGGGTGTCGGGGTAAACCTAGGAGTAGGCCTAGGGCCAGGAGTTGGAGCTGTGGCTAGGGGTAAAGATGGGGGTGTGCCTATGGTTAGGTGTAGCTGTAGGGCGAGGGGTAGGGGTAGGACTAGAGGTAGTGCTAGGCGTAGGCCTAGGGCGAGGGGGAGTGCTCGGGGTAGGGTGAGTTGAAGGGCTAGTGGTTGGCATAGGCCCACGGGCAGTGTTAGTTTTAGGGCTCATGTTAGGCCTAGGATTAGTGGTAGTGGTAGGGGTTGGCCGAGGGCTAGGGGTAGGTGTCACGGGAGGGCTCCGTTTAGTCCTAGGACTCGGAAAAGGTGTAGGGCTGGATTCGGGTGTGGCTAAGGGTGGGTCCAGGGTGATTCCGTAGGACACGGGTTAGTCCTCTGGCTAACGGTAGGGCAATGTGTACTGGTCGGGGACGGGCAAATGCTAGGCTTCGGACTAGAGTGAGCACTGGGCGTTGGTCTAGGCCGAGCTAGAACTAGTGGCAGCGGTAGGTGTAGCGCTGGGGTAGGCATAGGGCAAGTGGTGGGTGTTGGGGTAAAACTAGGAGTAGGCCTAGGGCCAGGAGTTGGAGCTGTGACTAGGGGTAGGGATGGGGGTGGGCCTATGGTTAGTTGTAGCTGTAGGGCCAGGGGTAGGGGTAGGACTAGAGGTAGTGCTAAGCGTAGGCCTAGGGCGAGGGGGAGTGCTCGGGGTAGGGTTAGTTGAAGGGCTAGTGGTTGGCAGAGGCCCACGGGCAGTGTTAGTGTTAGGGTTCATGTTAGGCCTAGGATTAGTGGTAGTGGTAGGGGTTGGCCGAGGGCTAGGGGTAGGTGTCAAGGGAGAGCTCCGTTTAGTCCTAGGACTCGGAACAGGTGTAGGGCTGGATTCGGGTGTGCCTAAGTGTGGGTCCAGGGTGATTCCGTAGGACACGGGTTAGTCCTCTGGCTAACGGTAGGGCAAGGTGTACTGGTCGGTGACGGGTAAGTGCTACGCCTCGGACTAGAGTGAGCACCTGGCGTTGGTCTAGGGCCCGAGCTAGGGCTAGTGGGAGCGGTAGGTGTAGCGCTGGGGTAGGCATAGGGCAAGAGGTGGGTGACGGGGTAAACCTAGGAGTAGTCCTAGGGCCAGGAGTTGGAGCTGTGACTAGGGGTAGTGATGGAGGTTGGCCTATGGTTAGGGGTAGCTGTAGGGCCAGGTGTAGGGGTAGGACTAGAGGCAGTGCTAGGCGTAGGCCTAGGGCGAGGGGGAGTGCTCGGGGTAGGGTTAGGTGAAGTGCTAGTGGTTGGCAGAGGCCCACGGGCAGTGTTAGTGTTAGGTCTCATGTTAGGCCTAGGATTAGTGGTAGTGGTAGGGGTTGGCCGAGGGTTAGGGGTAGGTGTCAAGGGAGGGCTCCGGTTAGTCCTAGGGCTCGGAACAGGTGTAGGGCTGGTTTCGGGTGTGGCTAAGGGTGGGTCCAGGGTGATTTCGTGGGACACAGGTTAGTGTTCTGGCTAACGGTAGGGCAAGGTGTACTGGTCAGCAACGGGCAAGTGCTAGGCCTCGGACTAGAGTGAGCACTGGGCGTTGGTCTAGGGCCGAGCTAGAACTAGTGGGAGCGGTAGGTGTAGCCCTGGGGTAGGCATAGGGCAACAGGTGGGTGTTGGGGTAAACCTAGGAGTAGGCCTAGGGCCAGGAGTTGGAGCTGTGGCTAGGGGTAGGGATGGGGGTGTGCCTATGGTTAGGTGTAGCTGTAGGGCCAGGGGTAGGGGTAGGACTAGAGGTAGTGCTAGGCGTAGGCCTAGGGCGAGGGGGAGTGCTCGGGGTAGGGTGAGTTGAAGGGCTAGTGGTTGGCAGAGGCCCACGGGCAGTGTTAGTGTTAGGGTTCATGTTAGGCCTAGGATTAGTGGTAGTGGTAGGGGTTGGCCGAGGGCTAGGGGTAGGTGTCAAGGGAGGGCTCCGTTTAGTCCTAGGACTCGGAACAGGTGTAGGGCTGGATTCGGGTGTGCCTAAGTGTGGGTCCAGGGTGATTCCGTAGGACACGGGTTAGTCCTCTGGCTAACGGTAGGGCAAGGTGTACTGGTCGGTGACGGGTAAGTGCTAGGCCTCGGACTAGAGTGAGCACCTGGCGTTGGTCTAGGGCCCGAGCTAGGGCTAGTGGTAGCGGTAGGTTTAGCGCTGGGGTAGGCATAGGGCAAGAGGTGGGTGACGGGGTAAACCTAGGAGTAGTCCTAGGGCCAGGAGTTGGAGCTGTGACTAGGGGTAGTGATGGAGGTTGGCCTATGGTTAGGGGTAGCTGTAGGGCCAGGTGTAGGGGTAGGACTAGAGGTAGTGCTAGGCGTAGGCCTAGGGCGAGAGAGAGTGCTCGGGGTAGGGTTAGGTGAAGTGCTAGTGGTTGGCAGAGGCACACAGGCAGTGTTAGGGTTAGGGCTCATGTTAGGCCTAGGATTAGTGGTAGTGGTAGGGGTTGCCCGAGGGTTAGGGGTAGGTGTCAAGGGAGGGCTCCGGTTAGTCCTAGGACTCGGAACAGGTGTAGGGCTGGATTCGGGTGTGGCTAAGGGTGGGTACAGGGTGATTTCGTGGGACACAGGTTAGTGTTCTGGCTAACGGTAGGGCAAGGAGTACAGGTCGGCGATGGGCAAGTGCTAGGCCTCGGATTAGAGTGAGCACTGGGCGTTGGTCTAGGACTTGAGCTAGGGCTAGTGGGAGCGGTAGGCGTAGCGCTGGGGTAGGCATAGGGCAAGAGGTGGGTGTCGGGGCAAACCTAGGAGTAGGCCTAGGGCCAGGAGTTGGAACTGTGGCTAGGGGTAGGGATGGGGGTGTGCCTATGGGTAGGGGTAGCTGTAGGGCCAGGGGAGGGGTAGGACTAGAGGTAGTGCTAGGCGTAGGCCTAGGGCGAGGGGGAGTGCTCGGGGTAGGGTTAGGTGAAGGGCTATTGGTTGCCAGAGGCCTACGGGCAGTGTTAGTGTTAGGGCTCATGTTAGGCCTTGGATTAGTTGTAGTGGTAGGGGTTGGCCGAGGGCTAGGGGCAGGTGTCACGGGAGGGCTCCGGTTAGTCCTAGGACTTGAAACAGGTGTAGGGCTGGATTCGGGTGTGGCTAAGTGTGGGTCCAGGGTGATTCCGTAGGACACGGGTTAGTCCTCTGGCTAACGGTAGGGCAAGGTGTACTGTACGGTGACGGGCAAGTGCTAGGCCTCGGACTAGAGTGAGCACCTGGCGTTGGTCTAGGGCCCGAGCTAGGGCTAGTGGGAGCGGTAGGTGTAGCGCTGGGGTAGGCATAGGGCAAGAGTTGGGTGTCGGGGTAAACCTAGGAGTAGTCCTAGGGCCAGGAGTTGGAGCTGTGGCTAGGCGTAGGGATGGGGGTGGGCCTATGGTTAGTTGTAGCTGTAGGGCCAGGGGTAGGGGTAGGCCTAGAGGTAGTGCTAGGCGTAGGCCTAGGGCGAGGGGGAGTGCTCGGGGTAGTGTTAGGTGAAGTGCTAGTGGTTGGCCTAGGCCCACGGGCAGCGTTAGTGTTAGGGCTCATGTTAGGCCTAGGATTAGTGGTAGTGGTAGGGGTTGGCCGAGGGCTAGGGGTAGGTGTCACGGGAGGGCTCCGTTTAGTCCTAAGACTCCGAACAGATGTAGGGCTGGATTCGGGTGTGGCTAAGGGTGGGTCCAGGGTGATTCCGTAGGACACTAGTTAGTGCTCTGGCTAACGGTAGGGCAAGGTGTACTGGTCAGCAACGGGCAAGTGCTAGGCCTCGGACTAGAGTGAGCACTGGGCGTTGGTCTAGGGCCGAGCTAGAACTAGTGGGAGCGGTAGGTGTAGCGCTGGGGTAGGCATAGGGCAAGAGGTGGGTGTCGGGGTAAACCTAGGAGTAGGCCTAGGGCCAGGAGTTGGAGCTTTGGCTAGGGGTAAAGATGGGGGTGTGCCTATGGTTAGGTGTAGCTGTAGGGCGAGGGGTAGGGGTAGGACTAGAGGTAGTGCTAGGCGTAGGCCTAGGGCGAGGGGGAGTGCTCGGGGTAGGGTGAGTTGAAGGGCTAGTGGTTGGCATAGGCCCACGGGCAGTGTTAGTTTTAGGGCTCATGTTAGGCCTAGGATTAGTGGTAGTGGTAGGGGTTGGCCGAGGGCTAGGGGTAGGTGTCACGGGAGGGCTCCGTTTAGTCCTAGGACTCGGAAAAGGTGTAGGGCTGGATTCGGGTGTGGCTAAGGGTGGGTCCAGGGTGATTCCGTAGGACACCGGTTAGTCCTCTGGCTAACGGTAGGGCAAGGTGTACTGGTCGGGGACGGGCAAATGCTAGGCTTCGGACTAGAGTGAGTACTGGGCGTTGGTCTAGGCCGAGCTAGAACTAGTGGCAGCGGTAGGTGTAGCGCTGGGGTAGGCATAGGGCAAGAGGTGGGTGTTGGGGTAAAACTAGGAGTAGGCCTAGGGCCAGGAGTTGGAGCTGTGACTAGGGGTAGGGATGGGGGTGGGCCTATGGTTAGGGGTAGCTGAAAGGCCAGGTGTAGGGGTAAGACTAGAGGCAGTGCTAGGCGTAGGCCTAGGGCGAGGGGGAGTGCTCGGGGTAGGGTTAGGTGAAGTTCTAGTGGTTGGCAGAGGCCCACGGTCAGTGTTAGTGTTAGGTCTCATGTTAGGCCTAGGATTAGTGGTAGTGGTAGGGGTTGGCCGAGGGTTAGGGGTAGGTGTCAAGGGAGGGCTCCGGTTAGTCCTAGGACTCGGAACAGGTGTAGGGCTGGATTCGGGTGTGGCTAAGGGTGGGTACAGGGTGATTTCGTGGGACACAGGTTAGTGTTCTGGCTAACGGTAGGGCAAGGAGTACAGGTCGGCGATGGGCAAGTGCTAGGCCTCGGATTAGAGTGAGCACTGGGCGTTGGTCTAGGACTTGAGCTAGGGCTAGTGGGAGCGGTAGGCGTAGCGCTGGGGTAGGCATAGGGCAAGAGGTGGGTGTCGGGGCAAACCTAGGAGTAGGCCTAGGGCCAGGAGTTGGAACTGTGGCTAGGGGTAGGGATGGGGATGTGCCTATGGGTAGGGGTAGCTGTAGGGCCAGGGGAGGGGTAGGACTAGAGGTAGTGCTAGGCGTAGGCCTAGGGCGAGGGGGAGTGCTCGGGGTAGGGTTAGGTGAAGGGCTATTGGTTGCCAGAGGCCTACGGGCAGGGTTAGTGTTAGGGCTCATGTTAGGCCTAGAATTAGTTGTAGTGGTAGGGGTTGGCCGAGGGCTAGGGGCAGGTGTCACGGGAGGGCTCCGGTTAGTCCTAGGACTTGAAACAGGTGTAGGGCGGGATTCGGGTGTGGCTAAGTGTGGGTCCAGGGTGATTCCGTAGGACACGGGTTAGTCCTCTGGCTAACGGTAGGGCAAGGTGTACTGTACGGTGACGGGCAAGTGCTAGGCCTCGGACTAGAGTGAGCACCTGGCGTTGGTCTAGGGCCCGAGCTAGGGCTAGTGGGAGCGGTAGGTGTAGCGCTGGGGTAGGCATAGGGCAAGAGGTGGGTGACGGGGTAAACCTAGGAGTAGTCCTAGGGCCAGGAGTTGGAGCTGTGACTAGGGGTAGTGATGGAGGTTGGCCTATGGTTAGGGGTAGCTGTAGGGCCAGGTGTAGGGGTAGGACTAGAGGTAGTGCTAGGCGTAGGCCTAGGGCGAGAGGGAGTGCTCGGGGTAGGGTTAGGTGAAGTGCTAGTGGTTGGCAGAGGCACACAGGCAGTGTTAGGGTTAGGGCTCATGTTAGGCCTAGGATTAGTGGTAGTGGTAGGGGTTGGCCGAGGGTTAGGGGTAGGTGTCACGGGAAAACTCCGGTTAGTCCTAGGACTCGGAACAGGTGTAGGGCTGGTTTCGGGTGTGGCCAAGGGAAGGTCCAGGGTGATTTCGTGGGACACAGGTTAGTGTTCTGTCTAACGGTAGGGCAAGGTGTACTGGTCGGGGACGGGCAAATGCTAGGCTTCGGACTAGAGTGAGCACCTGGCGTTGGTCTAGGGCCCGAGCTAGGGCTAGTGGGAGCGGTAGGTGTAGCGCTGGGGTAGGCATAGGGCAAGAGGTGGGTGTCGGGGTAAACCTAGGAGTAGTCCTAGGGCCAGGAGTTGGAGCTGTGGCTAGGCGTAGGGATGGGGGTGGGCCTATGGTTAGTTGTAGCTGTAGGGCCAGGGGTAGGGGTAGGACTAGAGGTAGTGCTAGGCGTAGGCCTAGGGCGAGGGGGAGTGCTCGGGGTAGTGTTAGGTGAAGTGCTAGTGGTTGGCCTAGGCCCACGGGCAGTGTTAGTGTTAGGGCTCATGTTAGGCCTAGGATTAGTGGTAGTGGTAGGGGTTGGCCGAGGGCTAGGGGTAGGTGTCACGGGAGGTCTCCGTTTAGTCCTAAGACTCCGAACAGATGTAGGGCTGGATTCGGGTGTGGCTAAGGGTGGGTCCAGGGTGATTCCGTAGGACACTAGTTAGTGCTCTGGCTAACGGTAGGGCAAGGTGTACTGGTCATCAACAGGCAAGTGCTAGGCCTCGGACTAGAGTGAGCACTGGGCGTTGGTCTAGGGCCGAGCTAGAACTAGTGGGAGCGGTAGGTGTAGCGCTGGGGTAGGCATAGGGCAAGAGGTGGGTGTCGGGGTAAACCTAGGAGTAGGCCTAGGGCCAGGAGTTGGAGCTGTGGCTAGGGGTAAAGATGGGGGTGTGCCTATGGTTAGGTGTAGCTGTAGGGCGAGGGGTAGGGGTAGGACTAGAGGTAGTGCTAGGCGTAGGCCTAGGGCGAGGGGGAGTGCTCGGGGTAGGGTGAGTTGAAGGGCTAGTGGTTGGCATAGGCCCACGGGCAGTGTTAGTTTTAGGGCTCATGTTAGGCCTAGGATTAGTGGTAGTGGTAGGGGTTGGCCGAGGGCTAGGGGTAGGTGTCACGGGAGGGCTCCGTTTAGTCCTAGGACTCGGAAAAGGTGTAGGGCTGGATTCGGGTGTGGCTAAGGGTGGGTCCAGGGTGATTCCGTAGGACACGGGTTAGTCCTCTGGCTAACGGTAGGGCAAGGTGTACTGGTCGGGGACGGGCAAATGCTAGGCTTCGGACTAGAGTGAGCACTGGGCGTTGGTCTAGGCCGAGCTAGAACTAGTGGCAGCGGTAGGTGTAGCGCTGGGGTAGGCATAGGGCAAGTGGTGGGTGTTGGGGTAAAACTAGGAGTAGGCCTAGGGCCAGGAGTTGGAGCTGTGACTAGGGGTAGGGATGGGGGTGGGCCTATGGTTAGTTGTAGCTGTAGGGCCAGGGGTAGGGGTAGGACTAGAGGTAGTGCTAAGCGTAGGCCTAGGGCGAGGGGGAGTGCTCGGGGTAGGGTTAGGTGAAGGGCTAGTGGTTGGCAGAGGCCCACGGGCAGTGTTAGTGTTAGGGTTCATGTTAGGCCTAGGATTAGTGGTAGTGGTAGGGGTTGGCCGAGGGCTAGGGGTAGGTGTCAAGGGAGGGCTCCGTTTAGTCCTAGGACTCGGAACAGGTGTAGGGCTGGATTCGGGTGTGCCTAAGTGTGGGTCCAGGGTGATTCCGTAGGACACGGGTTAGTCCTCTGGCTAACGGTAGGGCAAGGTGTACTGGTCGGTGACGGGTAAGTGCTACGCCTCGGACTAGAGTGAGCACCTGGCGTTGGTCTAGGGCCCGAGCTAGGGCTAGTGGGAGCGGTAGGTGTAGCGCTGGGGTAGGCATAGGGCAAGAGGTGGGTGACGGGGTAAACCTAGGAGTAGTCCTAGGGCCAGGAGTTGGAGCTGTGACTAGGGGTAGTGATGGAGGTTGGCCTATGGTTAGGGGTAGCTGTAGGGCCAGGTGTAGGGGTAGGACTAGAGGCAGTGCTAGGCGTAGGCCTAGGGCGAGGGGGAGTGCTCGGGGTAGGGTTAGGTGAAGTGCTAGTGGTTGGCAGAGGCCCACGGGCAGTGTTAGTGTTAGGTCTCATGTTAGGCCTAGGATTAGTGGTAGTGGTAGGGGTTGGCCGAGGGTTAGGGGTAGGTGTCAAGGGAGGGCTCCGGTTAGTCCTAGGGCTCGGAACAGGTGTAGGGCTGGATTCGGGTGTGGCTAAGGGTGGGTCCAGGGTGATTTCGTGGGACACAGGTTAGTGTTCTGGCTAACGGTAGGGCAAGGTGTACTGGTCGGTGACGGGCAAGTGCTAGGCCTCGGACTAGAGTGGGCACCTGGCGTTGGTCTAGGTCCCGAGCTAGGGCTAGTGGGAGCGGTAGGTGTAGCGCTGGGGTAGGCATAGGGCAAGAGGTGGGTGTCGGGGTAAACCTAGGAGTAGTCCTAGGGCCAGGAGTTGGAGCTGTGGCTAGGGGTAGTGATGGGGGTGGGCCTATTGTTAGGGGTAGCTGTAGGGCCAGGGGTAGGAGTAGGACTAGAGGTAGGCTAGGCGTAGGCCTAGGGCGAGGGGGAGTGCTCGGGGTAGTGTTAGGTGAAGTGCTAGTGGTTGGCCTAGGCCCACGGGCAGTGTTAGTGTTAGGGCTCATGTTAGGCCTAGGATTAGTGGTAGTGGTAGGGGTTGGCCGAGGGCTAGGGGTAGGTGTCACGGGAGGGCTCCGTTTAGTCCTAAGACTCCGAACAGATGTAGGGCTGGATTCGGGTGTGGCTAAGGGTGGGTCCAGGGTGATTCCGTAGGACACTAGTTAGTGCTCTGGCTAACGGTAGGGCAAGGTGTACTGGTCAGCAACGGGCAAGTGCTAGGCCTCGGACTAGAGTGAGCACTGGGCGTTGGTCTAGGGCCGAGCTAGAACTAGTGGGAGCGGTAGGTGTAGCGCTGGGGTAGGCATAGGGCAACAGGTGGGTGTTGGGGTAAACCTAGGAGTAGGCCTAGGGCCAGGAGTTGGAGCTGTGGCTAGGGGTAGGGATGGGGGTGTGCCTATGGTTAGGTGTAGCTGTAGGGCCAGGGGTAGGGGTAGGACTAGAGGTAGTGCTAGGCGTAGGCCTAGGGCGAGGGGGAGTGCTCGGGTAGGGTGAGTTGAAGGGCTAGTGGTTGGCAGAGGCCCACGGGCAGTGTTAGTGTTAGGGTTCATGTTAG
Source organism: Rhinolophus hipposideros (assembly GCF_964194185.1). Classification (NCBI taxonomy): domain Eukaryota; kingdom Metazoa; phylum Chordata; class Mammalia; order Chiroptera; family Rhinolophidae; genus Rhinolophus; species Rhinolophus hipposideros. The sequence goes on from NW_027668998.1 coordinate 628,122, forward strand.
GCCTAGGATTAGTGGTAGTGGTAGGGGTTGGCCGAGGGCTAGGGGTAGGTGTCAAGGGAGGGCTCCGTTTAGTCCTAGGACTCGGAACAGGTGTAGGGCTGGATTCCGGTGTGCCTAAGTGTGGGTCCAGGGTGATTCCGTAGGACACGGGTTAGTCCTCTGGCTAACGGTAGGGCAAGGTGTACTGGTCGGTGACGGGTAAGTGCTAGGCCTCGGACTAGAGTGAGCACCTGGCGTTGGTCTAGGGCCCGAGCTAGGGCTAGTGGTAGCGGTAGGTTTAGCGCTGGGGTAGGCATAGGGCAAGAGGTGGGTGACGGGGTAAACCTAGGAGTAGTCCTAGGGCCAGGAGTTGGAGCTGTGACTAGGGGTAGTGATGGAGGTTGGCCTATGGTTAGGGGTAGCTGTAGGGCCAGGTGTAGGGGTAGGACTAGAGGTAGTGCTAGGCGTAGGCCTAGGGCGAGAGAGAGTGCTCGGGGTAGGGTTAGGTGAAGTGCTAGTGGTTGGCAGAGGCACACAGGCAGTGTTAGGGTTAGGGCTCATGTTAGGCCTAGGATTAGTGGTAGTGGTAGGGGTTGCCCGAGGGTTAGGGGTAGGTGTCAAGGGAGGGCTCCGGTTAGTCCTAGGACTCGGAACAGGTGTAGGGCTGGATTCGGGTGTGGCTAAGGGTGGGTACAGGGTGATTTCGTGGGACACAGGTTAGTGTTCTGGCTAACGGTAGGGCAAGGAGTACAGGTCGGCGATGGGCAAGTGCTAGGCCTCGGATTAGAGTGAGCACTGGGCGTTGGTCTAGGACTTGAGCTAGGGCTAGTGGGAGCGGTAGGCGTAGCGCTGGGGTAGGCATAGGGCAAGAGGTGGGTGTCGGGGCAAACCTAGGAGTAGGCCTAGGGCCAGGAGTTGGAACTGTGGCTAGGGGTAGGGATGGGGGTGTGCCTATGGGTAGGGGTAGCTGTAGGGCCAGGGGAGGGGTAGGACTAGAGGTAGTGCTAGGCGTAGGCCTAGGGCGAGGGGGAGTGCTCGGGGTAGGGTTAGGTGAAGGGCTATTGGTTGCCAGAGGCCTACGGGCAGTGTTAGTGTTAGGGCTCATGTTAGGCCTAGGATTAGTTGTAGTGGTAGGGGTTGGCCGAGGGCTAGGGGCAGGTGTCACGGGAGGGCTCCAGTTAGTCCTAGGACTTGAAACAGGTGTAGGGCTGGATTCGGGTGTGGCTAAGTGTGGGTCCAGGGTGATTCCGTAGGACACGGGTTAGTCCTCTGGCTAACGGTAGGGCAAGGTGTACTGTACGGTGACGGGCAAGTGCTAGGCCTCGGACTAGAGTGAGCACCTGGCGTTGGTCTAGGGCCCGAGCTAGGGCTAGTGGGAGCGGTAGGTGTAGCGCTGGGGTAGGCATAGGGCAAGAGGTGGGTGTCGGGGTAAACCTAGGAGTAGTCCTAGGGCCAGGAGTTGGAGCTGTGGCTAGGCGTAGGGATGGGGGTGGGCCTATGGTTAGTTGTAGCTGTAGGGCCAGGGGTAGGGGTAGGCCTAGAGGTAGTGCTAGGCGTAGGCCTAGGGCGAGGGGGAGTGCTCGGGGTAGTGTTAGGTGAAGTGCTAGTGGTTGGCCTAGGCCCACGGGCAGCGTTAGTGTTAGGGCTCATGTTAGGCCTAGGATTAGTGGTAGTGGTAGGGGTTGGCCGAGGGCTAGGGTTAGGTGTCACGGGAGGGCTCCGTTTAGTCCTAAGACTCCGAACAGATGTAGGGCTGGATTCGGGTGTGGCTAAGGGTGGGTCCAGGGTGATTCCGTAGGACACTAGTTAGTGCTCTGGCTAACGGTAGGGCAAGGTGTACTGGTCAGCAACGGGCAAGTGCTAGGCCTCGGACTAGAGTGAGCACTGGGCGTTGGTCTAGGGCCGAGCTAGAACTAGTGGGAGCGGTAGGTGTAGCGCTGGGGTAGGCATAGGGCAAGAGGTGGGTGTCGGGGTAAACCTAGGAGTAGGCCTAGGGCCAGGAGTTGGAGCTTTGGCTAGGGGTAAAGATGGGGGTGTGCCTATGGTTAGGTGTAGCTGTAGGGCGAGGGGTAGGGGTAGGACTAGAGGTAGTGCTAGGCGTAGGCCTAGGGCGAGGGGGAGTGCTCGGGGTAGGGTGAGTTGAAGGGCTAGTGGTTGGCATAGGCCCACGGGCAGTGTTAGTTTTAGGGCTCATGTTAGGCCTAGGATTAGTGGTAGTGGTAGGGGTTGGCCGAGGGCTAGGGGTAGGTGTCACGGGAGGGCTCCGTTTAGTCCTAGGACTCGGAAAAGGTGTAGGGCTGGATTCGGGTGTGGCTAAGGGTGGGTCCAGGGTGATTCCGTAGGACACCGGTTAGTCCTCTGGCTAACGGTAGGGCAAGGTGTACTGGTCGGGGACGGGCAAATGCTAGGCTTCGGACTAGAGTGAGCACTGGGCGTTGGTCTAGGCCGAGCTAGAACTAGTGGCAGCGGTAGGTGTAGCGCTGGGGTAGGCATAGGGCAAGAGGTGGGTGTTGGGGTAAAACTAGGAGTAGGCCTAGGGCCAGGAGTTGGAGCTGTGACTAGGGGTAGGGATGGGGGTGGGCCTATGGTTAGGGGTAGCTGAAAGGCCAGGTGTAGGGGTAAGACTAGAGGCAGTGCTAGGCGTAGGCCTAGGGCGAGGGGGAGTGCTCGGGGTAGGGTTAGGTGAAGTTCTAGTGGTTGGCAGAGGCCCACGGTCAGTGTTAGTGTTAGGTCTCATGTTAGGCCTAGGATTAGTGGTAGTGGTAGGGGTTGGCCGAGGGTTAGGGGTAGGTGTCAAGGGAGGGCTCCGGTTAGTCCTAGGACTCGGAACAGGTGTAGGGCTGGATTCGGGTGTGGCTAAGGGTGGGTACAGGGTGATTTCGTGGGACACAAGTTAGTGTTCTGGCTAACGGTAGGGCAAGGAGTACAGGTCGGCGATGGGCAAGTGCTAGGCCTCGGATTAGAGTGAGCACTGGGCGTTGGTCTAGGACTTGAGCTAGGGCTAGTGGGAGCGGTAGGCGTAGCGCTGGGGTAGGCATAGGGCAAGAGGTGGGTGTCGGGGCAAACCTAGGAGTAGGCCTAGGGCCAGGAGTTGGAACTGTGGCTAGGGGTAGGGATGGGGATGTGCCTATGGGTAGGGGTAGCTGTAGGGCCAGGGGAGGGGTAGGACTAGAGGTAGTGCTAGGCGTAGGCCTAGGGCGAGGGGGAGTGCTCGGGGTAGGGTTAGGTGAAGGGCTATTGGTTGCCAGAGGCCTACGGGCAGGGTTAGTGTTAGGGCTCATGTTAGGCCTAGAATTAGTTGTAGTGGTAGGGGTTGGCCGAGGGCTAGGGGCAGGTGTCACGGGAGGGCTCCGGTTAGTCCTAGGACTTGAAACAGGTGTAGGGCGGGATTCGGGTGTGGCTAAGTGTGGGTCCAGGGTGATTCCGTAGGACACGGGTTAGTCCTCTGGCTAACGGTAGGGCAAGGTGTACTGTACGGTGACGGGCAAGTGCTAGGCCTCGGACTAGAGTGAGCACCTGGCGTTGGTCTAGGGCCCGAGCTAGGACTAGTGGGAGCGGTAGGTGTAGCGCTGGGGTAGGCATAGGGCAAGAGGTGGGTGACGGGGTAAACCTAGGAGTAGTCCTAGGGCCAGGAGTTGGAGCTGTGACTAAGGGTAGTGATGGAGGTAGGCCTATGGTTAGGGGTAGCTGTAGGGCCAGGTGTAGGGGTAGGACTAGAGGTAGTGCTAGGCGTAGGCCTAGGGCGAGAGGGAGTGCTCGGGGTAGGGTTAGGTGAAGTGCTAGTGGTTGGCAGAGGCACACAGGCAGTGTTAGGGTTAGGGCTCATGTTAGGCCTAGGATTAGTGGTAGTGGTAGGGGTTGGCCGAGGGTTAGGGGTAGGTGTCACGGGAAAACTCCGGTTAGTCCTAGGACTCGGAACAGGTGTAGGGCTGGTTTCGGGTGTGGCCAAGGGAAGGTCCAGAGTGATTACGTGGGACACAGGTTAGTGTTCTGTCTAACGGTAGGGCAAGGTGTACTGGTCGGGGACGGGCAAATGCTAGGCTTCAGACTAGAGTGAGCACCTGGCGTTGGTCTAGGGCCCGAGCTAGGGCTAGTGGGAGCGGTAGGTGTAGCGCTGGGGTAGGCATAGGGCAAGAGGTGGGTGTCGGGGTAAACCTAGGAGTAGTCCTAGGGCCAGGAGTTGGAGCTGTGGCTAGGCGTAGGGATGGGGGTGGGCCTATGGTTAGTTGTAGCTGTAGGGCCAGGGGTAGGGGTAGGACTAGAGGTAGTGCTAGGCGTAGGCCTAGGGCGAGGGGGAGTGCTCGGGGTAGTGTTAGGTGAAGTGCTAGTGGTTGGCCTAGGCCCACGGGCAGTGTTAGTGTTAGGGCTCATGTTAGGCCTAGGATTAGTGGTAGTGGTAGGGGTTGGCCGAGGGCTAGGGGTAGGTGTCACGGGAGGGCTCCGTTTAGTCCTAAGACTCCGAACAGATGTAGGGCTGGATTCGGGTGTGGCTAAGGGTGGGTCCAGGGTGATTCCGTAGGACACTAGTTAGTGCTCTGGCTAACGGTAGGTCAAGGTGTACTGGTCATCAACGGGCAAGTGCTAGGCCTCGGACTAGAGTGAGCACTGGGCGTTGGTCTAGGGCCGAGCTAGAACTAGTGGGAGCGGTAGGTGTAGCGCTGGGGTAGGCATAGGGCAAGAGGTGGGTGTCGGGGTAAACCTAGGAGTAGGCCTAGGGCCAGGAGTTGGAGCTGTGGCTAGGGGTAAAGATGGGGGTGTGCCTATGGTTAGGTGTAGCTGTAGGGCGAGGGGTAGGGGTAGGACTAGAGGTAGTGCTAGGCGTAGGCCTAGGGCGAGGGGGAGTGCTCGGGGTAGGGTGAGTTGAAGGGCTAGTGGTTGGCATAGGCCCACGGGCAGTGTTAGTTTTAGGGCTCATGTTAGGCCTAGGATTAGTGGTAGTGGTAGGGGTTGGCCGAGGGCTAGGGGTAGGTGTCACGGGAGGGCTCCGTTTAGTCCTAGGACTCGGAAAAGGTGTAGGGCTGGATTCGGGTGTGGCTAAGGGTGGGTCCAGGGTGATTCCGTAGGACACGGGTTAGTCCTCTGGCTAACGGTAGGGCAAGGTGTACTGGTCGGGGACGGGCAAATGCTAGGCTTCGGACTAGAGTGAGCACTGGGCGTTGGTCTAGGCCGAGCTAGAACTAGTGGCAGCGGTAGGTGTAGCGCTGGGGTAGGCATAGGGCAAGTGGTGGGTGTTGGGGTAAAACTAGGAGTAGGCCTAGGGCCAGGAGTTGGAGCTGTGACTAGGGGTAGGGATGGGGGTGGGCCTATGGTTAGTTGTAGCTGTAGGGCCAGGGGTAGGGGTAGGACTAGAGGTAGTGCTAAGCGTAGGCCTAGGGCGAGGGGGAGTGCTCGGGGTAGGGTTAGGTGAAGGGCTAGTGGTTGGCAGAGGCCCACGGGCAGTGTTAGTGTTAGGGTTCATGTTAGGCCTAGGATTAGTGGTAGTGGTAGGGGTTGGCCGAGGGCTAGGGGTAGGTGTCAAGGGAGGGCTCCGTTTAGTCCTAGGACTCGGAACAGGTGTAGGGCTGGATTCGGGTGTGCCTAAGTGTGGGTCCAGGGTGATTCCGTAGGACACGGGTTAGTCCTCTGGCTAACGGTAGGGCAAGGTGTACTGGTCGGTGACGGGTAAGTGCTACGCCTCGGACTAGAGTGAGCACCTGGCGTTGGTCTAGGGCCCGAGCTAGGGCTAGTGGGAGCGGTAGGTGTAGCGCTGGGGTAGGCATAGGGCAAGAGGTGGGTGACGGGGTAAACCTAGGAGTAGTCCTAGGGCCAGGAGTTGGAGCTGTGACTAGGGGTAGTGATGGAGGTTGGCCTATGGTTAGGGGTAGCTGTAGGGCCAGGTGTAGGGGTAGGACTAGAGGCAGTGCTAGGCGTAGGCCTAGGGCGAGGGGGAGTGCTCGGGGTAGGGTTAGGTGAAGTGCTAGTGGTTGGCAGAGGCCCACGGGCAGTGTTAGTGTTAGGTCTCATGTTAGGCCTAGGATTAGTGGTAGTGGTAGGGGTTGGCCGAGGGTTAGGGGTAGGTGTCAAGGGAGGGCTCCGGTTAGTCCTAGGGCTCGGAACAGGTGTAGGGCTGGTTTCGGGTGTGGCTAAGGGTGGGTCCAGGGTGATTTCGTGGGACACAGGTTAGTGTTCTGGCTAACGGTAGGGCAAGGTGTACTGGTCGGTGACGGGCAAGTGCTAGGCCTCGGACTAGAGTGGGCACCTGGCGTTGGTCTAGGTCCCGAGCTAGGGCTAGTGGGAGCGGTAGGTGTAGCGCTGGGGTAGGCATAGGGCAAGAGGTGGGTGTCGGGGTAAACCTAGGAGTAGTCCTAGGGCCAGGAGTTGGAGCTGTGGCTAGGGGTAGTGATGGGGGTGGGCCTATTGTTAGGGGTAGCTGTAGGGCCAGGGGTAGGAGTAGGACTAGAGGTAGGCTAGGCGTAGGCCTAGGGCGAGGGGGAGTGCTCGGGGTAGTGTTAGGTGAAGTGCTAGTGGTTGGCCTAGGCCCACGGGCAGTGTTAGTGTTAGGGCTCATGTTAGGCCTAGGATTAGTGGTAGTGGTAGGGGTTGGCCGAGGGCTAGGGGTAGGTGTCACGGGAGGGCTCCGTTTAGTCCTAAGACTCCGAACAGATGTAGGGCTGGATTCGGGTGTGGCTAAGGGTGGGTCCAGGGTGATTCCGTAGGACACTAGTTAGTGCTCTGGCTAACGGTAGGGCAAGGTGTACTGGTCAGCAACGGGCAAGTGCTAGGCCTCGGACTAGAGTGAGCACTGGGCGTTGGTCTAGGGCCGAGCTAGAACTAGTGGGAGCGGTAGGTGTAGCGCTGGGGTAGGCATAGGGCAACAGGTGGGTGTTGGGGTAAACCTAGGAGTAGGCCTAGGTCCAGGAGTTGGAGCTGTGGCTAGGGGTAGGGATGGGGGAGTGCCTATGGTTAGGTGTAGCTGTAGGGCCAGGGGTAGGGGTAGGACTAGAGGTAGTGCTAGGCGTAGGCCTAGGGCGAGGGGGAGTGCTCGGGGTAGGGTGAGTTGAAGGGCTAGTGGTTGGCAGAGGCCCACGGGCAGTGTTAGTGTTAGGGTTCATGTTAGGCCTAGGATTAGTGGTAGTGGTAGGGGTTGGCCGAGGGCTAGGGGTAGGTGTCAAGGGAGGGCTCCGTTTAGTCCTAGGACTCGGAACAGGTGTAGGGCTGGATTCGGGTGTGCCTAAGTGTGGGTCCAGGGTGATTCCGTAGGACACGGGTTAGTCCTCTGGCTAACGGTAGGGCAAGGTGTACTGGTCGGTGACGGGTAAGTGCTAGGCCTCGGACTAGAGTGAGCACCTGGCGTTGGTCTAGGGCCCGAGCTAGGGCTAGTGGTAGCGGTAGGTGTAGCGCTGGGGTAGGCATAGGGCAAGAGGTGGGTGACGGGGTAAACCTAGGAGTAGTCCTAGGGCCAGGAGTTGGAGCTGTGACTAGGGGTAGTGATGGAGGTTGGCCTATGGTTAGGGGTAGCTGTAGGGCCAGGTGTAGGGGTAGGACTAGAGGTAGTGCTAGGCGTAGGCCTAGGGCGAGAGAGAGTGCTCGGGGTAGGGTTAGGTGAAGTGCTAGTGGTTGGCAGAGGCACACAGGCAGTGTTAGGGTTAGGGCTCATGTTAGGCCTAGGATTAGTGGTAGTGGTAGGGGTTGCCCGAGGGTTAGGGGTAGGTGTCAAGGGAGGGCTCCGGTTAGTCCTAGGACTCGGAACAGGTGTAGGGCTGGATTCGGGTGTGGCTAAGGGTGGGTACAGGGTGATTTCGTGGGACACAGGTTAGTGTTCTGGCTAACGGTAGGGCAAGGAGTACAGGTCGGCGATGGGCAAGTGCTAGGCCTCGGATTAGAGTGAGCACTGGGCGTTGGTCTAGGACTTGAGCTAGGGCTAGTGGGAGCGGTAGGCGTAGCGCTGGGGTAGGCATAGGGCAAGAGGTGGGTGTCGGGGCAAACCTAGGAGTAGGCCTAGGGCCAGGAGTTGGAACTGTGGCTAGGGGTAGGGATGGGGGTGTGCCTATGGGTAGGGGTAGCTGTAGGGCCAGGGGAGGGGTAGGACTAGAGGTAGTGCTAGGCGTAGGCCTAGGGCGAGGGGGAGTGCTCGGGGTAGGGTTAGGTGAAGGGCTATTGGTTGCCAGAGGCCTACGGGCAGTGTTAGTGTTAGGGCTCATGTTAGGCCTAGGATTAGTTGTAGTGGTAGGGGTTGGCCGAGGGCTAGGGGCAGGTGTCACGGGAGGGCTCCGGTTAGTCCTAGGACTTGAAACAGGTGTAGGGCTGGATTCGGGTGTGGCTAAGTGTGGGTCCAGGGTGATTCCGTAGGACACGGGTTAGTCCTCTGGCTAACGGTAGGGCAAGGTGTACTGTACGGTGACGGGCAAGTGCTAGGCCTCGGACTAGAGTGAGCACCTGGCGTTGGTCTAGGGCCCGAGCTAGGGCTAGTGGGAGCGGTAGGTGTAGCGCTGGGGTAGGCATAGGGCAAGAGGTGGGTGACGGGGTAAACCTAGGAGTAGTCCTAGGGCCAGGAGTTGGTGCTGTGACTAGGGGTAGTGATGGAGGTTGGCCTATGGTTAGGGGTAGCTGTAGGGCCAGGTGTAGGGGTAGGACTAGAGGTAGTGCTAGGCGTAGGCCTAGGGCGAGAGGGAGTGCTCGGGGTAGGGTTAGGTGAAGTGCTAGTGGTTGGCAGAGGCACACAGGCAGTGTTAGGGTTAGGGCTCATGTTAGGCCTAGGATTAGTGGTAGTGGTAGGGGTTGGCCGAGGGTTAGGGGTAGGTGTCACGGGAAAACTCCGGTTAGTCCTAGGACTCGAAACAGGTGTAGGGCTGGTTTCGGGTGTGGCTAAGGGTGGGTCCAGTGAGATTCCGTAGGACACGGGTTAGTGCTCTGGGTAATGGTAGGGCAAGGTGTACTGGTCTGAGATGGGCAAATGCTAGGCTTCGGACTAGAGTGAGCACTGGGCGTTGGTCTAGGGCCCGAGCTAGGGCTAGTGGGAGCGGTAGGCGTAGCGCTGGGGTAGGCATAGGGCAAGAGGTGGGTGTTGGGGTAAACCTAGGAGGAGGCCTAGGGCCAGGAGTTGGAGCTGTGGCTAGGGGTAGGGATGGGGGTGGGCCAGTGGGTAGGGTAGCTATAGGGTCAGGGGTAGGGGTAGGACTAGAGATAGTGCTAGGCGTAGGCCTAGGGCGAGGGGGAGTGCTCGGGGTATGGTTAGGTGAAGGGCTAGTGGTTGGCAGAGACCTACGGGCAGTGTTAGTGTTAGGGCTCATGTTAGGCCTAAAATTAGTGGTAGTGGTAGGGGTTGGCCGAGGGCTAGGGGTAGGTGTCACGGGAGGGCTCCGTTTAGTCCTAGGACTTGAAACAGGTGTAGGGCTGGATTCGGGTGTGGCTAAGTGTGGGTCCAGGGTGATTCCGTAGGACACGGGTTAGTCCTCTGGCTAACTGTAAGGAAAGGTGTACTGGTCGGTGACGGGCAAGTGGTAGGCCTTGGACTAAAGTGAGCACTGGGCGTTGGTCTAGGGCCGAGCTAGGGCTAAGGGCAGCGGTAGGCGAAGCGCTGGGGTAGGCATAGGGCAAGAGATGGGTGTCGGTGTAAACCTAGGAGTAGGCCTAGGGCCAGTAGTTGGAGCTGTGGCTAGGGGTAGGGATGGGGGTGGGCCTATGGGTAGGGGTAACTGTAGGGCAGGGGTAGGGGTAGGACTAGAGGTAGTGCAAGGCGTAGGCCTAGGGCGAGAGGGAGTGCTCGGGGTAGGGTTAGGTGAAGTGCTAGTGGTTGGCAGAGGCACACAGGCAGTGTTAGGGTTAGGGCTCATGTTAGGCCTAGGATTAGTGGTAGTGGTAGGGGTTGGCCGAGGGTTAGGGGTAGGTGTCACGGGAAAACTCCGGTTAGTCCTAGGACTCGAAACAGGTGTAGGGCTGGTTTCGGGTGTGGCTAAGGGAAGGTCCAGGGTGATTTCGTGGGACACAGGTTAGTGTTCTGGCTAACGGTAGGGCAAGGTTTACTGGTCGGGGACGGGCAAATGCTAGGCTTCGGACTAGAGTGAGCACCTGGCGTTGGTCTAGGGCCCGAGCTAGGGCTAGTGGGAGCGGTAGGTGTAGCGCTGGGGTAGGCATAGGGCAAGAGGTGGGTGTCGGGGTAAACCTAGGAGTAGTCCTAGGGCCAGGAGTTGGAGCTGTGGCTAGGGGTAGGGATGGGGGTGGGCCTGTGGTTAGTTGTAGCTGCAGGGCCAGGGGTAGGGGTAGGACTAGATGTAGTGCTAGGCGTAGGCCTAGGGCGAGGGGGAGTGCTCGGGGTAGGGTTAGTTGAAGGGCTAGTTGTTGGCAGAGGCCCCCGGACACTGTTAGTGTTAGGGCTCATGTTAGGCCTAGGATTAGTGGTAGTGGTAGGGGTTGGCCGAGGGCTAGGGGTAGGTGTCAAGGGAGGGCTCCGTTTAGTCCTAGGACTCGGAACAGGTGTAGGGCTGGATTCGTGTGTGCCTAAGTGTGGGTCCAGGGTGATTCCGTAGGACACGGGTTAGTCCTCTGGCTAACGGTAGGGCAAGGTGTACTGGTCGGTGACGGGCAAGTGCTAGGCCTAGGACTAGAGTGAGCACCTGGCGTTGGTCTAGGGCCCGAGCTAGGGCTAGTGGGAGCGGTAGGTGTAGCGCTGGGGTAGGCATAGGGCAAGAGGTGGGTGACGGGGTAAACCTAGGAGTAGTCCTAGGGCCAGGAGTTGGAGCTGTGACTAGGGGTAGTGATGGAGGTTGGCCTATGGTTAGGGGTAGCTGTAGGGCCAGGTGTAGGGGTAGGACTAGAGGTAGTGCTAGGCGTAGGCCTAGGGCGAGAGGGAGTGCTCGGGGTAGGGTTAGGTGAAGTGCTAGTGGTTGGCAGAGGCACACAGGCAGTGTTAGGGTTAGGGCTCATGTTAGGCCTAGGATTAGTGGTAGTGGTAGGGGTTGGCCGAGGGTTAGGGGTAGGTGTCACGGGAAAAATCCGGTTAGTCCTAGGACTCGGAACAGGTGTAGGGCTGGTTTCGGGTGTGGCCAAGGGAAGGTCCAGGGTGATTTCGTGGGACACAGGTTAGTGTTCTGTCTAACGGTAGGGCAAGGTGTACTGGTCGGGGACGGGCAAATGCTAGGCTTCGGACTAGAGTGAGCACCTGGCGTTGGTCTAGGGCCCGAGCTAGGGCTAGTGGGAGCGGTAGGTGTAGCGCTGGGGTAGGCATAGGGCAAGAGGTGGGTGTCGGGGTAAACCTAGGAGTAGTCCTAGGGCCAGGAGTTGGAGCTGTGGCTAGGCGTAGGGATGGGGGTGGGCCTATGGTTAGTTGTAGCTGTAGGGCCAGGGGTAGGGGTAGGACTAGAGGTAGTGCTAGGCGTAGGCCTAGGGCGAGGGGGAGTGCTCGGGGTAGTGTTAGGTGAAGTGCTAGTGGTTGGCCTAGGCCCACGGGCAGTGTTAGTGTTAGGGCTCATGTTAGGCCTAGGATTAGTGGTAGTGGTAGGGGTTGGCCGAGGGCTAGGGGTAGGTGTCACGGGAGGGCTCCGTTTAGTCCTAAGACTCCGAACAGATGTAGGGTTGGATTCGGGTGTGGCTAAGGGTGGGTCCAGGGTGATTCCGTAGGACACTAGTTAGTGCTCTGGCTAACGGTAGGGCAAGGTGTACTGGTCAGCAACGGGCAAGTGCTAGGCCTCGGACTAGAGTGAGCACTGGGCGTTGGTCTAGGGCCGAGCTAGAACTAGTGGGAGCGGTAGGTGTAGCGCTGGGGTAGGCATAGGGCAAGAGGTGGGTGTCGGGGTAAACCTAGGAGTAGGCCTAGGGCCAGGAGTTGGAGCTGTGGCTAGGGGTAAAGATGGGGGTGTGCCTATGGTTAGGTGTAGCTGTAGGGCGAGGGGTAGGGGTAGGACTAGAGGTAGTGCTAGGCGTAGGCCTAGGGCGAGGGGGAGTGCTCGGGGTAGGGTGAGTTGAAGGGCTAGTGGTTGGCATAGGCCCACGGGCAGTGTTAGTTTTAGGGCTCATGTTAGGCCTAGGATTAGTGGTAGTGGTAGGGGTTGGCCGAGGGCTAGGGGTAGGTGTCACGGGAGGGCTCCGTTTAGTCCTAGGACTCGGAAAAGGTGTAGGGCTGGATTCGGGTGTGGCTAAGGGTGGGTCCAGGGTGATTCCGTAGGACACGGGTTAGTCCTCTGGCTAACGGTAGGGCAATGTGTACTGGTCGGGGACGGGCAAATGCTAGGCTTCGGACTAGAGTGAGCACTGGGCGTTGGTCTAGGCCGAGCTAGAACTAGTGGCAGCGGTAGGTGTAGCGCTGGGGTAGGCATAGGGCAAGTGGTGGGTGTTGGGGTAAAACTAGGAGTAGGCCTAGGGCCAGGAGTTGGAGCTGTGACTAGGGGTAGGGATGGGGGTGGGCCTATGGTTAGTTGTAGCTGTAGGGCCAGGGGTAGGGGTAGGACTAGAGGTAGTGCTAAGCGTAGGCCTAGGGCGAGGGGGAGTGCTCGGGGTAGGGTTAGTTGAAGGCCTAGTGGTTGGCAGAGGCCCACGGGCAGTGTTAGTGTTAGGGTTCATGTTAGGCCTAGGATTAGTGGTAGTGGTAGGGGTTGGCCGAGGGCTAGGGGTAGGTGTCAAGGGAGAGCTCCGTTTAGTCCTAGGACTCGGAACAGGTGTAGGGCTGGATTCGGGTGTGCCTAAGTGTGGGTCCAGGGTGATTCCGTAGGACACGGGTTAGTCCTCTGGCTAACGGTAGGGCAAGGTGTACTGGTCGGTGACGGGTAAGTGCTACGCCTCGGACTAGAGTGAGCACCTGGCGTTGGTCTAGGGCCCGAGCTAGGGCTAGTGGGAGCGGTAGGTGTAGCGCTGGGGTAGGCATAGGGCAAGAGGTGGGTGACGGGGTAAACCTAGGAGTAGTCCTAGGGCCAGGAGTTGGAGCTGTGACTAGGGGTAGTGATGGAGGTTGGCCTATGGTTAGGGGTAGCTGTAGGGCCAGGTGTAGGGGTAGGACTAGAGGCAGTGCTAGGCGTAGGCCTAGGGCGAGGGGGAGTGCTCGGGGTAGGGTTAGGTGAAGTGCTAGTGGTTGGCAGAGGCCCACGGGCAGTGTTAGTGTTAGGTCTCATGTTAGGCCTAGGATTAGTGGTAGTGGTAGGGGTTGGCCGAGGGTTAGGGGTAGGTGTCAAGGGAGGGCTCCGGTTAGTCCTAGGGCTCGGAACAGGTGTAGGGCTGGTTTCGGGTGTGGCTAAGGGTGGGTCCAGGGTGATTTCGTGGGACACAGGTTAGTGTTCTGGCTAACGGTAGGGCAAGGTGTACTGGTCAGCAACGGGCAAGTGCTAGGCCTCGGACTAGAGTGAGCACTGGGCGTTGGTCTAGGGCCGAGCTAGAACTAGTGGGAGCGGTAGGTGTAGCCCTGGGGTAGGCATAGGGCAACAGGTGGGTGTTGGGGTAAACCTAGGAGTAGGCCTAGGGCCAGGAGTTGGAGCTGTGGCTAGGGGTAGGGATGGGGGTGTGCCTATGGTTAGGTGTAGCTGTAGGGCCAGGGGTAGGGGTAGGACTAGAGGTAGTGCTAGGCGTAGGCCTAGGGCGAGGGGGAGTGCTCGGGGTAGGGTGAGTTGAAGGGCTAGTGGTTGGCAGAGGCCCACGGGCAGTGTTAGTGTTAGGGTTCATGTTAGGCCTAGGATTAGTGGTAGTGGTAGGGGTTGGCCGAGGGCTAGGGGTAGGTGTCAAGGGAGGGCTCCGTTTAGTCCTAGGACTCGGAACAGGTGTAGGGCTGGATTCGGGTGTGCCTAAGTGTGGGTCCAGGGTGATTCCGTAGGACACGGGTTAGTCCTCTGGCTAACGGTAGGGCAAGGTGTACTGGTCGGTGACGGGTAAGTGCTAGGCCTCGGACTAGAGTGAGCACCTGGCGTTGGTCTAGGGCCCGAGCTAGGGCTAGTGGTAGCGGTAGGTTTAGCGCTGGGGTAGGCATAGGGCAAGAGGTGGGTGACGGGGTAAACCTAGGAGTAGTCCTAGGGCCAGGAGTTGGAGCTGTGACTAGGGGTAGTGATGGAGGTTGGCCTATGGTTAGGGGTAGCTGTAGGGCCAGGTGTAGGGGTAGGACTAGAGGTAGTGCTAGGCGTAGGCCTAGGGCGAGAGAGAGTGCTCGGGGTAGGGTTAGGTGAAGTGCTAGTGGTTGGCAGAGGCACACAGGCAGTGTTAGGGTTAGGGCTCATGTTAGGCCTAGGATTAGTGGTAGTGGTAGGGGTTGCCCGAGGGTTAGGGGTAGGTGTCAAGGGAGGGCTCCGGTTAGTCCTAGGACTCGGAACAGGTGTAGGGCTGGATTCGGGTGTGGCTAAGGGTGGGTACAGGGTGATTTCGTGGGACACAGGTTAGTGTTCTGGCTAACGGTAGGGCAAGGAGTACAGGTCGGCGATGGGCAAGTGCTAGGCCTCGGATTAGAGTGAGCACTGGGCGTTGGTCTAGGACTTGAGCTAGGGCTAGTGGGAGCGGTAGGCGTAGCGCTGGGGTAGGCATAGGGCAAGAGGTGGGTGTCGGGGCAAACCTAGGAGTAGGCCTAGGGCCAGGAGTTGGAACTGTGGCTAGGGGTAGGGATGGGGGTGTGCCTATGGGTAGGGGTAGCTGTAGGGCCAGGGGAGGGGTAGGACTAGAGGTAGTGCTAGGCGTAGGCCTAGGGCGAGGGGGAGTGCTCGGGGTAGGGTTAGGTGAAGGGCTATTGGTTGCCAGAGGCCTACGGGCAGTGTTAGTGTTAGGGCTCATGTTAGGCCTTGGATTAGTTGTAGTGGTAGGGGTTGGCCGAGGGCTAGGGGCAGGTGTCACGGGAGGGCTCCGGTTAGTCCTAGGACTTGAAACAGGTGTAGGGCTGGATTCGGGTGTGGCTAAGTGTGGGTCCAGGGTGATTCCGTAGGACACGGGTTAGTCCTCTGGCTAACGGTAGGGCAAGGTGTACTGTACGGTGACGGGCAAGTGCTAGGCCTCGGACTAGAGTGAGCACCTGGCGTTGGTCTAGGGCCCGAGCTAGGGCTAGTGGGAGCGGTAGGTGTAGCGCTGGGGTAGGCATAGGGCAAGAGTTGGGTGTCGGGGTAAACCTAGGAGTAGTCCTAGGGCCAGGAGTTGGAGCTGTGGCTAGGCGTAGGGATGGGGGTGGGCCTATGGTTAGTTGTAGCTGTAGGGCCAGGGGTAGGGGTAGGCCTAGAGGTAGTGCTAGGCGTAGGCCTAGGGCGAGGGGGAGTGCTCGGGGTAGTGTTAGGTGAAGTGCTAGTGGTTGGCCTAGGCCCACGGGCAGCGTTAGTGTTAGGGCTCATGTTAGGCCTAGGATTAGTGGTAGTGGTAGGGGTTGGCCGAGGGCTAGGGGTAGGTGTCACGGGAGGGCTCCGTTTAGTCCTAAGACTCCGAACAGATGTAGGGCTGGATTCGGGTGTGGCTAAGGGTGGGTCCAGGGTGATTCCGTAGGACACTAGTTAGTGCTCTGGCTAACGGTAGGGCAAGGTGTACTGGTCAGCAACGGGCAAGTGCTAGGCCTCGGACTAGAGTGAGCACTGGGCGTTGGTCTAGGGCCGAGCTAGAACTAGTGGGAGCGGTAGGTGTAGCGCTGGGGTAGGCATAGGGCAAGAGGTGGGTGTCGGGGTAAACCTAGGAGTAGGCCTAGGGCCAGGAGTTGGAGCTTTGGCTAGGGGTAAAGATGGGGGTGTGCCTATGGTTAGGTGTAGCTGTAGGGCGAGGGGTAGGGGTAGGACTAGAGGTAGTGCTAGGCGTAGGCCTAGGGCGAGGGGGAGTGCTCGGGGTAGGGTGAGTTGAAGGGCTAGTGGTTGGCATAGGCCCACGGGCAGTGTTAGTTTTAGGGCTCATGTTAGGCCTAGGATTAGTGGTAGTGGTAGGGGTTGGCCGAGGGCTAGGGGTAGGTGTCACGGGAGGGCTCCGTTTAGTCCTAGGACTCGGAAAAGGTGTAGGGCTGGATTCGGGTGTGGCTAAGGGTGGGTCCAGGGTGATTCCGTAGGACACCGGTTAGTCCTCTGGCTAACGGTAGGGCAAGGTGTACTGGTCGGGGACGGGCAAATGCTAGGCTTCGGACTAGAGTGAGTACTGGGCGTTGGTCTAGGCCGAGCTAGAACTAGTGGCAGCGGTAGGTGTAGCGCTGGGGTAGGCATAGGGCAAGAGGTGGGTGTTGGGGTAAAACTAGGAGTAGGCCTAGGGCCAGGAGTTGGAGCTGTGACTAGGGGTAGGGATGGGGGTGGGCCTATGGTTAGGGGTAGCTGAAAGGCCAGGTGTAGGGGTAAGACTAGAGGCAGTGCTAGGCGTAGGCCTAGGGCGAGGGGGAGTGCTCGGGGTAGGGTTAGGTGAAGTTCTAGTGGTTGGCAGAGGCCCACGGTCAGTGTTAGTGTTAGGTCTCATGTTAGGCCTAGGATTAGTGGTAGTGGTAGGGGTTGGCCGAGGGTTAGGGGTAGGTGTCAAGGGAGGGCTCCGGTTAGTCCTAGGACTCGGAACAGGTGTAGGGCTGGATTCGGGTGTGGCTAAGGGTGGGTACAGGGTGATTTCGTGGGACACAGGTTAGTGTTCTGGCTAACGGTAGGGCAAGGAGTACAGGTCGGCGATGGGCAAGTGCTAGGCCTCGGATTAGAGTGAGCACTGGGCGTTGGTCTAGGACTTGAGCTAGGGCTAGTGGGAGCGGTAGGCGTAGCGCTGGGGTAGGCATAGGGCAAGAGGTGGGTGTCGGGGCAAACCTAGGAGTAGGCCTAGGGCCAGGAGTTGGAACTGTGGCTAGGGGTAGGGATGGGGATGTGCCTATGGGTAGGGGTAGCTGTAGGGCCAGGGGAGGGGTAGGACTAGAGGTAGTGCTAGGCGTAGGCCTAGGGCGAGGGGGAGTGCTCGGGGTAGGGTTAGGTGAAGGGCTATTGGTTGCCAGAGGCCTACGGGCAGGGTTAGTGTTAGGGCTCATGTTAGGCCTAGAATTAGTTGTAGTGGTAGGGGTTGGCCGAGGGCTAGGGGCAGGTGTCACGGGAGGGCTCCGGTTAGTCCTAGGACTTGAAACAGGTGTAGGGCGGGATTCGGGTGTGGCTAAGTGTGGGTCCAGGGTGATTCCGTAGGACACGGGTTAGTCCTCTGGCTAACGGTAGGGCAAGGTGTACTGTACGGTGACGGGCAAGTGCTAGGCCTCGGACTAGAGTGAGCACCTGGCGTTGGTCTAGGGCCCGAGCTAGGGCTAGTGGGAGCGGTAGGTGTAGCGCTGGGGTAGGCATAGGGCAAGAGGTGGGTGACGGGGTAAACCTAGGAGTAGTCCTAGGGCCAGGAGTTGGAGCTGTGACTAGGGGTAGTGATGGAGGTTGGCCTATGGTTAGGGGTAGCTGTAGGGCCAGGTGTAGGGGTAGGACTAGAGGTAGTGCTAGGCGTAGGCCTAGGGCGAGAGGGAGTGCTCGGGGTAGGGTTAGGTGAAGTGCTAGTGGTTGGCAGAGGCACACAGGCAGTGTTAGGGTTAGGGCTCATGTTAGGCCTAGGATTAGTGGTAGTGGTAGGGGTTGGCCGAGGGTTAGGGGTAGGTGTCACGGGAAAACTCCGGTTAGTCCTAGGACTCGGAACAGGTGTAGGGCTGGTTTCGGGTGTGGCCAAGGGAAGGTCCAGGGTGATTTCGTGGGACACAGGTTAGTGTTCTGTCTAACGGTAGGGCAAGGTGTACTGGTCGGGGACGGGCAAATGCTAGGCTTCGGACTAGAGTGAGCACCTGGCGTTGGTCTAGGGCCCGAGCTAGGGCTAGTGGGAGCGGTAGGTGTAGCGCTGGGGTAGGCATAGGGCAAGAGGTGGGTGTCGGGGTAAACCTAGGAGTAGTCCTAGGGCCAGGAGTTGGAGCTGTGGCTAGGCGTAGGGATGGGGGTGGGCCTATGGTTAGTTGTAGCTGTAGGGCCAGGGGTAGGGGTAGGACTAGAGGTAGTGCTAGGCGTAGGCCTAGGG
Organism: Rhinolophus hipposideros; assembly: GCF_964194185.1. Taxonomy (NCBI): domain Eukaryota; kingdom Metazoa; phylum Chordata; class Mammalia; order Chiroptera; family Rhinolophidae; genus Rhinolophus; species Rhinolophus hipposideros. The sequence continues at coordinate 645,996 of NW_027668998.1, forward strand.
CGAGGGGGAGTGCTCGGGGTAGTGTTAGGTGAAGTGCTAGTGGTTGGCCTAGGCCCACGGGCAGTGTTAGTGTTAGGGCTCATGTTAGGCCTAGGATTAGTGGTAGTGGTAGGGGTTGGCCGAGGGCTAGGGGTAGGTGTCACGGGAGGTCTCCGTTTAGTCCTAAGACTCCGAACAGATGTAGGGCTGGATTCGGGTGTGGCTAAGGGTGGGTCCAGGGTGATTCCGTAGGACACTAGTTAGTGCTCTGGCTAACGGTAGGGCAAGGTGTACTGGTCATCAACAGGCAAGTGCTAGGCCTCGGACTAGAGTGAGCACTGGGCGTTGGTCTAGGGCCGAGCTAGAACTAGTGGGAGCGGTAGGTGTAGCGCTGGGGTAGGCATAGGGCAAGAGGTGGGTGTCGGGGTAAACCTAGGAGTAGGCCTAGGGCCAGGAGTTGGAGCTGTGGCTAGGGGTAAAGATGGGGGTGTGCCTATGGTTAGGTGTAGCTGTAGGGCGAGGGGTAGGGGTAGGACTAGAGGTAGTGCTAGGCGTAGGCCTAGGGCGAGGGGGAGTGCTCGGGGTAGGGTGAGTTGAAGGGCTAGTGGTTGGCATAGGCCCACGGGCAGTGTTAGTTTTAGGGCTCATGTTAGGCCTAGGATTAGTGGTAGTGGTAGGGGTTGGCCGAGGGCTAGGGGTAGGTGTCACGGGAGGGCTCCGTTTAGTCCTAGGACTCGGAAAAGGTGTAGGGCTGGATTCGGGTGTGGCTAAGGGTGGGTCCAGGGTGATTCCGTAGGACACGGGTTAGTCCTCTGGCTAACGGTAGGGCAAGGTGTACTGGTCGGGGACGGGCAAATGCTAGGCTTCGGACTAGAGTGAGCACTGGGCGTTGGTCTAGGCCGAGCTAGAACTAGTGGCAGCGGTAGGTGTAGCGCTGGGGTAGGCATAGGGCAAGTGGTGGGTGTTGGGGTAAAACTAGGAGTAGGCCTAGGGCCAGGAGTTGGAGCTGTGACTAGGGGTAGGGATGGGGGTGGGCCTATGGTTAGTTGTAGCTGTAGGGCCAGGGGTAGGGGTAGGACTAGAGGTAGTGCTAAGCGTAGGCCTAGGGCGAGGGGGAGTGATCGGGGTAGGGTTAGGTGAAGGGCTAGTGGTTGGCAGAGGCCCACGGGCAGTGTTAGTGTTAGGGTTCATGTTAGGCCTAGGATTAGTGGTAGTGGTAGGGGTTGGCCGAGGGCTAGGGGTAGGTGTCAAGGGAGGGCTCCGTTTAGTCCTAGGACTCGGAACAGGTGTAGGGCTGGATTCGGGTGTGCCTAAGTGTGGGTCCAGGGTGATTCCGTAGGACACGGGTTAGTCCTCTGGCTAACGGTAGGGCAAGGTGTACTGGTCGGTGACGGGTAAGTGCTACGCCTCGGACTAGAGTGAGCACCTGGCGTTGGTCTAGGGCCCGAGCTAGGGCTAGTGGGAGCGGTAGGTGTAGCGCTGGGGTAGGCATAGGGCAAGAGGTGGGTGACGGGGTAAACCTAGGAGTAGTCCTAGGGCCAGGAGTTGGAGCTGTGACTAGGGGTAGTGATGGAGGTTGGCCTATGGTTAGGGGTAGCTGTAGGGCCAGGTGTAGGGGTAGGACTAGAGGCAGTGCTAGGCGTAGGCCTAGGGCGAGGGGGAGTGCTCGGGGTAGGGTTAGGTGAAGTGCTAGTGGTTGGCAGAGGCCCACGGGCAGTGTTAGTGTTAGGTCTCATGTTAGGCCTAGGATTAGTGGTAGTGGTAGGGGTTGGCCGAGGGTTAGGGGTAGGTGTCAAGGGAGGGCTCCGGTTAGTCCTAGGGCTCGGAACAGGTGTAGGGCTGGTTTCGGGTGTGGCTAAGGGTGGGTCCAGGGTGATTTCGTGGGACACAGGTTAGTGTTCTGGCTAACGGTAGGGCAAGGTGTACTGGTCGGTGACGGGCAAGTGCTAGGCCTCGGACTAGAGTGGGCACCTGGCGTTGGTCTAGGTCCCGAGCTAGGGCTAGTGGGAGCGGTAGGTGTAGCGCTGGGGTAGGCATAGGGCAAGAGGTGGGTGTCGGGGTAAACCTAGGAGTAGTCCTAGGGCCAGGAGTTGGAGCTGTGGCTAGGGGTAGTGATGGGGGTGGGCCTATTGTTAGGGGTAGCTGTAGGGCCAGGGGTAGGAGTAGGACTAGAGGTAGGCTAGGCGTAGGCCTAGGGCGAGGGGGAGTGCTCGGGGTAGTGTTAGGTGAAGTGCTAGTGGTTGGCCTAGGCCCACGGGCAGTGTTAGTGTTAGGGCTCATGTTAGGCCTAGGATTAGTGGTAGTGGTAGGGGTTGGCCGAGGGCTAGGGGTAGGTGTCACGGGAGGGCTCCGTTTAGTCCTAAGACTCCGAACAGATGTAGGGCTGGATTCGGGTGTGGCTAAGGGTGGGTCCAGGGTGATTCCGTAGGACACTAGTTAGTGCTCTGGCTAACGGTAGGGCAAGGTGTACTGGTCAGCAACGGGCAAGTGCTAGGCCTCGGACTAGAGTGAGCACTGGGCGTTGGTCTAGGGCCGAGCTAGAACTAGTGGGAGCGGTAGGTGTAGCGCTGGGGTAGGCATAGGGCAACAGGTGGGTGTTGGGGTAAACCTAGGAGTAGGCCTAGGGCCAGGAGTTGGAGCTGTGGCTAGGGGTAGGGATGGGGGTGTGCCTATGGTTAGGTGTAGCTGTAGGGCCAGGGGTAGGGGTAGGACTAGAGGTAGTGCTAGGCGTAGGCCTAGGGCGAGGGGGAGTGCTCGGGTAGGGTGAGTTGAAGGGCTAGTGGTTGGCAGAGGCCCACGGGCAGTGTTAGTGTTAGGGTTCATGTTAGGCCTAGGATTAGTGGTAGTGGTAGGGGTTGGCCGAGGGCTAGGGGTAGGTGTCAAGGGAGGGCTCCGTTTAGTCCTAGGACTCGGAACAGGTGTAGGGCTGGATTCCGGTGTGCCTAAGTGTGGGTCCAGGGTGATTCCGTAGGACACGGGTTAGTCCTCTGGCTAACGGTAGGGCAAGGTGTACTGGTCGGTGACGGGTAAGTGCTAGGCCTCGGACTAGAGTGAGCACCTGGCGTTGGTCTAGGGCCCGAGCTAGGGCTAGTGGTAGCGGTAGGTTTAGCGCTGGGGTAGGCATAGGGCAAGAGGTGGGTGACGGGGTAAACCTAGGAGTAGTCCTAGGGCCAGGAGTTGGAGCTGTGACTAGGGGTAGTGATGGAGGTTGGCCTATGGTTAGGGGTAGCTGTAGGGCCAGGTGTAGGGGTAGGACTAGAGGTAGTGCTAGGCGTAGGCCTAGGGCGAGAGAGAGTGCTCGGGGTAGGGTTAGGTGAAGTGCTAGTGGTTGGCAGAGGCACACAGGCAGTGTTAGGGTTAGGGCTCATGTTAGGCCTAGGATTAGTGGTAGTGGTAGGGGTTGCCCGAGGGTTAGGGGTAGGTGTCAAGGGAGGGCTCCGGTTAGTCCTAGGACTCGGAACAGGTGTAGGGCTGGATTCGGGTGTGGCTAAGGGTGGGTACAGGGTGATTTCGTGGGACACAGGTTAGTGTTCTGGCTAACGGTAGGGCAAGGAGTACAGGTCGGCGATGGGCAAGTGCTAGGCCTCGGATTAGAGTGAGCACTGGGCGTTGGTCTAGGACTTGAGCTAGGGCTAGTGGGAGCGGTAGGCGTAGCGCTGGGGTAGGCATAGGGCAAGAGGTGGGTGTCGGGGCAAACCTAGGAGTAGGCCTAGGGCCAGGAGTTGGAACTGTGGCTAGGGGTAGGGATGGGGGTGTGCCTATGGGTAGGGGTAGCTGTAGGGCCAGGGGAGGGGTAGGACTAGAGGTAGTGCTAGGCGTAGGCCTAGGGCGAGGGGGAGTGCTCGGGGTAGGGTTAGGTGAAGGGCTATTGGTTGCCAGAGGCCTACGGGCAGTGTTAGTGTTAGGGCTCATGTTAGGCCTAGGATTAGTTGTAGTGGTAGGGGTTGGCCGAGGGCTAGGGGCAGGTGTCACGGGAGGGCTCCAGTTAGTCCTAGGACTTGAAACAGGTGTAGGGCTGGATTCGGGTGTGGCTAAGTGTGGGTCCAGGGTGATTCCGTAGGACACGGGTTAGTCCTCTGGCTAACGGTAGGGCAAGGTGTACTGTACGGTGACGGGCAAGTGCTAGGCCTCGGACTAGAGTGAGCACCTGGCGTTGGTCTAGGGCCCGAGCTAGGGCTAGTGGGAGCGGTAGGTGTAGCGCTGGGGTAGGCATAGGGCAAGAGGTGGGTGTCGGGGTAAACCTAGGAGTAGTCCTAGGGCCAGGAGTTGGAGCTGTGGCTAGGCGTAGGGATGGGGGTGGGCCTATGGTTAGTTGTAGCTGTAGGGCCAGGGGTAGGGGTAGGCCTAGAGGTAGTGCTAGGCGTAGGCCTAGGGCGAGGGGGAGTGCTCGGGGTAGTGTTAGGTGAAGTGCTAGTGGTTGGCCTAGGCCCACGGGCAGCGTTAGTGTTAGGGCTCATGTTAGGCCTAGGATTAGTGGTAGTGGTAGGGGTTGGCCGAGGGCTAGGGTTAGGTGTCACGGGAGGGCTCCGTTTAGTCCTAAGACTCCGAACAGATGTAGGGCTGGATTCGGGTGTGGCTAAGGGTGGGTCCAGGGTGATTCCGTAGGACACTAGTTAGTGCTCTGGCTAACGGTAGGGCAAGGTGTACTGGTCAGCAACGGGCAAGTGCTAGGCCTCGGACTAGAGTGAGCACTGGGCGTTGGTCTAGGGCCGAGCTAGAACTAGTGGGAGCGGTAGGTGTAGCGCTGGGGTAGGCATAGGGCAAGAGGTGGGTGTCGGGGTAAACCTAGGAGTAGGCCTAGGGCCAGGAGTTGGAGCTTTGGCTAGGGGTAAAGATGGGGGTGTGCCTATGGTTAGGTGTAGCTGTAGGGCGAGGGGTAGGGGTAGGACTAGAGGTAGTGCTAGGCGTAGGCCTAGGGCGAGGGGGAGTGCTCGGGGTAGGGTGAGTTGAAGGGCTAGTGGTTGGCATAGGCCCACGGGCAGTGTTAGTTTTAGGGCTCATGTTAGGCCTAGGATTAGTGGTAGTGGTAGGGGTTGGCCGAGGGCTAGGGGTAGGTGTCACGGGAGGGCTCCGTTTAGTCCTAGGACTCGGAAAAGGTGTAGGGCTGGATTCGGGTGTGGCTAAGGGTGGGTCCAGGGTGATTCCGTAGGACACCGGTTAGTCCTCTGGCTAACGGTAGGGCAAGGTGTACTGGTCGGGGACGGGCAAATGCTAGGCTTCGGACTAGAGTGAGCACTGGGCGTTGGTCTAGGCCGAGCTAGAACTAGTGGCAGCGGTAGGTGTAGCGCTGGGGTAGGCATAGGGCAAGAGGTGGGTGTTGGGGTAAAACTAGGAGTAGGCCTAGGGCCAGGAGTTGGAGCTGTGACTAGGGGTAGGGATGGGGGTGGGCCTATGGTTAGGGGTAGCTGAAAGGCCAGGTGTAGGGGTAAGACTAGAGGCAGTGCTAGGCGTAGGCCTAGGGCGAGGGGGAGTGCTCGGGGTAGGGTTAGGTGAAGTTCTAGTGGTTGGCAGAGGCCCACGGTCAGTGTTAGTGTTAGGTCTCATGTTAGGCCTAGGATTAGTGGTAGTGGTAGGGGTTGGCCGAGGGTTAGGGGTAGGTGTCAAGGGAGGGCTCCGGTTAGTCCTAGGACTCGGAACAGGTGTAGGGCTGGATTCGGGTGTGGCTAAGGGTGGGTACAGGGTGATTTCGTGGGACACAAGTTAGTGTTCTGGCTAACGGTAGGGCAAGGAGTACAGGTCGGCGATGGGCAAGTGCTAGGCCTCGGATTAGAGTGAGCACTGGGCGTTGGTCTAGGACTTGAGCTAGGGCTAGTGGGAGCGGTAGGCGTAGCGCTGGGGTAGGCATAGGGCAAGAGGTGGGTGTCGGGGCAAACCTAGGAGTAGGCCTAGGGCCAGGAGTTGGAACTGTGGCTAGGGGTAGGGATGGGGATGTGCCTATGGGTAGGGGTAGCTGTAGGGCCAGGGGAGGGGTAGGACTAGAGGTAGTGCTAGGCGTAGGCCTAGGGCGAGGGGGAGTGCTCGGGGTAGGGTTAGGTGAAGGGCTATTGGTTGCCAGAGGCCTACGGGCAGGGTTAGTGTTAGGGCTCATGTTAGGCCTAGAATTAGTTGTAGTGGTAGGGGTTGGCCGAGGGCTAGGGGCAGGTGTCACGGGAGGGCTCCGGTTAGTCCTAGGACTTGAAACAGGTGTAGGGCGGGATTCGGGTGTGGCTAAGTGTGGGTCCAGGGTGATTCCGTAGGACACGGGTTAGTCCTCTGGCTAACGGTAGGGCAAGGTGTACTGTACGGTGACGGGCAAGTGCTAGGCCTCGGACTAGAGTGAGCACCTGGCGTTGGTCTAGGGCCCGAGCTAGGACTAGTGGGAGCGGTAGGTGTAGCGCTGGGGTAGGCATAGGGCAAGAGGTGGGTGACGGGGTAAACCTAGGAGTAGTCCTAGGGCCAGGAGTTGGAGCTGTGACTAAGGGTAGTGATGGAGGTAGGCCTATGGTTAGGGGTAGCTGTAGGGCCAGGTGTAGGGGTAGGACTAGAGGTAGTGCTAGGCGTAGGCCTAGGGCGAGAGGGAGTGCTCGGGGTAGGGTTAGGTGAAGTGCTAGTGGTTGGCAGAGGCACACAGGCAGTGTTAGGGTTAGGGCTCATGTTAGGCCTAGGATTAGTGGTAGTGGTAGGGGTTGGCCGAGGGTTAGGGGTAGGTGTCACGGGAAAACTCCGGTTAGTCCTAGGACTCGGAACAGGTGTAGGGCTGGTTTCGGGTGTGGCCAAGGGAAGGTCCAGGGTGATTACGTGGGACACAGGTTAGTGTTCTGTCTAACGGTAGGGCAAGGTGTACTGGTCGGGGACGGGCAAATGCTAGGCTTCAGACTAGAGTGAGCACCTGGCGTTGGTCTAGGGCCCGAGCTAGGGCTAGTGGGAGCGGTAGGTGTAGCGCTGGGGTAGGCATAGGGCAAGAGGTGGGTGTCGGGGTAAACCTAGGAGTAGTCCTAGGGCCAGGAGTTGGAGCTGTGGCTAGGCGTAGGGATGGGGGTGGGCCTATGGTTAGTTGTAGCTGTAGGGCCAGGGGTAGGGGTAGGACTAGAGGTAGTGCTAGGCGTAGGCCTAGGGCGAGGGGGAGTGCTCGGGGTAGTGTTAGGTGAAGTGCTAGTGGTTGGCCTAGGCCCACGGGCAGTGTTAGTGTTAGGGCTCATGTTAGGCCTAGGATTAGTGGTAGTGGTAGGGGTTGGCCGAGGGCTAGGGGTAGGTGTCACGGGAGGGCTCCGTTTAGTCCTAAGACTCCGAACAGATGTAGGGCTGGATTCGGGTGTGGCTAAGGGTGGGTCCAGGGTGATTCCGTAGGACACTAGTTAGTGCTCTGGCTAACGGTAGGGCAAGGTGTACTGGTCATCAACGGGCAAGTGCTAGGCCTCGGACTAGAGTGAGCACTGGGCGTTGGTCTAGGGCCGAGCTAGAACTAGTGGGAGCGGTAGGTGTAGCGCTGGGGTAGGCATAGGGCAAGAGGTGGGTGTCGGGGTAAACCTAGGAGTAGGCCTAGGGCCAGGAGTTGGAGCTGTGGCTAGGGGTAAAGATGGGGGTGTGCCTATGGTTAGGTGTAGCTGTAGGGCGAGGGGTAGGGGTAGGACTAGAGGTAGTGCTAGGCGTAGGCCTAGGGCGAGGGGGAGTGCTCGGGGTAGGGTGAGTTGAAGGGCTAGTGGTTGGCATAGGCCCACGGGCAGTGTTAGTTTTAGGGCTCATGTTAGGCCTAGGATTAGTGGTAGTGGTAGGGGTTGGCCGAGGGCTAGGGGTAGGTGTCACGGGAGGGCTCCGTTTAGTCCTAGGACTCGGAAAAGGTGTAGGGCTGGATTCGGGTGTGGCTAAGGGTGGGTCCAGGGTGATTCCGTAGGACACGGGTTAGTCCTCTGGCTAACGGTAGGGCAAGGTGTACTGGTCGGGGACGGGCAAATGCTAGGCTTCGGACTAGAGTGAGCACTGGGCGTTGGTCTAGGCCGAGCTAGAACTAGTGGCAGCGGTAGGTGTAGCGCTGGGGTAGGCATAGGGCAAGTGGTGGGTGTTGGGGTAAAACTAGGAGTAGGCCTAGGGCCAGGAGTTGGAGCTGTGACTAGGGGTAGGGATGGGGGTGGGCCTATGGTTAGTTGTAGCTGTAGGGCCAGGGGTAGGGGTAGGACTAGAGGTAGTGCTAAGCGTAGGCCTAGGGCGAGGGGGAGTGCTCGGGGTAGGGTTAGGTGAAGGGCTAGTGGTTGGCAGAGGCCCACGGGCAGTGTTAGTGTTAGGGTTCATGTTAGGCCTAGGATTAGTGGTAGTGGTAGGGGTTGGCCGAGGGCTAGGGGTAGGTGTCAAGGGAGGGCTCCGTTTAGTCCTAGGACTCGGAACAGGTGTAGGGCTGGATTCGGGTGTGCCTAAGTGTGGGTCCAGGGTGATTCCGTAGGACACGGGTTAGTCCTCTGGCTAACGGTAGGGCAAGGTGTACTGGTCGGTGACGGGTAAGTGCTACGCCTCGGACTAGAGTGAGCACCTGGCGTTGGTCTAGGGCCCGAGCTAGGGCTAGTGGGAGCGGTAGGTGTAGCGCTGGGGTAGGCATAGGGCAAGAGGTGGGTGACGGGGTAAACCTAGGAGTAGTCCTAGGGCCAGGAGTTGGAGCTGTGACTAGGGGTAGTGATGGAGGTTGGCCTATGGTTAGGGGTAGCTGTAGGGCCAGGTGTAGGGGTAGGACTAGAGGCAGTGCTAGGCGTAGGCCTAGGGCGAGGGGGAGTGCTCGGGGTAGGGTTAGGTGAAGTGCTAGTGGTTGGCAGAGGCCCACGGGCAGTGTTAGTGTTAGGTCTCATGTTAGGCCTAGGATTAGTGGTAGTGGTAGGGGTTGGCCGAGGGTTAGGGGTAGGTGTCAAGGGAGGGCTCCGGTTAGTCCTAGGGCTCGGAACAGGTGTAGGGCTGGTTTCGGGTGTGGCTAAGGGTGGGTCCAGGGTGATTTCGTGGGACACAGGTTAGTGTTCTGGCTAACGGTAGGGCAAGGTGTACTGGTCGGTGACGGGCAAGTGCTAGGCCTCGGACTAGAGTGGGCACCTGGCGTTGGTCTAGGTCCCGAGCTAGGGCTAGTGGGAGCGGTAGGTGTAGTGCTGGGGTAGGCATAGGGCAAGAGGTGGGTGTCGGGGTAAACCTAGGAGTAGTCCTAGGGCCAGGAGTTGGAGCTGTGGCTAGGGGTAGTGATGGGGGTGGGCCTATTGTTAGGGGTAGCTGTAGGGCCAGGGGTAGGAGTAGGACTAGAGGTAGGCTAGGCGTAGGCCTAGGGCGAGGGGGAGTGCTCGGGGTAGTGTTAGGTGAAGTGCTAGTGGTTGGCCTAGGCCCACGGGCAGTGTTAGTGTTAGGGCTCATGTTAGGCCTAGGATTAGTGGTAGTGGTAGGGGTTGGCCGAGGGCTAGGGGTAGGTGTCACGGGAGGGCTCCGTTTAGTCCTAAGACTCCGAACAGATGTAGGGCTGGATTCGGGTGTGGCTAAGGGTGGGTCCAGGGTGATTCCGTAGGACACTAGTTAGTGCTCTGGCTAACGGTAGGGCAAGGTGTACTGGTCAGCAACGGGCAAGTGCTAGGCCTCGGACTAGAGTGAGCACTGGGCGTTGGTCTAGGGCCGAGCTAGAACTAGTGGGAGCGGTAGGTGTAGCGCTGGGGTAGGCATAGGGCAACAGGTGGGTGTTGGGGTAAACCTAGGAGTAGGCCTAGGTCCAGGAGTTGGAGCTGTGGCTAGGGGTAGGGATGGGGGTGTGCCTATGGTTAGGTGTAGCTGTAGGGCCAGGGGTAGGGGTAGGACTAGAGGTAGTGCTAGGCGTAGGCCTAGGGCGAGGGGGAGTGCTCGGGGTAGGGTGAGTTGAAGGGCTAGTGGTTGGCAGAGGCCCACGGGCAGTGTTAGTGTTAGGGTTCATGTTAGGCCTAGGATTAGTGGTAGTGGTAGGGGTTGGCCGAGGGCTAGGGGTAGGTGTCAAGGGAGGGCTCCGTTTAGTCCTAGGACTCGGAACAGGTGTAGGGCTGGATTCGGGTGTGCCTAAGTGTGGGTCCAGGGTGATTCCGTAGGACACGGGTTAGTCCTCTGGCTAACGGTAGGGCAAGGTGTACTGGTCGGTGACGGGTAAGTGCTAGGCCTCGGACTAGAGTGAGCACCTGGCGTTGGTCTAGGGCCCGAGCTAGGGCTAGTGGTAGCGGTAGGTGTAGCGCTGGGGTAGGCATAGGGCAAGAGGTGGGTGACGGGGTAAACCTAGGAGTAGTCCTAGGGCCAGGAGTTGGAGCTGTGACTAGGGGTAGTGATGGAGGTTGGCCTATGGTTAGGGGTAGCTGTAGGGCCAGGTGTAGGGGTAGGACTAGAGGTAGTGCTAGGCGTAGGCCTAGGGCGAGAGAGAGTGCTCGGGGTAGGGTTAGGTGAAGTGCTAGTGGTTGGCAGAGGCACACAGGCAGTGTTAGGGTTAGGGCTCATGTTAGGCCTAGGATTAGTGGTAGTGGTAGGGGTTGCCCGAGGGTTAGGGGTAGGTGTCAAGGGAGGGCTCCGGTTAGTCCTAGGACTCGGAACAGGTGTAGGGCTGGATTCGGGTGTGGCTAAGGGTGGGTACAGGGTGATTTCGTGGGACACAGGTTAGTGTTCTGGCTAACGGTAGGGCAAGGAGTACAGGTCGGCGATGGGCAAGTGCTAGGCCTCGGATTAGAGTGAGCACTGGGCGTTGGTCTAGGACTTGAGCTAGGGCTAGTGGGAGCGGTAGGCGTAGCGCTGGGGTAGGCATAGGGCAAGAGGTGGGTGTCGGGGCAAACCTAGGAGTAGGCCTAGGGCCAGGAGTTGGAACTGTGGCTAGGGGTAGGGATGGGGGTGTGCCTATGGGTAGGGGTAGCTGTAGGGCCAGGGGAGGGGTAGGACTAGAGGTAGTGCTAGGCGTAGGCCTAGGGCGAGGGGGAGTGCTCGGGGTAGGGTTAGGTGAAGGGCTATTGGTTGCCAGAGGCCTACGGGCAGTGTTAGTGTTAGGGCTCATGTTAGGCCTAGGATTAGTTGTAGTGGTAGGGGTTGGCCGAGGGCTAGGGGCAGGTGTCACGGGAGGGCTCCGGTTAGTCCTAGGACTTGAAACAGGTGTAGGGCTGGATTCGGGTGTGGCTAAGTGTGGGTCCAGGGTGATTCCGTAGGACACGGGTTAGTCCTCTGGCTAACGGTAGGGCAAGGTGTACTGTACGGTGACGGGCAAGTGCTAGGCCTCGGACTAGAGTGAGCACCTGGCGTTGGTCTAGGGCCCGAGCTAGGGCTAGTGGGAGCGGTAGGTGTAGCGCTGGGGTAGGCATAGGGCAAGAGGTGGGTGACGGGGTAAACCTAGGAGTAGTCCTAGGGCCAGGAGTTGGTGCTGTGACTAGGGGTAGTGATGGAGGTTGGCCTATGGTTAGGGGTAGCTGTAGGGCCAGGTGTAGGGGTAGGACTAGAGGTAGTGCTAGGCGTAGGCCTAGGGCGAGAGGGAGTGCTCGGGGTAGGGTTAGGTGAAGTGCTAGTGGTTGGCAGAGGCACACAGGCAGTGTTAGGGTTAGGGCTCATGTTAGGCCTAGGATTAGTGGTAGTGGTAGGGGTTGGCCGAGGGTTAGGGGTAGGTGTCACGGGAAAACTCCGGTTAGTCCTAGGACTCGAAACAGGTGTAGGGCTGGTTTCGGGTGTGGCTAAGGGTGGGTCCAGTGAGATTCCGTAGGACACGGGTTAGTGCTCTGGGTAATGGTAGGGCAAGGTGTACTGGTCTGAGATGGGCAAATGCTAGGCTTCGGACTAGAGTGAGCACTGGGCGTTGGTCTAGGGCCCGAGCTAGGGCTAGTGGGAGCGGTAGGCGTAGCGCTGGGGTAGGCATAGGGCAAGAGGTGGGTGTTGGGGTAAACCTAGGAGGAGGCCTAGGGCCAGGAGTTGGAGCTGTGGCTAGGGGTAGGGATGGGGGTGGGCCAGTGGGTAGGGTAGCTATAGGGTCAGGGGTAGGGGTAGGACTAGAGATAGTGCTAGGCGTAGGCCTAGGGCGAGGGGGAGTGCTCGGGGTATGGTTAGGTGAAGGGCTAGTGGTTGGCAGAGACCTACGGGCAGTGTTAGTGTTAGGGCTCATGTTAGGCCTAAAATTAGTGGTAGTGGTAGGGGTTGGCCGAGGGCTAGGGGTAGGTGTCACGGGAGGGCTCCGTTTAGTCCTAGGACTTGAAACAGGTGTAGGGCTGGATTCGGGTGTGGCTAAGTGTGGGTCCAGGGTGATTCCGTAGGACACGGGTTAGTCCTCTGGCTAACTGTAAGGAAAGGTGTACTGGTCGGTGACGGGCAAGTGGTAGGCCTTGGACTAAAGTGAGCACTGGGCGTTGGTCTAGGGCCGAGCTAGGGCTAAGGGCAGCGGTAGGCGAAGCGCTGGGGTAGGCATAGGGCAAGAGATGGGTGTCGGTGTAAACCTAGGAGTAGGCCTAGGGCCAGTAGTTGGAGCTGTGGCTAGGGGTAGGGATGGGGGTGGGCCTATGGGTAGGGGTAACTGTAGGGCAGGGGTAGGGGTAGGACTAGAGGTAGTGCTATGCGTAGGCCTAGGACGAGGGAGAGTGCTCTGGGTAGGGTTAGGTGAAGGGCTAGTGGTTGGCAGAGGCCTACGGGCAGTGTTCATGTTAGGGCTCATGTTAGGCCTAGGATTAGTGGTAGTGGTAGGGGTTGGCCGAGGGCTAGGGGTAGGGGTCTCGGGATGTCTCCGTTTAGTCCTAGGACTTGAAACAGATGTAGGGCGGATTCGGGTGTGGCTAAGTGTGGGTCCAGGAAGATTCCGTAGGACACGGGTTAGTGCTCTGGCTAACGGTAGGGCAAGGTGTACTGGTCGGAGATGGGCAAATGCTAGGCTTCGGACTAGAGTGAGCACTGGCGTTGGTCTAGGGCCCGAACTAGGGCTACTGGGAGCGGTAGGCGTGGCGCTGGGGAAGGCATAGGGCAAGAAGTGGGTGTCCCGGTAAACCCAGGAGTAGGCCTAGGGCCAGGAGTTTGAGCTGTGGCTAGGAGTAGTGATGGGGGTGGGCCTATGGTTAGGGGTAGCTGTAGGGCCAGGGGTAGGGGTAGGACTAGAGGTAGTGCTAGGCGTAGGCCTAGGGCGAGGGGGAGTGCTCGGGGTAGGGTTAGGTGAAGTGCTAGTGCTTGGCAGAGGCCCACGGGCAGTGTTAGTGTTAGGGCTCATGTTAGGCCTAGGATTAGTGGTAGTGGTAGCGGTTGGCCGAGGGCTAGGGGTAGGGGTCACTGGATGTCTCCGTTTAGTCCTAGGACTTGAAACAGGTGTAGGGCTTGATTCGGGTGTGGCTTATGGTGGGTCCAGGGAGATTCCGTAGGACACGGGTTAGTGCTCTGGGTAATGGTAGGGCAAGGTGTACTGGTCTGAGATGGGCAAATGCTAGGCTTCGGACTAGAGTGAGCACTGGGCGTTGGTCTAGGGCCCGAGCTAGGGCTAGTGGGAGCGATAGGCGTAGCGCAGGGGTAGGCATAGGGCAAGAGGTGGGTGTCGGGGTAAACGTAGGAGTAGGCCTAGGGCTAGGAGGTGGAGCTGTGGCTAGGGGTAGGGATTGGAGTGGGCCTATGGTTAGGGGTAGCTGTAGGGCCCGGTGTAGGGGTAGGACTAGAGGTAGTGCTAGGCGTAAGCCTAGCGCGAGGGGGAGTGCTCGGGGTAGGGTTAGGTGAAGGGCTAGTGGTGGCAGAGGCCCACGGGCAGTGTTATTGTTAGGGCTCATGTTAGGCTTAGGATTAGTGGTAGTGGTAGGGGTTGGCCGAGGGCTAGGTGTAGGTGTCAAGGGAGGGCTCCGTTAAGTCCTAGGACTTGGAACAGGTGTAGGGCTGGATTCGGGTGTGGCTAAGGGTGGGTCCAGGTTGATTTCGTGGGACACAGGTTAGTGTTCTGGCTAACGGTAGGGCAAGGTGTACTGGTCGGCGACGGGCAAGTGCTAGGCCTTGGACTAGAGTGAGCACTGGGCATTGGTCTAGGGCCCAAGCTAGGGCTAGTGGGAGCGGTAGACGTAGCGCTGGGGTAGGCATAGGGCAAGAAGTGGGTGTCGGGGTAAACCTAGGAGGAGGCCTAGGGCCAGGAGTTGGAGCTGTGGCTGGGGGTAGGGATGAGGGTGGGCCTATGGGTAGGGGTAGCTGTAGGGCCAGCGGTAGGGGTAGGACTAGAGGTAGTGCTGGGCGTAAGCCTAGGGCGAGGTGTAGTTTTCGGGGTAGGATTAGGTGAAGGGCTAGTGGTTGGCAGAGGCACACGGGCAGTGTTAGGGTTAGGGCTCATGTTAGGCCTAGGATTAGTGGTAGTGGTAGTGGTTGGCCGAGGCCTAGGGGTAGGTGTCACAGAGGGCTCCGTTTAGTCCTAGGACTCCGAACAGGTGTAGGGCTCGATTCGGGTGTGGCTAAGGGTGAATCCAGGGTGATTCCGTAGGACACGGGTTAGTGCTCTGGCTAACGGTCGGGCAAGGTGTACTGGTCGGCGACGGGCAGGTGCTAGGCTTCGGACTAGAATGAGCACTGGGCGTTGGTCTAAGGCCCGAGCTAGGGCTAGTGGGAGCGGTAGGCGTAGCGCTGGGGTAGGCATACGGCAAGAGGTGTGTGTCGGGGTAAACCTAGGAGTAGGCATAGGGCCAGGAGTTGGAGCTGTGGCTAGGGGTAGAAATGGGGATGGGCCTGTGGGTAGGGTAGCTGTAGGGTCAGGGGTAGGGTTAGGACTAGAGGTAGTGCTAGGCGTAGGCCTAGGGCGAGGGGGAGTGCACGGGGTAGGGTTAGGTGAAGAACTAGTGGTTGGCAGAAGCCTACGGGCATTGTTAGTGTTAGGGCTCATGTTAGGCCTAAAATAGTGGTAGTGGTAGGGGTTGGCCGAGGGCTAGGGTTAGGTGTCACGGGAGGGCTCCGTTTTGTCCTAGGACTGGGAACATGTGTAGGGCTGGATTCGAGTGTGGCTAGGGTGGGTCCAGGGTGATTCCGTAGGACACGGGTTAGTGCTCTGGCTAACGGTATGGCAAGGTGTACTGGTCGGGGACTGGCAAATGCTAGGCCTCGGACTAGAGTGAGCACTGGGCGTTGGTCTAGGGCCCGAGCTAGGGCTAGTGGGAGCGGTAGGCGTGGCGCTGGGGAAGGCATAGGGCAAGAAGTGGGTGTCGGGGTAAACCCAGGAGTAGGCCTAGGGCCAGGAGTTTGAGCTGTGGCTAGGAGTAGGGATGGGGGTGGGCCTATGGTTAGGGGTAGCTGTAGGGCCAGGGGTAGGGGTAGGACTAGAGGTAGTGCTAGGCGTAGGCCTAGGGCGAGGGGGAGTGCTCGGGGTAGGGTTAGGTGAAGTGCTAGTGCTTGGCAGAGGCCCACGGGCAGTGTTAGTGTTAGGGCTCATGTTAGGCCTAGGATTAGTGGTAGTGGTAGGGGTTGGCCGAGGGATAGGGGTAGGGGTCACTGGATGTCTCCGTTTAGTCCTAGGACTTGAAACAGGTGTAGGGCTTGATTCGGGTGTGGCTTATGGTGGGTCCAGGGAGATTCCGTAGGACACGGGTTAGTGCTCTGGCTAACGGTAGGGCAAGGTGTACTGGTCGGTGACGGGCAAGTGGTAGGCCTCGAATTAGAGTGAGCACTGGGCGTTGTTCTAGGTCCCGAGCTAGGGCTAGTAGGAGCGGTAGGCGTAGCGCTGGGGTAGGCATAGGGCAAGAGGGGGGTGTCGGTGTAAACCTAGGAGTAGGCCTAGGGCCAGGAGTTGGAGCTGTGGCTAGGGGTAGGGATGGGGGTGGGCCTATGGGTAGGGGTAGCTGTAGTGCCAGGGGTAAGGGTAGGACTAGAGGTAGTGCTAGGCGTAGGCCTAGGGCGAGGTGTAGTGCTCGGGGTAGGATTAGGTGAAGGGCTAGTGGTTGGCAGAGGCACACGGGCAGTGTTAGGGTTAGGGCTCATGTTAGGCCTAGGATTAGTGGTAGTGGTAGGGGTTGGCCGAGGGCTAGGGATACGGGTCACGGGATGTCTCCGTTTAGTCCTAGGACTTGAAACAGTTGTAGGGCTGGATTCGGGTGTGGCTAAGGGTGGGTCCAGTGAGATTCCGTAGGACACGGGTTAGTGCTCTGGGTAATGGTAGGGCAAGGTGTACTGGTCTGAGATGGGCAAATGCTAGGCTTCGGACTAGAGTGAGCACTGGGCGTTGGTCTAGGGCCCGAGCTAGGGCTAGTGGGAGCGGTAGGCGTAGCGCTGGGGTAGGCATAGGTCAAGAGGTGGGTGTCGTGGTAAACGTAGGAGTAGGCCTAGGGCCAGGAGGTGGAGCTGTGGCTAGGGGTAGGGATTGGAGTGGGCTATGGTTAGGGGTAGCTGTAGGGCCCGGTGTAGGGGTAGGACTAGAGGTAGTGCTAGGCGTAAGCCTAGCGCGTTGGAGTGCTCGGGGTAGGGTTAGGTGAAGGGCTAGTGGTGGCAGAGGCCCACGGGCAGTGTTATTGTTAGGGCTCATGTTAGGCCTAGGATTAGTGGTAGTGGTAGGGGTTGGCCGAGGGCTAGGTGTTTGTGTCAAGGGAGGGCTCCGTTAAGTCCTAGGACTCGGAACAGGTGTAGGGCTGGATTCGGGTGTGGCTAAGGGTGGGTCCAGGTTGATTTCGTGGGACACAGGTTAGTGTTCTGGCTAACGGTAGGGCAAGGTGTACCGGTCGGCGACGGGCAAGTGCTAGGCCTCGGACTAGAGTGAGCACTGGGCGTTGGTCTAGGGCCCGAGCTAGGGCTAGTGGGAGCGGTAGGCGTAGCGCTGGGGTAGGCATAGGGCAAGAGGTGGGTGTCGGGGTAAACCTAGGAGGAGGCCTAGGGCCAGGAGTTGGAGCTGTGGCTAGGGGTAGGGATGGGGGTGGGCCTGTGGGTACGGTAGCTATAGGGTCAGGGGTAGGGGTAGGACTAGAGATTGTGCTAGGCGTAGGCCTAGGGCGAGGGGGAGTGCTCGGGGTATGGTTAGGTGAAGGGCTAGTGGTTGGCAGAGACCTACGGGCAGTGTTAGTGTTAGGGCTCATGTTAGGCCTAAAATTAGTGGTAGTGGTAGGGGTTGGCCAAGGGCTAGGGGTAGGTGTCACGGGAGGGCTCCGTTTAGTCCTAGGACTTGAAACAGGTGTAGGGCTGGATTCGGGTGTGGCTAAGTGTGGGTCCAGGGTGATTCCGTAGGACACGGGTTAGTCCTCTGGCTAACGGTAAGGAAAGGTGTACTGGTCGGTGACGGGCAAGTGGTACGCCTTGTACTAAAGTGAGCACTGGGCGTTGGTCTAGGGCCCGAGCTAGGGCTAGTGGGAGCGGTAGGCGTAGCGCTGGGGTAGGCATAGGGCAAGAGGTGGGTGTCGGGGTAAACCTAGGAGGAGGCCTAGGGCCAGGAGTTGGAGCTGTGGCTAGGGGTAGGGATGGGGGTGGGCCTATGGGTAGGGGTAGCTGTAGGGCCAGAGGTAGGGGTAGGACTAGAGGTAGTGCTGGGCGTAGGCCTAGGGCGAGGTGTAGTTTTCGGGGTAGGATTAGGTGAAGGGCTAGTGGTTGGCAGAGGCACACGGGCAGTGTTAGGGTTAGGGCTCATGTTAGGCCTTGGATTAGTGGTAGTGGTAGTGTTTGGCCGAGGCCTAGGGGTAGGTGTCACAGAGGGCTCCGTTTAGTCCTAGGACTCCGAACAGGTGTAGGGCTCGATTCGGGTGTGGCTACGGTGGGTCCAGGGTGATTCCGTAGGACACGGGTTAGTGCTCTGGCTAACGGTCGGGCAAGGTGTACTGGTCGGCGACGGGCAAGTGCTAGGCCTCGGACTAGAATGAGCACTGGGCGTTGGTCTAAGGCCCGAGCTAGGGCTAGTGGGAGCTGTAGGCGTAGCGCTGGGGTAGGCATAGGGCAAGAGGTGTGTGTCGGGGTAAACCTAGGAGTAGGCATAGGGCCAGGAGTTGGAGCTGTGGCTAGGGGTAGAAATGGGGATGGGCCTGTGGGTAGGGTAGCTGTAGGGTCAGGGGTAGGGTTAGGACTAGAGGTAGTGCTAGGCGTAGGCCTAGGGCGAGGGGGAGTGCTCGGGGTAGGGTTAGGTGAAGAACTAGTGGTTGGCAGAAGCCTACGGGCATTGTTAGTGTTAGGGCTCATGTTAGGCCTAAAATAGTGGTAGTGGTAGGGGTTGGCCGAGGGCTAGCGTTAGGTGTCACGGGAGGGCTCCGTTTTGTCCTAGGACTGGGAACATGTGTAGGGCTGGATTCGAGTGTGGCTAGGGTGGGTCCAGGGTGATTCCGTAGGACACGGGTTAGTGCTCTGGCTAACGGTAGGGCAAGGTGTACTGGTCGGAGATGGGCAAATGCTAGGCTTCGGACTAGAGTGAGCACTGGCGTTGGTCTAGGGCCCGAACTAGGGCTACTGGGAGCGGTAGGCGTGGCGCTGGGGAAGGCATAGGGCAAGAAGTGGGTGTCCCGGTAAACCCAGGAGTAGGCCTAGGGCCAGGAGTTTGAGCTGTGGCTAGGAGTAGTGATGGGGGTGGGCCTATGGTTAGGGGTAGCTGTAGGGCCAGGGGTAGGGGTAGGACTAGAGGTAGTGCTAGGCGTAGGCCTAGGGCGAGGGGGAGTGCTCGGGGTAGGGTTAGGTGAAGTGCTAGTGCTTGGCAGAGGCCCACGGGCAGTGTTAGTGTTAGGGCTCATGTTAGGCCTAGGATTAGTGGTAGTGGTAGCGGTTGGCCGAGGGCTAGGGGTAGGGGTCACTGGATGTCTCCGTTTAGTCCTAGGACTTGAAACAGGTGTAGGGCTTGATTCGGGTGTGGCTTATGGTGGGTCCAGGGAGATTCCGTAGGACACGGGTTAGTGCTCTGGGTAATGGTAGGGCAAGGTGTACTGGTCTGAGATGGGCAAATGCTAGGCTTCGGACTAGAGTGAGCACTGGGCGTTGGTCTAGGGCCCGAGCTAGGGCTAGTGGGAGCGATAGGCGTAGCGCAGGGGTAGGCATAGGGCAAGAGGTGGGTGTCGGGGTAAACGTAGGAGTAGGCCTAGGGCTAGGAGGTGGAGCTGTGGCTAGGGGTAGGGATTGGAGTGGGCCTATGGTTAGGGGTAGCTGTAGGGCCCGGTGTAGGGGTAGGACTAGAGGTAGTGCTAGGCGTAAGCCTAGCGCGAGGGGGAGTGCTCGGGGTAGGGTTAGGTGAAGGGCTAGTGGTGGCAGAGGCCCACGGGCAGTGTTATTGTTAGGGCTCATGTTAGGCTTAGGATTAGTGGTAGTGGTAGGGGTTGGCCGAGGGCTAGGTGTAGGTGTCAAGGGAGGGCTCCGTTAAGTCCTAGGACTTGGAACAGGTGTAGGGCTGGATTCGGGTGTGGCTAAGGGTGGGTCCAGGTTGATTTCGTGGGACACAGGTTAGTGTTCTGGCTAACGGTAGGGCAAGGTGTACTGGTCGGCGACGGGCAAGTGCTAGGCCTTGGACTAGAGTGAGCACTGGGCATTGGTCTAGGGCCCAAGCTAGGGCTAGTGGGAGCGGTAGACGTAGCGCTGGGGTAGGCATAGGGCAAGAAGTGGGTGTCGGGGTAAACCTAGGAGGAGGCCTAGGGCCAGGAGTTGGAGCTGTGGCTGGGGGTAGGGATGAGGGTGGGCCTATGGGTAGGGGTAGCTGTAGGGCCAGCGGTAGGGGTAGGACTAGAGGTAGTGCTGGGCGTAAGCCTAGGGCGAGGTGTAGTTTTCGGGGTAGGATTAGGTGAAGGGCTAGTGGTTGGCAGAGGCACACGGGCAGTGTTAGGGTTAGGGCTCATGTTAGGCCTAGGATTAGTGGTAGTGGTAGTGGTTGGCCGAGGCCTAGGGGTAGGTGTCACAGAGGGCTCCGTTTAGTCCTAGGACTCCGAACAGGTGTAGGGCTCGATTCGGGTGTGGCTAAGGGTGAATCCAGGGTGATTCCGTAGGACACGGGTTAGTGCTCTGGCTAACGGTCGGGCAAGGTGTACTGGTCGGCGACGGGCAGGTGCTAGGCTTCGGACTAGAATGAGCACTGGGCGTTGGTCTAAGGCCCGAGCTAGGGCTAGTGGGAGCGGTAGGCGTAGCGCTGGGGTAGGCATAGGGCAAGAGGTGTGTGTCGGGGTAAACCTAGGAGTAGGCATAGGGCCAGGAGTTGGAGCTGTGGCTAGGGGTAGAAATGGGGATGGGCCTGTGGGTAGGGTAGCTGTAGGGTCAGGGGTAGGGTTAGGACTAGAGGTAGTGCTAGGCGTAGGCCTAGGGCGAGGGGGAGTGCACGGGGTAGGGTTAGGTGAAGAACTAGTGGTTGGCAGAAGCCTACGGGCATTGTTAGTGTTAGGGCTCATGTTAGGCCTAAAATAGTGGTAGTGGTAGGGGTTGGCCGAGGGCTAGGGTTAGGTGTCACGGGAGGGCTCCGTTTTGTCCTAGGACTGGGAACATGTGTAGGGCTGGATTCGAGTGTGGCTAGGGTGGGTCCAGGGTGATTCCGTAGGACACGGGTTAGTGCTCTGGCTAACGGTATGGCAAGGTGTACTGGTCGGGGACTGGCAAATGCTAGGCCTCGGACTAGAGTGAGCACTGGGCGTTGGTCTAGGGCCCGAGCTAGGGCTAGTGGGAGCGGTAGGCGTGGCGCTGGGGAAGGCATAGGGCAAGAAGTGGGTGTCGGGGTAAACCCAGGAGTAGGCCTAGGGCCAGGAGTTTGAGCTGTGGCTAGGAGTAGGGATGGGGGTGGGCCTATGGTTAGGGGTAGCTGTAGGGCCAGGGGTAGGGGTAGGACTAGAGGTAGTGCTAGGCGTAGGCCTAGGGCGAGGGGGAGTGCTCGGGGTAGGGTTAGGTGAAGTGCTAGTGCTTGGCAGAGGCCCACGGGCAGTGTTAGTGTTAGGGCTCATGTTAGGCCTAGGATTAGTGGTAGTGGTAGGGGTTGGCCGAGGGATAGGGGTAGGGGTCACTGGATGTCTCCGTTTAGTCCTAGGACTTGAAACAGGTGTAGGGCTTGATTCGGGTGTGGCTTATGGTGGGTCCAGGGAGATTCCGTAGGACACGGGTTAGTGCTCTGGCTAACGGTAGGGCAAGGTGTACTGGTCGGTGACGGGCAAGTGGTAGGCCTCGAATTAGAGTGAGCACTGGGCGTTGTTCTAGGTCCCGAGCTAGGGCTAGTAGGAGCGGTAGGCGTAGCGCTGGGGTAGGCATAGGGCAAGAGGGGGGTGTCGGTGTAAACCTAGGAGTAGGCCTAGGGCCAGGAGTTGGAGCTGTGGCTAGGGGTAGGGATGGGGGTGGGCCTATGGGTAGGGGTAGCTGTAGTGCCAGGGGTAAGGGTAGGACTAGAGGTAGTGCTAGGCGTAGGCCTAGGGCGAGGTGTAGTGCTCGGGGTAGGATTAGGTGAAGGGCTAGTGGTTGGCAGAGGCACACGGGCAGTGTTAGGGTTAGGGCTCATGTTAGGCCTAGGATTAGTGGTAGTGGTAGGGGTTGGCCGAGGGCTAGGGATACGGGTCACGGGATGTCTCCGTTTAGTCCTAGGACTTGAAACAGTTGTAGGGCTGGATTCGGGTGTGGCTAAGGGTGGGTCCAGTGAGATTCCGTAGGACACGGGTTAGTGCTCTGGGTAATGGTAGGGCAAGGTGTACTGGTCTGAGATGGGCAAATGCTAGGCTTCGGACTAGAGTGAGCACTGGGCGTTGGTCTAGGGCCCGAGCTAGGGCTAGTGGGAGCGGTAGGCGTAGCGCTGGGGTAGGCATAGGTCAAGAGGTGGGTGTCGTGGTAAACGTAGGAGTAGGCCTAGGGCCAGGAGGTGGAGCTGTGGCTAGGGGTAGGGATTGGAGTGGGCTATGGTTAGGGGTAGCTGTAGGGCCCGGTGTAGGGGTAGGACTAGAGGTAGTGCTAGGCGTAAGCCTAGCGCGTTGGAGTGCTCGGGGTAGGGTTAGGTGAAGGGCTAGTGGTGGCAGAGGCCCACGGGCAGTGTTATTGTTAGGGCTCATGTTAGGCCTAGGATTAGTGGTAGTGGTAGGGGTTGGCCGAGGGCTAGGTGTTTGTGTCAAGGGAGGGCTCCGTTAAGTCCTAGGACTCGGAACAGGTGTAGGGCTGGATTCGGGTGTGGCTAAGTGTGGGTCCAGGAAGATTCCGTAGGACACGGGTTAGTGCTCTGGCTAACGGTAGGGCAAGGTGTACTGGTCGGAGATGGGCAAATGCTAGGCTTCGGACTAGAGTGAGCACTGGGCGTTGGTCTAGGGCCCGAACTAGGGCTACTGGGAGCGGTAGGCGTGGCGCTGGGGAAGGCATAGGGCAAGAAGTGGGTGTCCCGGTAAACCCAGGAGTAGGCCTAGGGCCAGGGTTTTGAGCTGTGGCTAGGAGTAGTGATGGGGGTGGGCCTATGGTTAGGGGTAGCTGTAGGGCCAGGGGTAGGGGTAGGACTAGAGGTAGTGCTAGGCGTAGGCCTAGGGCGAGGGGGAGTGCTCGGGGTAGGGTTAGGTGAAGTGCTAGTGCTTGGCAGAGGCCCACGGGCAGTGTTAGTGTTAGGGCTCATGTTAGGCCTAGGATTAGTGGTAGTGGTAGGGGTTGGCCGAGGGCTAGGGGTAGGGGTCACTGGATGTGTCCGTTTAGTCCTAGGACTTGAAACAGGTGTAGGGCTTGATTCGGGTGTGGCTTATGGTGGGTCCAGGGAGATTCCGTAGGACACGGGTTAGTGCTCTGGGTAATGGTAGGGCAAGGTGTACTGGTCTGAGATGGGCAAATGCTAGGCTTCGGACTAGAGTGAGCACTGGGCGTTGGTCTAGGGCCCGAGCTAGGGCTAGTGGGAGCGATAGGCGTAGCGCAGGGGTAGGCATAGGGCAAGAGGTGGGTGTCGGGGTAAACGTAGGAGTAGGCCTAGGGCCAGGAGGTGGAGCTGTGGCTAGGGGTAGGGATTGGAGTGGGCCTATGGTTAGGGGTAGCTGTAGGGCCCGGTGTAGGGGTAGGACTAGAGGTAGTGCTAGGCGTAAGCCTAGCGCGAGGGGGAGTGCTCGGGGTAGGGTTAGGTGAAGGGCTAGTGGTGGCAGAGGCCCACGGGCAGTGTTATTGTTAGGGCTCATGTTAGGCTTAGGATTAGTGGTAGTGGTAGGGGTTGGCCGAGGGCTAGGTGTAGGTGTCAAGGGAGGGCTCCGTTAAGTCCTAGGATTTGGAACAGGTGTAGGGCTGGATTCGGGTGTGGCTAAGGGTGGGTCCAGGTTGATTTCGTGGGACACAGGTTAGTGTTCTGGCTAACGGTAGGGCAAGGTGTACTGGTCGGCGACGGGCAAGTGCTAGGCCTTGGACTAGAGTGAGCACTGGGCATTGGTCTAGGGCCCAAGCTAGGGCTAGTGGGAGCGGTAGACGTAGCGCTGGGGTAGGCATAGGGCAAGAAGTGGGTGTCGGGGTAAACCTAGGAGGAGGCCTAGGGCCAGGAGTTGGAGCTGTGGCTGGGGGTAGGGATGAGGGTGGGCCTATGGGTAGGGGTAGCTGTAGGGCCAGCGGTAGGGGTAGGACTAGAGGTAGTGCTGGGCGTAAGCCTAGGGCGAGGTGTAGTTTTCGGGGTAGGATTAGGTGAAGGGCTAGTGGTTGGCAGAGGCACACGGGCAGTGTTAGGGTTAGGGCTCATGTTAGGCCTAGGATTAGTGGTAGTGGTAGTGGTTGGCCGAGGCCTAGGGGTAGGTGTCACAGAGGGCTCCGTTTAGTCCTAGGACTCCGAACAGGTGTAGGGCTCGATTCGGGTGAGGCTAAGGGTGAATCCAGGGTGATTCCGTAGGACACGGGTTAGTGCTCTGGCTAACGGTCGGGCAAGGTGTACTGGTCGGCGACGGGCAAGTGCTAGGCTTCGGACTAGAATGAGCACTGGGCGTTGGTCTAAGGCCCGAGCTAGGGCTAGTGGGAGCGGTAGGCGTAGCGCTGGGGTAGGCATAGGGCAAGAGGTGTGTGTCGGGGTAAACCTAGGAGTAGGCATAGGGCCAGGAGTTGGAGCTGTGGCTAGGGGTAGAAATGGGGATGGGCCTGTGGGTAGGGTAGCTGTAGGGTCAGGGGTAGGGTTAGGACTAGAGGTAGTGCTAGGCGTAGGCCTAGGGCGAGGGGGAGTGCACGGGGTAGGGTTAGGTGAAGAACTAGTGGTTGGCAGAAGCCTACGGGCATTGTTAGTGTTAGGGCTCATGTTAGGCCTAAAATAGTGGTAGTGGTAGGGGTTGGCCGAGGGCTAGGGTTAGGTGTCACGGGAGGGCTCCGTTTTGTCCTAGGACTGGGAACATGTGTAGGGCTGGATTCGAGTGTGGCTAGGGTGGGTCCAGGGTGATTCCGTAGGACACGGGTTAGTGCTCTGGCTAACGGTATGGCAAGGTGTACTGGTCGGGGACTGGCAAATGCTAGGCCTCGGACTAGAGTGAGCACTGGGCGTTGGTCTAGGGCCCGAGCTAGGGCTAGTGGGAGCGGTAGGCGTGGCGCTGGGGAAGGCATAGGGCAAGAAGTGGGTGTCGGGGTAAACCCAGGAGTAGGCCTAGGGCCAGGAGTTTGAGCTGTGGCTAGGAGTAGGGATGGGGGTGGGCCTATGGTTAGGGGTAGCTGTAGGGCCAGGGGTAGGGGTAGGACTAGAGGTAGTGCTAGGCGTAGGCCTAGGGCGAGGGGGAGTGCTCGGGGTAGGGTTAGGTGAAGTGCTAGTGCTTGGCAGAGGCCCACGGGCAGTGTTAGTGTTAGGGCTCATGTTAGGCCTAGGATTAGTGGTAGTGGTAGGGGTTGGCCGAGGGATAGGGGTAGGGGTCACTGGATGTCTCCGTTTAGTCCTAGGACTTGAAACAGGTGTAGGGCTTGATTCGGGTGTGGCTTATGGTGGGTCCAGGGAGATTCCGTAGGACACGGGTTAGTGCTCTGGCTAACGGTAGGGCAAGGTGTACTGGTCGGTGACGGGCAAGTGGTAGGCCTCGAATTAGAGTGAGCACTGGGCGTTGTTCTAGGTCCCGAGCTAGGGCTAGTAGGAGCGGTAGGCGTAGCGCTGGGGTAGGCATAGGGCAAGAGGGGGGTGTCGGTGTAAACCTAGGAGTAGGCCTAGGGCCAGGAGTTGGAGCTGTGGCTAGGGGTAGGGATGGGGGTGGGCCTATGGGTAGGGGTAGCTGTAGTGCCAGGGGTAAGGGTAGGACTAGAGGTAGTGCTAGGCGTAGGCCTAGGGCGAGGTGTAGTGCTCGGGGTAGGATTAGGTGAAGGGCTAGTGGTTGGCAGAGGCACACGGGCAGTGTTAGGGTTAGGGCTCATGTTAGGCCTAGGATTAGTGGTAGTGGTAGGGGTTGGCCGAGGGCTAGGGATACGGGTCACGGGATGTCTCCGTTTAGTCCTAGGACTTGAAACAGTTGTAGGGCTGGATTCGGGTGTGGCTAAGGGTGGGTCCAGTGAGATTCCGTAGGACACGGGTTAGTGCTCTGGGTAATGGTAGGGCAAGGTGTACTGGTCTGAGATGGGCAAATGCTAGGCTTCGGACTAGAGTGAGCACTGGGCGTTGGTCTAGGGCCCGAGCTAGGGCTAGTGGGAGCGGTAGGCGTAGCGCTGGGGTAGGCATAGGTCAAGAGGTGGGTGTCGTGGTAAACGTAGGAGTAGGCCTAGGGCCAGGAGGTGGAGCTGTGGCTAGGGGTAGGGATTGGAGTGGGCTATGGTTAGGGGTAGCTGTAGGGCCCGGTGTAGGGGTAGGACTAGAGGTAGTGCTAGGCGTAAGCCTAGCGCGTTGGAGTGCTCGGGGTAGGGTTAGGTGAAGGGCTAGTGGTGGCAGAGGCCCACGGGCAGTGTTATTGTTAGGGCTCATGTTAGGCCTAGGATTAGTGGTAGTGGTAGGGGTTGGCCGAGGGCTAGGTGTTTGTGTCAAGGGAGGGCTCCGTTAAGTCCTAGGACTCGGAACAGGTGTAGGGCTGGATTCGGGTGTGGCTAAGGGTGGGTCCAGGTTGATTTCGTGGGACACAGGTTAGTGTTCTGGCTAACGGTAGGGCAAGGTGTACCGGTCGGCGACGGGCAAGTGCTAGGCCTCGGACTAGAGTGAGCACTGGGCGTTGGTCTAGGGCCCGAGCTAGGGCTAGTGGGAGCGGTAGGCGTAGCGCTGGGGTAGGCATAGGGCAAGAGGTGGGTGTCGGGGTAAACCTAGGAGGAGGCCTAGGGCCAGGAGTTGGAGCTGTGGCTAGGGGTAGGGATGGGGGTGGGCCTGTGGGTACGGTAGCTATAGGGTCAGGGGTAGGGGTAGGACTAGAGATTGTGCTAGGCGTAGGCCTAGGGCGAGGGGGAGTGCTCGGGGTATGGTTAGGTGAAGGGCTAGTGGTTGGCAGAGACCTACGGGCAGTGTTAGTGTTAGGGCTCATGTTAGGCCTAAAATTAGTGGTAGTGGTAGGGGTTGGCCAAGGGCTAGGGGTAGGTGTCACGGGAGGGCTCCGTTTAGTCCTAGGACTTGAAACAGGTGTAGGGCTGGATTCGGGTGTGGCTAAGTGTGGGTCCAGGGTGATTCCGTAGGACACGGGTTAGTCCTCTGGCTAACGGTAAGGAAAGGTGTACTGGTCGGTGACGGGCAAGTGGTACGCCTTGTACTAAAGTGAGCACTGGGCGTTGGTCTAGGGCCCGAGCTAGGGCTAGTGGGAGCGGTAGGCGTAGCGCTGGGGTAGGCATAGGGCAAGAGGTGGGTGTCGGGGTAAACCTAGGAGGAGGCCTAGGGCCAGGAGTTGGAGCTGTGGCTAGGGGTAGGGATGGGGGTGGGCCTATGGGTAGGGGTAGCTGTAGGGCCAGAGGTAGGGGTAGGACTAGAGGTAGTGCTGGGCGTAGGCCTAGGGCGAGGTGTAGTTTTCGGGGTAGGATTAGGTGAAGGGCTAGTGGTTGGCAGAGGCACACGGGCAGTGTTAGGGTTAGGGCTCATGTTAGGCCTTGGATTAGTGGTAGTGGTAGTGTTTGGCCGAGGCCTAGGGGTAGGTGTCACAGAGGGCTCCGTTTAGTCCTAGGACTCCGAACAGGTGTAGGGCTCGATTCGGGTCTGGCTACGGTGGGTCCAGGGTGATTCCGTAGGACACGGGTTAGTGCTCTGGCTAACGGTCGGGCAAGGTGTACTGGTCGGCGACGGGCAAGTGCTAGGCCTCGGACTAGAATGAGCACTGGGCGTTGGTCTAAGGCCCGAGCTAGGGCTAGTGGGAGCTGTAGGCGTAGCGCTGGGGTAGGCATAGGGCAAGAGGTGTGTGTCGGGGTAAACCTAGGAGTAGGCATAGGGCCAGGAGTTGGAGCTGTGGCTAGGGGTAGAAATGGGGATGGGCCTGTGGGTAGGGTAGCTGTAGGGTCAGGGGTAGGGTTAGGACTAGAGGTAGTGCTAGGCGTAGGCCTAGGGCGAGGGGGAGTGCTCGGGGTAGGGTTAGGTGAAGAACTAGTGGTTGGCAGAAGCCTACGGGCATTGTTAGTGTTAGGGCTCATGTTAGGCCTAAAATAGTGGTAGTGGTAGGGGTTGGCCGAGGGCTAGCGTTAGGTGTCACGGGAGGGCTCCGTTTTGTCCTAGGACTGGGAACATGTGTAGGGCTGGATTCGAGTGTGGCTAGGGTGGGTCCAGGGTGATTCCGTAGGACACGGGTTAGTGCTCTGGCTAACGGTATGGCAAGGTGTACTGGTCGGGGACTGGCAAATGCTAGGCCTCGGACTAGAGTGAGCACTGGGCGTTGGTCTAGGGCCCGAGCTAGGGCTAGTGGGAGCGGTAGGCGTGGCGCTGGGGAAGGCATAGGGCAAGAAGTGGGTGTCGGGGTAAACCCAGGAGTAGGCCTAGGGCCAGGAGTTTGAGCTGTGGCTAGGAGTAGGGATGGGGGTGGGCCTATGGTTAGGGGTAGCTGTAGGGCCAGGGGTAGGGGTAGGACTAGAGGTAGTGCTAGGCGTAGGCCTAGGGCGAGGGGGAGTGCTCGGGGTAGGGTTAGGTGAAGTGCTAGTGGTTGGCAGAGGCCCACGGGCAGTGTTAGTGTTAGGGCTCATGTTAGGCCTAGGATTAGTGGTAGTGGTAGGGGTTGGCCGAGGGCTAGGGGTAGGGGTCACTGGATGTCTCCGTTTAGTCCTAGGACTTGAAACAGGTGTAGGGCTTGATTCGGGTGTGGCTTATGGTGGGTCCAGGGAGATTCCGTAGGACACGGGTTAGTGCTCTGGGTAATGGTAGGGCAAGGTGTACTGGTCTGAGATGGGCAAATGCTAGTCTTCGGACTAGAGTGAGCACTGGGCGTTGGTCTAGGGCCCGAGCTAGGGCTAGTGGGAGCGATAGGCGTAGCGCTGGGGTAGGCATAGGGCAAGAGGTGGGTGTCGGGGTAAACGTAGGAGTAGGCCTAGGGCCAGAAGGTGGAGCTGTGGCTAGGGGTAGGGATTGGAGTGGGCCTATGGTTAGGGGTAGCTGTAGGGCCCGGTGTAGGGGTAGGACTAGAGGTAGTGCTAGGCGTAAGCCTAGCGCGAGGGGGAGTGCTCGGGGTAGGGTTAGGTGAAGGGCTAGTGGTGGCAGAGGCCCACGGGCAGTGTTATTGTTAGGGCTCATGTTAGGCTTAGGATTAGTGGTAGTGGTAGGGGTTGGCCGAGGGCTAGGTGTAGGTGTCAAGGGAGGGCTCCGTTAAGTCCTAGTTCTCGGAACAGGTGTAGGGCTGGATTCGGGTGTGGCTAAGAGTGGGTCCAGGTTGATTTCGTGGGACACAGGTTAGTGTTCTGGCTAACGGTAGGGCAAGGTGTACTGGTCGGCGACGGGCAAGTGCTAGGCCTCGGACTAGAGTGAGCACTGGGCATTGGTCTAGGGCCCGAGCTAGGGCTAGTGGGAGCAGTAGGCGTAGCGCTGGGGTAGGCATAGGGAAAGAGGTGGGTGTCGGGGTAAACGTAGGAGTAGGCCTAGGGCCAGGAGGTAGAGCTGTGGCTAGGGGTAGGGATTGGAGTGGGCCTATGGTTAGGGGTAGCTGTAGGGCCCGGTGTAGGGGTAGGACTAGAGGTAGTGCTAGGCGTAAGCCTAGCGCGAGGGGGAGTGCTCGGGGTAGGGTTAGGTGAAGGGCTAGTGGTGGCAGAGGCCCACGGGCAGTGTTATTGTTAGGGCTCATGTTAGGCCTAGGATTAGTGGTAGTGGTAGGGGTTGGCCGAGGGCTAGGTGTAGGTGTCAAGGGAGGGCTCCGTTAAGTCCTAGGACTCGGAACAGGTGTAGGGCTGGATTCGGGTGTGGCTAAGGGTGGGTCCAGGTTGATTTCGTGGGACACAGGTTAGTGTTCTGGCTAACGGTAGGGCAAGGTGTACCGGTCGGCGACGGGCAAGTGCTAGGCCTCGGACTAGAGTGAGCACTGGGCGTTGGTCTAGGGCCGAGCTAGGGCTAGTGGGAGCGGTAGGCGTAGCGCTGGGGTAGGCATAGGGCAAGTGGTGGGTGTCGGGGCAAACCTAGGAGTAGGCCTAGGGCCAGGAGTTGGAACTGTGGCTAGGGGTAGGTATGGGGGTGTGCCTATGGGTAGGGGTAGCTGTAGGGCCAGGGGAGGGGTAGGACTAGAGGTAGTGCTAGGCGTAGGCCTAGGGCGAGGGGGAGTGCTCGGGGTAGGGTTAGGTGAAGGGCTAGTGGTTGGCAGAGGCCTACGGGCAGTGTTAGTTTTAGGGCTCATGTTAGGCCTAGAATTAGTTGTAGTGGTAGGGGTTGGCCGAGGGCTAGGGGCAGGTGTCACGGTAGGGCTCCGGTTAGTCCTAGGACTTGAAACAGGTGTAGGGCTGGATTCGGGTGTGGCTAAGTGTGGGTCCAGGTTGATTTCGTGGGACACAGGTTAGTGTTCTGGCTAACGGTAGGGCAAGGTGTACTGGTCGGCGACGGGCAAGTGCTAGGCCTTCGACTAGAGTGAGCACTGGGCATTGGTCTAGGGCCCAAGCTAGGGCTAGTGGGAGCGGTAGACGTAGCGCTGGGGTAGGCATAGGGCAAGAAGTGGGTGTCGGGGTAAACCTAGGAGGAGGCCTAGGGCCAGGAGTTGGAGCTGTGGCTGGGGGTAGGGATGAGGGTGGGCCTATGGGTAGGGGTAGCTGTAGGGCCAGCGGTAGGGGTAGGACTAGAGGTAGTGCTGGGCGTAAGCCTAGGGCGAGGTGTAGTTTTCGGGGTAGGATTAGGTGAAGGGCTAGTGGTTGGCAGAGGCACACGGGCAGTGTTAGGGTTAGGGCTCATGTTAGGCCTAGGATTAGTGGTAGTGGTAGTGGTTGGCCGAGGCCTAGGGGTAGGTGTCACAGAGGGCTCCGTTTAGTCCTAGGACTCCGAACAGGTGTAGGGCTCGATTCGGGTGTGGCTAAGGGTGAATCCAGGGTGATTCCGTAGGACACGGGTTAGTGCTCTGGCTAACGGTCGGGCAAGGTGTACTGGTCGGCGACGGGCAAGTGCTAGGCTTCGGACTAGAATGAGCACTGGGCGTTGGTCTAAGGCCCGAGCTAGGGCTAGTGGGAGCGGTAGGCGTAGCGCTGGGGTAGGCATAGGGCAAGAGGTGTGTGTCGGGGTAAACCTAGGAGTAGGCATAGGGCCAGGAGTTGGAGCTGTGGCTAGGGGTAGAAATGGGGATGGGCCTGTGGGTAGGGTAGCTGTAGGGTCAGGGGTAGGGTTAGGACTAGAGGTAGTGCTAGGCGTAGGCCTAGGGCGAGGGGGAGTGCACGGGGTAGGGTTAGGTGAAGAACTAGTGGTTGGCAGAAGCCTACGGGCATTGTTAGTGTTAGGGCTCATGTTAGGCCTAAAATAGTGGTAGTGGTAGGGGTTGGCCGAGGGCTAGGGTTAGGTGTCACGGGAGGGCTCCGTTTTGTCCTAGGACTGGGAACATGTGTAGGGCTGGATTCGAGTGTGGCTAGGGTGGGTCCAGGGTGATTCCGTAGGACACGGGTTAGTGCTCTGGCTAACGGTATGGCAAGGTGTACTGGTCGGGGACTGGCAAATGCTAGGCCTCGGACTAGAGTGAGCACTGGGCGTTGGTCTAGGGCCCGAGCTAGGGCTAGTGGGAGCCGTAGGCGTGGCGCTGGGGAAGGCATAGGGCAAGAAGTGGGTGTCGGGGTAAACCCAGGAGTAGGCCTAGGGCCAGGAGTTTGAGCTGTGGCTAGGAGTAGGGATGGGGGTGGGCCTATGGTTAGGGGTAGCTGTAGGGCCAGGGGTAGGGGTAGGACTAGAGGTAGTGCTAGGCGTAGGCCTAGGGCGAGGGGGAGTGCTCGGGGTAGGGTTAGGTGAAGTGCTAGTGCTTGGCAGAGGCCCACGGGCAGTGTTAGTGTTAGGGCTCATGTTAGGCCTAGGATTAGTGGTAGTGGTAGGGGTTGGCCGAGGGATAGGGGTAGGGGTCACTGGATGTCTCCGTTTAGTCCTAGGACTTGAAACAGGTGTAGGGCTTGATTCGGGTGTGGCTTATGGTGGGTCCAGGGAGATTCCGTAGGACACGGGTTAGTGCTCTGGCTAACGGTAGGGCAAGGTGTACTGGTCGGTGACGGGCAAGTGGTAGGCCTCGAATTAGAGTGAGCACTGGGCGTTGTTCTAGGTCCCGAGCTAGGGCTAGTAGGAGCGGTAGGCGTAGCGCTGGGGTAGGCATAGGGCAAGAGGGGGGTGTCGGTGTAAACCTAGGAGTAGGCCTAGGGCCAGGAGTTGGAGCTGTGGCTAGGGGTAGGGATGGGGGTGGGCCTATGGGTAGGGGTAGCTGTAGTGCCAGGGGTAAGGGTAGGACTAGAGGTAGTGCTAGGCGTAGGCCTAGGGCGAGGTGTAGTGCTCGGGGTAGGATTAGGTGAAGGGCTAGTGGTTGGCAGAGGCACACGGGCAGTGTTAGGGTTAGGGCTCATGTTAGGCCTAGGATTAGTGGTAGTGGTAGGGGTTGGCCGAGGGCTAGGGATACGGGTCACGGGATGTCTCCGTTTAGTCCTAGGACTTGAAACAGTTGTAGGGCTGGATTCGGGTGTGGCTTATGGTGGGTCCAGGGAGATTCCGTAGGACACGGGTTAGTGCTCTGGGTAATGGTAGGGCAAGGTGTACTGGTCTGAGATGGGCAAATGCTAGTCTTCGGACTAGAGTGAGCACTGGGCGTTGGTCTAGGGCCCGAGCTAGGGCTAGTGGGAGCGATAGGCGTAGCGCTGGGGTAGGCATAGGGCAAGAGGTGGGTGTCGGGGTAAACGTAGGAGTAGGCCTAGGGCCAGAAGGTGGAGCTGTGGCTAGGGGTAGGGATTGGAGTGGGCCTATGGTTAGGGGTAGCTGTAGGGCCCGGTGTAGGGGTAGGACTAGAGGTAGTGCTAGGCGTAAGCCTAGCGCGAGGGGGAGTGCTCGGGGTAGGGTTAGGTGAAGGGCTAGTGGTGGCAGAGGCCCACGGGCAGTGTTATTGTTAGGGCTCATGTTAGGCTTAGGATTAGTGGTAGTGGTAGGGGTTGGCCGAGGGCTAGGTGTAGGTGTCAAGGGAGGGCTCCGTTAAGTCCTAGTTCTCGGAACAGGTGTAGGGCTGGATTCGGGTGTGGCTAAGGGTGGGTCCAGGTTGATTTCGTGGGACACAGGTTAGTGTTCTGGCTAACGGTAGGGCAAGGTGTACTGGTCGGCGACGGGCAAGTGCTAGGCCTCGGACTAGAGTGAGCACTGGGCATTGGTCTAGGGCCCGAGCTAGGGCTAGTGGGAGCAGTAGGCGTAGCGCTGGGGTAGGCATAGGGAAAGAGGTGGGTGTCGGGGTAAACGTAGGAGTAGGCCTAGGGCCAGGAGGTAGAGCTGTGGCTAGGGGTAGGGATTGGAGTGGGCCTATGGTTAGGGGTAGCTGTAGGGCCCGGTGTAGGGGTAGGACTAGAGGTAGTGCTAGGCGTAAGCCTAGCGCGAGGGGGAGTGCTCGGGGTAGGGTTAGGTGAAGGGCTAGTGGTGGCAGAGGCCCACGGGCAGTGTTATTGTTAGGGCTCATGTTAGGCCTAGGATTAGTGGTAGTGGTAGGGGTTGGCCGAGGGCTAGGTGTAGGTGTCAAGGGAGGGCTCCGTTAAGTCCTAGGACTCGGAACAGGTGTAGGGCTGGATTCGGGTGTGGCTAAGGGTGGGTCCAGGTTGATTTCGTGGGACACAGGTTAGTGTTCTGGCTAACGGTAGGGCAAGGTGTACCGGTCGGCGACGGGCAAGTGCTAGGCCTCGGACTAGAGTGAGCACTGGGCGTTGGTCTAGGGCCGAGCTAGGGCTAGTGGGAGCGGTAGGCGTAGCGCTGGGGTAGGCATAGGGCAAGTGGTGGGTGTCGGGGCAAACCTAGGAGTAGGCCTAGGGCCAGGAGTTGGAACTGTGGCTAGGGGTAGGTATGGGGGTGTGCCTATGGGTAGGGGTAGCTGTAGGGCCAGGGGAGGGGTAGGACTAGAGGTAGTGCTAGGCGTAGGCCTAGGGCGAGGGGGAGTGCTCGGGGTAGGGTTAGGTGAAGGGCTAGTGGTTGGCAGAGGCCTACGGGCAGTGTTAGTTTTAGGGCTCATGTTAGGCCTAGAATTAGTTGTAGTGGTAGGGGTTGGCCGAGGGCTAGGGGCAGGTGTCACGGTAGGGCTCCGGTTAGTCCTAGGACTTGAAACAGGTGTAGGGCTGGATTCGGGTGTGGCTAAGTGTGGGACCAGGTTGATTTCGTGGGACACAGGTTAGTGTTCTGGCTAACGGTAGGGCAAGGTGTACTGGTCGGCGACGGGCAAGTGCTAGGCCTTGGACTAGAGTGAGCACTGGGCATTGGTCTAGGGCCCAAGCTAGGGCTAGTGGGAGCGGTAGACGTAGCGCTGGGGTAGGCATAGGGCAAGAAGTGGGTGTCGGGGTAAACCTAGGAGGAGGCCTAGGGCCAGGAGTTGGAGCTGTGGCTGGGGGTAGGGATGAGGGTGGGCCTATGGGTAGGGGTAGCTGTAGGGCCAGCGGTAGGGGTAGGACTAGAGGTAGTGCTGGGCGTAAGCCTAGGGCGAGGTGTAGTTTTCGGGGTAGGATTAGGTGAAGGGCTAGTGGTTGGCAGAGGCACACGGGCAGTGTTAGGGTTAGGGCTCATGTTAGGCCTAGGATTAGTGGTAGTGGTAGTGGTTGGCCGAGGCCTAGGGGTAGGTGTCACAGAGGGCTCCGTTTAGTCCTAGGACTCCGAACAGGTGTAGGGCTCGATTCGGGTGTGGCTAAGGGTGAATCCAGGGTGATTCCGTAGGACACGGGTTAGTGCTCTGGCTAACGGTCGGGCAAGGTGTACTGGTCGGCGACGGGCAAGTGCTAGGCTTCGGACAAGAATGAGCACTGGGCGTTGGTCTAAGGCCCGAGCTAGGGCTAGTGGGAGCGGTAGGCGTAGCGCTGGGGTAGGCATAGGGCAAGAGGTGTGTGTCGGGGTAAACCTAGGAGTAGGCATAGGGCCAGGAGTTGGAGCTGTGGCTAGGGGTAGAAATGGGGATGGGCCTGTGGGTAGGGTAGCTGTAGGGTCAGGGGTAGGGTTAGGACTAGAGGTAGTGCTAGGCGTAGGCCTAGGGCGAGGGGGAGTGCACGGGGTAGGGTTAGGTGAAGAACTAGTGGTTGGCAGAAGCCTACGGGCATTGTTAGTGTTAGGGCTCATGTTAGGCCTAAAATAGTGGTAGTGGTAGGGGTTGGCCGAGGGCTAGGGTTAGGTGTCACGGGAGGGCTCCGTTTTGTCCTAGGACTGGGAACATGTGTAGGGCTGGATTCGAGTGTGGCTAGGGTGGGTCCAGGGTGATTCCGTAGGACACGGGTTAGTGCTCTGGCTAACGGTATGGCAAGGTGTACTGGTCGGGGACTGGCAAATGCTAGGCCTCGGACTAGAGTGAGCACTGGGCGTTGGTCTAGGGCCCGAGCTAGGGCTAGTGGGAGCCGTAGGCGTGGCGCTGGGGAAGGCATAGGGCAAGAAGTGGGTGTCGGGGTAAACCCAGGAGTAGGCCTAGGGCCAGGAGTTTGAGCTGTGGCTAGGAGTAGGGATGGGGGTGGGCCTATGGTTAGGGGTAGCTGTAGGGCCAGGGGTAGGGGTAGGACTAGAGGTAGTGCTAGGCGTAGGCCTAGGGCGAGGGGGAGTGCTCGGGGTAGGGTTAGGTGAAGTGCTAGTGCTTGGCAGAGGCCCACGGGCAGTGTTAGTGTTAGGGCTCATGTTAGGCCTAGGATTAGTGGTAGTGGTAGGGGTTGGCCGAGGGATAGGGGTAGGGGTCACTGGATGTCTCCGTTTAGTCCTAGGACTTGAAACAGGTGTAGGGCTTGATTCGGGTGTGGCTTATGGTGGGTCCAGGGAGATTCCGTAGGACACGGGTTAGTGCTCTGGCTAACGGTAGGGCAAGGTGTACTGGTCGGTGACGGGCAAGTGGTAGGCCTCGAATTAGAGTGAGCACTGGGCGTTGTTCTAGGTCCCGAGCTAGGGCTAGTAGGAGCGGTAGGCGTAGCGCTGGGGTAGGCATAGGGCAAGAGGGGGGTGTCGGTGTAAACCTAGGAGTAGGCCTAGGGCCAGGAGTTGGAGCTGTGGCTAGGGGTAGGGATGGGGGTGGGCCTATGGGTAGGGGTAGCTGTAGTGCCAGGGGTAAGGGTAGGACTAGAGGTAGTGCTAGGCGTAGGCCTAGGGCGAGGTGTAGTGCTCGGGGTAGGATTAGGTGAAGGGCTAGTGGTTGGCAGAGGCACACGGGCAGTGTTAGGGTTAGGGCTCATGTTAGGCCTAGGATTAGTGGTAGTGGTAGGGGTTGGCCGAGGGCTAGGGATACGGGTCACGGGATGTCTCCGTTTAGTCCTAGGACTTGAAACAGTTGTAGGGCTGGATTCGGGTGTGGCTAAGGGTGGGTCCAGTGAGATTCCGTAGGACACGGGTTAGTGCTCTGGGTAATGGTAGGGCAAGGTGTACTGGTCTGAGATGGGCAAATGCTAGGCTTCGGACTAGAGTGAGCACTGGGCGTTGGTCTAGGGCCCGAGCTAGGGCTAGTGGGAGCGGTAGGCGTAGCGCTGGGGTAGGCATAGGTCAAGAGGTGGGTGTCGTGGTAAACGTAGGAGTAGGCCTAGGGCCAGGAGGTGGAGCTGTGGCTAGGGGTAGGGATTGGAGTGGGCTATGGTTAGGGGTAGCTGTAGGGCCCGGTGTAGGGGTAGGACTAGAGGTAGTGCTAGGCGTAAGCCTAGCGCGTTGGAGTGCTCGGGGTAGGGTTAGGTGAAGGGCTAGTGGTGGCAGAGGCCCACGGGCAGTGTTATTGTTAGGGCTCATGTTAGGCCTAGGATTAGTGGTAGTGGTAGGGGTTGGCCGAGGGCTAGGTGTTTGTGTCAAGGGAGGGCTCCGTTAAGTCCTAGGACTCGGAACAGGTGTAGGGCTGGATTCGGGTGTGGCTAAGGGTGGGTCCAGGTTGATTTCGTGGGACACAGGTTAGTGTTCTGGCTAACGGTAGGGCAAGGTGTACCGGTCGGCGACGGGCAAGTGCTAGGCCTCGGACTAGAGTGAGCACTGGGCGTTGGTCTAGGGCCCGAGCTAGGGCTAGTGGGAGCGGTAGGCGTAGCGCTGGGGTAGGCATAGGGCAAGAGGTGGGTGTCGGGGTAAACCTAGGAGGAGGCCTAGGGCCAGGAGTTGGAGCTGTGGCTAGGGGTAGGGATGGGGGTGGGCCTGTGGGTAGGGTAGCTATAGGGTCAGGGGTAGGGGTAGGACTAGAGATTGTGCTAGGCGTAGGCCTAGGGCGAGGGGGAGTGCTCGGGGTATGGTTAGGTGAAGGGCTAGTGGTTGGCAGAGACCTACGGGCAGTGTTAGTGTTAGGGCTCATGTTAGGCCTAGGATTAGTGGTAGTGGTAGTGGTTGGCCGAGGCCTAGGGGTAGGTGTCACAGAGGGCTCCGTTTAGTCCTAGGACTTGAAACAGGTGTAGGGCTGGATTCGGGTGTGGCTAAGTGTGGGTCCAGGGTGATTCCGTAGGACACGGGTTAGTCCTCTGGCTAACGGTAAGGAAAGGTGTACTGGTCGGTGACGGGCAAGTGGTACGCCTTGTACTAAAGTGAGCACTGGGCGTTGGTCTAGGGCCCGAGCTAGGGCTAGTGGGAGCGGTAGGCGTAGCGCTGGGGTAGGCATAGGGCAAGAGGTGGGTGTCGGGGTAAACCTAGGAGGAGGCCTAGGGCCAGGAGTTGGAGCTGTGGCTAGGGGTAGGGATGGGGGTGGGCCTATGGGTAGGGGTAGCTGTAGGGCCAGCGGTAGGGGTAGGACTAGAGGTAGTGCTGGGCGTAGGCCTAGGGCGAGGTGTAGTTTTCGGGGTAGGATTAGGTGAAGGGCTAGTGGTTGGCAGAGGCACACGGGCAGTGTTAGGGTTAGGGCTCATGTTAGGCCTAGGATTAGTGGTAGTGGTAGTGTTTGGCCGAGGCCTAGGGGTAGGTGTCACAGAGGGCTCCGTTTAGTCCTAGGACTCCGAACAGGTGTAGGGCTCGATTCGGGTGTGGCTAGGGTGGGTCCAGGGTGATTCCGTAGGACACGGGTTAGTGCTCTGGCTAACGGTCGGGCAAGGTGTACTGGTCGGCGACGGGCAAGTGCTAGGCCTCGGACTAGAATGAGCACTGGGCGTTGGTCTAAGGCCCGAGCTAGGGCTAGTGGGAGCTGTAGGCGTAGCGCTGGGGTAGGCATAGGGCAAGAGGTGTGTGTCGGGGTAAACCTAGGAGTAGGCATAGGGCCAGGAGTTGGAGCTGTGGCTAGGGGTAGAAATGGGGATGGGCCTGTGGGTAGGGTAGCTGTAGGGTCAGGGGTAGGGTTAGGACTAGAGGTAGTGCTAGGCGTAGGCCTAGGGCGAGGGGGAGTGCTCGGGGTAGGGTTAGGTGAAGAACTAGTGGTTGGCAGAAGCCTACGGGCATTGTTAGTGTTAGGGCTCATGTTAGGCCTAAAATAGTGGTAGTGGTAGGGGTTGGCCGAGGGCTAGCGTTAGGTGTCACGGGAGGGCTCCGTTTTGTCCTAGGACTGGGAACATGTGTAGGGCTGGATTCGAGTGTGGCTAGGGTGGGTCCAGGGTGATTCCGTAGGACACGGGTTAGTGCTCTGGCTAACGGTATGGCAAGGTGTACTGGTCGGGGACTGGCAAATGCTAGGCCTCGGACTAGAGTGAGCACTGGGCGTTGGTCTAGGGCCCGAGCTAGGGCTAGTGGGAGCGGTAGGCGTGGCGCTGGGGAAGGCATAGGGCAAGAAGTGGGTGTCGGGGTAAACCCAGGAGTAGGCCTAGGGCCAGGAGTTTGAGCTGTGGCTAGGAGTAGGGATGGGGGTGGGCCTATGGTTAGGGGTAGCTGTAGGGCCAGGGGTAGGGGTAGGACTAGAGGTAGTGCTAGGCGTAGGCCTAGGGCGAGGGGGAGTGCTCGGGGTAGGGTTAGGTGAAGTGCTAGTGCTTGGCAGAGGCCCACGGGCAGTGTTATTGTTAGGGCTCATGTTAGGCCTAGGATTAGTGGTAGTGGTAGGGGTTGGCCGAGGGATAGGGGTAGGGGTCACTGGTTGTCTCCGTTTAGTCCTAGGACTTGAAACAGGTGTAGGGCTTGATTCGGGTGTGGCTTATGGTGGGTCCAGGGAGATTCCGTAGGACACGGGTTAGTGCTCTGGGTAATGGTAGGGCAAGGTGTACTGGTCTGAGA
The DNA here is from genome assembly GCF_964194185.1 of Rhinolophus hipposideros. NCBI lineage: Eukaryota > Metazoa > Chordata > Mammalia > Chiroptera > Rhinolophidae > Rhinolophus > Rhinolophus hipposideros. Next base: position 684,340 of record NW_027668998.1, read on the forward strand.
TGGGCAAATGCTAGTCTTCGGACTAGAGTGAGCACTGGGCGTTGGTCTAGGGCCCGAGCTAGGGCTAGTGGGAGCGATAGGCGTAGCGCTGGGGTAGGCATAGGGCAAGAGGTGGGTGTCGGGGTAAACGTAGGAGTAGGCCTAGGGCCAGAAGGTGGAGCTGTGGCTAGGGGTAGGGATTGGAGTGGGCCTATGGTTAGGGGTAGCTGTAGGGCCCGGTGTAGGGGTAGGACTAGAGGTAGTGCTAGGCGTAAGCCTAGCGCGAGGGGGAGTGCTCGGGGTAGGGTTAGGTGAAGGGCTAGTGGTGGCAGAGGCCCACGGGCAGTGTTATTGTTAGGGCTCATGTTAGGCTTAGGATTAGTGGTAGTGGTAGGGGTTGGCCGAGGGCTAGGTGTAGGTGTCAAGGGAGGGCTCCGTTAAGTCCTAGTTCTCGGAACAGGTGTAGGGCTGGATTCGGGTGTGGCTAAGAGTGGGTCCAGGTTGATTTCGTGGGACACAGGTTAGTGTTCTGGCTAACGGTAGGGCAAGGTGTACTGGTCGGCGACGGGCAAGTGCTAGGCCTCGGACTAGAGTGAGCACTGGGCATTGGTCTAGGGCCCGAGCTAGGGCTAGTGGGAGCAGTAGGCGTAGCGCTGGGGTAGGCATAGGGCAAGAGGTGGGTGTCGGGGTAAACGTAGGAGTAGGCCTAGGGCCAGGAGGTAGAGCTGTGGCTAGGGGTAGGGATTGGAGTGGGCCTATGGTTAGGGGTAGCTGTAGGGCCCGGTGTAGGGGTAGGACTAGAGGTAGTGCTAGGCGTAAGCCTAGCGCGAGGGGGAGTGCTCGGGGTAGGGTTAGGTGAAGGGCTAGTGGTGGCAGAGGCCCACGGGCAGTGTTATTGTTAGGGCTCATGTTAGGCCTAGGATTAGTGGTAGTGGTAGGGGTTGGACGAGGGCTAGGTGTAGGTGTCAAGGGAGGGCTCCGTTAAGTCCTAGGACTCGGAACAGGTGTAGGGCTGGATTCGGGTGTGGCTAAGGGTGGGTCCAGGTTGATTTCGTGGGACACAGGTTAGTGTTCTGGCTAACGGTAGGGCAAGGTGTACCGGTCGGCGACGGGCAAGTGCTAGGCCTCGGACTAGAGTGAGCACTGGGCGTTGGTCTAGGGCCGAGCTAGGGCTAGTGGGAGCGGTAGGCGTAGCGCTGGGGTAGGCATAGGGCAAGTGGTGGGTGTCGGGGCAAACCTAGGAGTAGGCCTAGGGCCAGGAGTTGGAACTGTGGCTAGGGGTAGGGATGGGGGTGTGCCTATGGGTAGGGGTAGCTGTAGGGCCAGGGGAGGGGTAGGACTAGAGGTAGTGCTAGGCGTAGGCCTAGGGCGAGGGGGAGTGCTCGGGGTAGGGTTAGGTGAAGGGCTAGTGGTTGGCAGAGGCCTACGGGCAGTGTTAGTTTTAGGGCTCATGTTAGGCCTAGAATTAGTTGTAGTGGTAGGGGTTGGCCGAGGGCTAGGGGCAGGTGTCACGGTAGGGCTCCGGTTAGTCCTAGGACTTGAAACAGGTGTAGGGCTGGATTCGGGTGTGGCTAAGTGTGGGTCCAGGTTGATTTCGTGGGACACAGGTTAGTGTTCTGGCTAACGGTAGGGCAAGGTGTACTGGTCGGCGACGGGCAAGTGCTAGGCCTTGGACTAGAGTGAGCACTGGGCATTGGTCTAGGGCCCAAGCTAGGGCTAGTGGGAGCGGTAGACGTAGCGCTGGGGTAGGCATAGGGCAAGAAGTGGGTGTCGGGGTAAACCTAGGAGGAGGCCTAGGGCCAGGAGTTGGAGCTGTGGCTGGGGGTAGGGATGAGGGTGGGCCTATGGGTAGGGGTAGCTGTAGGGCCAGCGGTAGGGGTAGGACTAGAGGTAGTGCTGGGCGTAAGCCTAGGGCGAGGTGTAGTTTTCGGGGTAGGATTAGGTGAAGGGCTAGTGGTTGGCAGAGGCACACGGGCAGTGTTAGGGTTAGGGCTCATGTTAGGCCTAGGATTAGTGGTAGTGGTAGTGGTTGGCCGAGGCCTAGGGGTAGGTGTCACAGAGGGCTCCGTTTAGTCCTAGGACTCCGAACAGGTGTAGGGCTCGATTCGGGTGTGGCTAAGGGTGAATCCAGGGTGATTCCGTAGGACACGGGTTAGTGCTCTGGCTAACGGTCAAGCAAGGTGTACTGGTCGGCGACGGGCAAGTGCTAGGCTTCGGACTAGAATGAGCACTGGGCGTTGGTCTAAGGCCCGAGCTAGGGCTAGTGGGAGCGGTAGGCGTAGCGCTGGGGTAGGCATAGGGCAAGAGGTGTGTGTCGGGGTAAACCTAGGAGTAGGCATAGGGCCAGGAGGTGGAGCTGTGGCTAGGGGTAGGGATTGGAGTGGGCCTATGGTTAGGGGTAGCTGTAGGGCCCGGTGTAGGGGTAGGACTAGAGGTAGTGCTAGGCGTAAGCCTAGCGCGAGGGGGAGTGCTCGGGGTAGGGTTAGGTGAAGGGCTAGTGGTGGCAGAGGCCCACGGGCAGTGTTATTGTTAGGGCTCATGTTAGGCTTAGGATTAGTGGTAGTGGTAGGGGTTGGCCGAGGGCTAGGTGTAGGTGTCAAGGGAGGGCTCCGTTAAGTCCTAGTTCTCGGAACAGGTGTAGGGCTGGATTCGGGTGTGGCTAAGAGTGGGTCCAGGTTGATTTCGTGGGACACAGGTTAGTGTTCTGGCTAACGGTAGGGCAAGGTGTACTGGTCGGCGACGGGCAAGTGCTAGGCCTCGGACTAGAGTGAGCACTGGGCATTGGTCTAGGGCCCGAGCTAGGGCTAGTGGGAGCAGTAGGCGTAGCGCTGGGGTAGGCATAGGGCAAGAGGTGGGTGTCGGGGTAAACGTAGGAGTAGGCCTAGGGCCAGGAGGTAGAGCTGTGGCTAGGGGTAGGGATTGGAGTGGGCCTATGGTTAGGGGTAGCTGTAGGGCCCGGTGTAGGGGTAGGACTAGAGGTAGTGCTAGGCGTAAGCCTAGCGCGAGGGGGAGTGCTCGGGGTAGGGTTAGGTGAAGGGCTAGTGGTGGCAGAGGCCCACGGGCAGTGTTATTGTTAGGGCTCATGTTAGGCCTAGGATTAGTGGTAGTGGTAGGGGTTGGACGAGGGCTAGGTGTAGGTGTCAAGGGAGGGCTCCGTTAAGTCCTAGGACTCGGAACAGGTGTAGGGCTGGATTCGGGTGTGGCTAAGGGTGGGTCCAGGTTGATTTCGTGGGACACAGGTTAGTGTTCTGGCTAACGGTAGGGCAAGGTGTACCGGTCGGCGACGGGCAAGTGCTAGGCCTCGGACTAGAGTGAGCACTGGGCGTTGGTCTAGGGCCGAGCTAGGGCTAGTGGGAGCGGTAGGCGTAGCGCTGGGGTAGGCATAGGGCAAGTGGTGGGTGTCGGGGCAAACCTAGGAGTAGGCCTAGGGCCAGGAGTTGGAACTGTGGCTAGGGGTAGGGATGGGGGTGTGCCTATGGGTAGGGGTAGCTGTAGGGCCAGGGGAGGGGTAGGACTAGAGGTAGTGCTAGGCGTAGGCCTAGGGCGAGGGGGAGTGCTCGGGGTAGGGTTAGGTGAAGGGCTAGTGGTTGGCAGAGGCCTACGGGCAGTGTTAGTTTTAGGGCTCATGTTAGGCCTAGAATTAGTTGTAGTGGTAGGGTTTGGCCGAGGGCTAGGGGCAGGTGTCACGGTAGGGCTCCGGTTAGTCCTAGGACTTGAAACAGGTGTAGGGCTGGATTCGGGTGTGGCTAAGTGTGGGTCCAGGTTGATTTCGTGGGACACAGGTTAGTGTTCTGGCTAACGGTAGGGCAAGGTGTACTGGTCGGCGACGGGCAAGTGCTAGGCCTTGGACTAGAGTGAGCACTGGGCATTGGTCTAGGGCCCAAGCTAGGGCTAGTGGGAGCGGTAGACGTAGCGCTGGGGTAGGCATAGGGCAAGAAGTGGGTGTCGGGGTAAACCTAGGAGGAGGCCTAGGGCCAGGAGTTGGAGCTGTGGCTGGGGGTAGGGATGAGGGTGGGCCTATGGGTAGGGGTAGCTGTAGGGCCAGCGGTAGGGGTAGGACTAGAGGTAGTGCTGGGCGTAAGCCTAGGGCGAGGTGTAGTTTTCGGGGTAGGATTAGGTGAAGGGCTAGTGGTTGGCAGAGGCACACGGGCAGTGTTAGGGTTAGGGCTCATGTTAGGCCTAGGATTAGTGGTAGTGGTAGTGGTTGGCCGAGGCCTAGGGGTAGGTGTCACAGAGGGCTCCGTTTAGTCCTAGGACTCCGAACAGGTGTAGGGCTCGATTCGGGTGTGGCTAAGGGTGAATCCAGGGTGATTCCGTAGGACACGGGTTAGTGCTCTGGCTAACGGTCAAGCAAGGTGTACTGGTCGGCGACGGGCAAGTGCTAGGCTTCGGACTAGAATGAGCACTGGGCGTTGGTCTAAGGCCCGAGCTAGGGCTAGTGGGAGCGGTAGGCGTAGCGCTGGGGTAGGCATAGGGCAAGAGGTGTGTGTCGGGGTAAACCTAGGAGTAGGCATAGGGCCAGGAGGTGGAGCTGTGGCTAGGGGTAGGGATTGGAGTGGGCCTATGGTTAGGGGTAGCTGTAGGGCCCGGTGTAGGGGTAGGACTAGAGGTAGTGCTAGGCGTAAGCCTAGCGCGAGGGGGAGTGCTCGGGGTAGGGTTAGGTGAAGGGCTAGTGGTGGCAGAGGCCCACGGGCAGTGTTATTGTTAGGGCTCATGTTAGGCTTAGGATTAGTGGTAGTGGTAGGGGTTGGCCGAGGGCTAGGTGTAGGTGTCAAGGGAGGGCTCCGTTAAGTCCTAGTTCTCGGAACAGGTGTAGGGCTGGATTCGGGTGTGGCTAAGAGTGGGTCCAGGTTGATTTCGTGGGACACAGGTTAGTGTTCTGGCTAACGGTAGGGCAAGGTGTACTGGTCGGCGACGGGCAAGTGCTAGGCCTCGGACTAGAGTGAGCACTGGGCATTGGTCTAGGGCCCGAGCTAGGGCTAGTGGGAGCAGTAGGCGTAGCGCTGGGGTAGGCATAGGGCAAGAGGTGGGTGTCGGGGTAAACGTAGGAGTAGGCCTAGGGCCAGGAGGTAGAGCTGTGGCTAGGGGTAGGGATTGGAGTGGGCCTATGGTTAGGGGTAGCTGTAGGGCCCGGTGTAGGGGTAGGACTAGAGGTAGTGCTAGGCGTAAGCCTAGCGCGAGGGGGAGTGCTCGGGGTAGGGTTAGGTGAAGGGCTAGTGGTGGCAGAGGCCCACGGGCAGTGTTATTGTTAGGGCTCATGTTAGGCCTAGGATTAGTGGTAGTGGTAGGGGTTGGACGAGGGCTAGGTGTAGGTGTCAAGGGAGGGCTCCGTTAAGTCCTAGGACTCGGAACAGGTGTAGGGCTGGATTCGGGTGTGGCTAAGGGTGGGTCCAGGTTGATTTCGTGGGACACAGGTTAGTGTTCTGGCTAACGGTAGGGCAAGGTGTACCGGTCGGCGACGGGCAAGTGCTAGGCCTCGGACTAGAGTGAGCACTGGGCGTTGGTCTAGGGCCGAGCTAGGGCTAGTGGGAGCGGTAGGCGTAGCGCTGGGGTAGGCATAGGGCAAGTGGTGGGTGTCGGGGCAAACCTAGGAGTAGGCCTAGGGCCAGGAGTTGGAACTGTGGCTAGGGGTAGGGATGGGGGTGTGCCTATGGGTAGGGGTAGCTGTAGGGCCAGGGGAGGGGTAGGACTAGAGGTAGTGCTAGGCGTAGGCCTAGGGCGAGGGGGAGTGCTCGGGGTAGGGTTAGGTGAAGGGCTAGTGGTTGGCAGAGGCCTACGGGCAGTGTTAGTTTTAGGGCTCATGTTAGGCCTAGAATTAGTTGTAGTGGTAGGGTTTGGCCGAGGGCTAGGGGCAGGTGTCACGGTAGGGCTCCGGTTAGTCCTAGGACTTGAAACAGGTGTAGGGCTGGATTCGGGTGTGGCTAAGTGTGGGTCCAGGTTGATTTCGTGGGACACAGGTTAGTGTTCTGGCTAACGGTAGGGCAAGGTGTACTGGTCGGCGACGGGCAAGTGCTAGGCCTTGGACTAGAGTGAGCACTGGGCATTGGTCTAGGGCCCAAGCTAGGGCTAGTGGGAGCGGTAGACGTAGCGCTGGGGTAGGCATAGGGCAAGAAGTGGGTGTCGGGGTAAACCTAGGAGGAGGCCTAGGGCCAGGAGTTGGAGCTGTGGCTGGGGGTAGGGATGAGGGTGGGCCTATGGGTAGGGGTAGCTGTAGGGCCAGCGGTAGGGGTAGGACTAGAGGTAGTGCTGGGCGTAAGCCTAGGGCGAGGTGTAGTTTTCGGGGTAGGATTAGGTGAAGGGCTAGTGGTTGGCAGAGGCACACGGGCAGTGTTAGGGTTAGGGCTCATGTTAGGCCTAGGATTAGTGGTAGTGGTAGTGGTTGGCCGAGGCCTAGGGGTAGGTGTCACAGAGGGCTCCGTTTAGTCCTAGGACTCCGAACAGGTGTAGGGCTCGATTCGGGTGTGGCTAAGGGTGAATCCAGGGTGATTCCGTAGGACACGGGTTAGTGCTCTGGCTAACGGTCAAGCAAGGTGTACTGGTCGGCGACGGGCAAGTGCTAGGCTTCGGACTAGAATGAGCACTGGGCGTTGGTCTAAGGCCCGAGCTAGGGCTAGTGGGAGCGGTAGGCGTAGCGCTGGGGTAGGCATAGGGCAAGAGGTGTGTGTCGGGGTAAACCTAGGAGTAGGCATAGGGCCAGGAGGTGGAGCTGTGGCTAGGGGTAGGGATTGGAGTGGGCCTATGGTTAGGGGTAGCTGTAGGGCCCGGTGTAGGGGTAGGACTAGAGGTAGTGCTAGGCGTAAGCCTAGCGCGAGGGGGAGTGCTCGGGGTAGGGTTAGGTGAAGGGCTAGTGGTGGCAGAGGCCCACGGGCAGTGTTATTGTTAGGGCTCATGTTAGGCTTAGGATTAGTGTTAGTGGTAGGGGTTGGCCGAGGGCTAGGTGTAGGTGTCAAGGGAGGGCTCCGTTAAGTCCTAGTTCTCGGAACAGGTGTAGGGCTGGATTCGGGTGTGGCTAAGAGTGGGTCCAGGTTGATTTCGTGGGACACAGGTTAGTGTTCTGGCTAACGGTAGGGCAAGGTGTACTGGTCGGCGACGGGCAAGTGCTAGGCCTCGGACTAGAGTGAGCACTGGGCATTGGTCTAGGGCCCGAGCTAGGGCTAGTGGGAGCAGTAGGCGTAGCGCTGGGGTAGGCATAGGGCAAGAGGTGGGTGTCGGGGTAAACGTAGGAGTAGGCCTAGGGCCAGGAGGTAGAGCTGTGGCTAGGGGTAGGGATTGGAGTGGGCCTATGGTTAGGGGTAGCTGTAGGGCCCGGTGTAGGGGTAGGACTAGAGGTAGTGCTAGGCGTAAGCCTAGCGCGAGGGGGAGTGCTCGGGGTAGGGTTAGGTGAAGGGCTAGTGGTGGCAGAGGCCCACGGGCAGTGTTATTGTTAGGGCTCATGTTAGGCCTAGTATTAGTGGTAGTGGTAGGGGTTGGCCGAGGGCTAGGTGTAGGTGTCAAGGGAGGGCTCCGTTAAGTCCTAGGACTCGGAACAGGTGTAGGGCTGGATTCGGGTGTGGCTAAGGGTGGGTCCAGGTTGATTTCGTGGGACACAGGTTAGTGTTCTGGCTAACGGTAGGGCAAGGTGTACTGGTCGGCGACGGGCAAGTGCTAGGCCTCGGACTAGAGTGAGCACTGGGCGTTGGTCTAGGGCCGAGCTAGGGCTAGTGGGAGCGGTAGGCGTAGCGCTGGGGTAGGCATAGGGCAAGTGGTGGGTGTCGGGGCAAACCTAGGAGTAGGCCTAGGGCCAGGAGTTGGAACTGTGGCTAGGGGTAGGGATGGGGGTGTGCCTATGGGTAGGGGTAGCTGTAGGGCCAGGGGAGGGGTAGGACTAGAGGTAGTGCTAGGCGTAGGCCTAGGGCGAGGGGGAGTGCTCGGGGTAGGGTTAGGTGAAGGGCTAGTGGTTGGCAGAGGCCTACGGGCAGTGTTAGTTTTAGGGCTCATGTTAGGCCTAGAATTAGTTGTAGTGGTAGGGGTTGGCCGAGGGCTAGGGGCAGGTGTCACGGGAGGGCTCCGGTTAGTCCTAGGACTTGAAACAGGTGTAGGGCTGGATTCGGGTGTGGCTAAGTGTGGGTCCAGGGTGATTCCGTAGGACACGGGTTAGTCCTCTGGCTAACGGTAGGGCAAGGTGTACTGTACGGTGACGGGCAAGTGCTAGGCCTCGGACTAGAGTGAGCACCTGGCGTTGGACTAGGGCCCGAGCTAGGGCTAGTGGGAGCGGTAGGTGTAGCGCTGGGGTAGGCATAGGGCAAGAGGTGGGTGACGGGGTAAACCTAGGAGTAGTCCTAGAGCCAGGAGTTGGAGCTGTGACTAGGGGTAGTGATGGAGGTTGGCCTATGGTTAGGGGTAGCTGTAGGGCCAGGTGTAGGGGTAGGACTAGAGGTAGTGCTAGGCGTAGGCCTAGGGCGAGAGGGAGTGCTCGGGGTAGGGTTAGGTGAAGTGCTAGTGGTTGGCAGAGGCACACAGGCAGTGTTAGGGTTAGGGCTCATGTTAGGCCTAGGATTAGTGGTAGTGGTAGGGGTTGGCCGAGGGTTAGGGGTAGGTGTCACGGGAAAACTCCGGTTAGTCCTAGGACTCGAAACAGGTGTAGGGCTGGTTTCGGGTGTGGCTAAGGGAAGGTCCAGGGTGATTTCGTGGGACACAGGTTAGTGTTCTGGCTAACGGTAGGGCAAGGTGTACTGGTCGGGGACGGGCAAATGCTAGGCTTCGGACTAGAGTGAGCACCTGGCGTTGGTCTAGGGCCCGAGCTAGGGCTAGTGGGAGCGGTAGGTGTAGCGCTGGGGTAGGCATAGGGCAAGAGGTGGGTGTCGGGGTAAACCTAGGAGTAGTCCTAGGGCCAGGAGTTGGAGCTGTGGCTAAGGGTAGGGATGGGGGTGGGCCTGTGGTTAGTTGTAGCTGCAGGGCCAGGGGTAGGGGTAGGACTAGATGTAGTGCTAGGCGTAGGCCTAGGGCGAGGGGGAGTGCTCGGGGTAGGGTTAGTTGAAGGGCTAGTTGTTGGCAGAGGCCCCCGGACACTGTTAGTGTTAGGGCTCATGTTAGGCCTAGGATTAGTGGTAGTGGTAGGGGTTGGCCGAGGGCTAGGGGTAGGTGTCAAGGGAGGGCTCCGTTTAGTCCTAGGACTCGGAACAGGTGTAGGGCTGGATTCGGGTGTGCCTAAGTGTGGGTCCAGGGTGATTCCGTAGGACACGGGTTAGTCCTCTGGCTAACGGTAGGGCAAGGTGTACTGGTCGATGACGGGCAAGTGCTAGGCCTAGGACTAGAGTGAGCACCTGGCGTTGGTCTAGGGCCCGAGCTAGGGCTAGTGGGAGCAGTAGGTGTAGCCCTGGGGTAGGCATAGGGCAAGAGGTGGGTGACGGGGTAAACCTAGGAGTAGTCCTAGGGCCAGGAGTTGGAGCTGTGACTAGGGGTAGTGATGGAGGTTGGCCTATGGTTAGGGGTAGCTGAAAGGCCAGGTGTAGGGGTAAGACTAGAGGCAGTGCTAGGCGTAGGCCTAGGGCGAGGGGGAGTGCTCGGGGTAGGGTTAGGTGAAGTTCTAGTGGTTGGCAGAGGCCCACGGTCAGTGTTAGTGTTAGGTCTCATGTTAGGCCTAGGATTAGTGGTAGTGGTAGGGGTTGGCCGAGGGTTAGGGGTAGGTGTCCAGGGAGGGCTCCGGTTAGTCCTAGGACTCGGAACAGGTGTAGGGCTGGATTCGGGTGTGGCTTAGGGTGGGTACAGGGTGATTTCGTGGGACACAGGTTAGTGTTCTGGCTAACGGTAGGGCAAGGAGTACAGGTCGGCGATGCGCAAGTGCTAGGCCTCGGATTAGAGTGAGCACTGGGCGTTGGTCTAGGACTTGAGCTAGGGCTAGTGGGAGCGGTAGGCGTAGCGCTGGGGTAGGCATAGGGCAAGAGGTGTGTGTCGGGGCAAACCTAGGAGTAGGCCTAGGGCCAGGAGTTGGAACTGTGGCTAGGGGTAGGGATGGGGGTGTGCCTATGGGTAGGGGTAGCTGTAGGGCCAGGGGAGGGGTAGGACTAGAGGTAGTGCTAGGCGTAGGCCTAGGGCGAGGGGGAGTGCTCGGGGTAGGGTTAGGTGAAGGCCTATTGGTTGCCAGAGGCCTACGGGCAGGGTTAGTGTTAGGGCTCATGTTAGGCCTAAAATTAGTTGTAGTGGTAGGGGTTGGCCGAGGGCTAGGAGCAGGTGTCACGGGAGGGCTCCGGTTAGTCCTAGGACTTGAAACAGGTGTAGGGCGGGATTCGGGTGTGGCTAAGTGTGGGTCCAGGGTGATTCCGTAGGACACGGGTTAGTCCTCTGGCTAACGGTAGGGCAAGGTGTACTGTACGGTGACGGGCAAGTGCTAGGCCTCGGACTAGAGTGAGCACCTGGCGTTGGTCTAGGGCCCGAGCTAGGGCTAGTGGGAGCGGTAGGTGTAGCGCTGGGGTAGGCATAGGGCAAGAGGTGGGTGACGGGGTAAACCTAGGAGTAGTCCTAGGGCCAGGAGTTGGAGCTGTGACTAGGGGTAGTGATGGAGGTTGGCCTATGGTTAGGGGTAGCTGTAGGGCCAGGTGTAGGGGTAGGACTAGAGGTAGTGCTAGGCGTAGGCCTAGGGCGAGAGGGAGTGCTCGGGGTAGGGTTAGGTGAAGTGCTAGTGGTTGGCAGAGGCACACAGGCAGTGTTAGGGTTAGGGCTCATGTTAGGCCTAGGATTAGTGGTAGTGGTAGGGGTTGGCCGAGGGTTAGGGGTAGGTGTCACGGGAAAACTCCGGTTAGTCCTAGGACTCGGAACAGGTGTAGGGCTGGTTTCGGGTGTGGCCAAGGGAAGGTCCAGGGTGATTTCGTGGGACACAGGTTAGTGTTCTGTCTAACGGTAGGGCAAGGTGTACTGGTCGGGGACGGGCAAATGCTAGGCTTCGGACTAGAGTGAGCACCTGGCGTTGGTCTTTGGCCCGAGCTAGGGCTAGTGGGAGCGGTAGGTGTAGCGCTGGGGTACGCATAGGGCAAGAGGTGGGTGTCGGGGTAAACCTAGGAGTAGTCCTAGGGCCAGGAGTTGGAGCTGTGGCTAGGCGTAGGGATGGGGGTGGGCCTATGGTTAGTTGTAGCTGTAGGGCCAGGGGTAGGGGTAGGACTAGAGGTAGTGCTAGGCGTAGGCCTAGGGCGAGGGGGAGTGCTCGGGGTAGTGTTAGGTGAAGTGCTAGTGGTTGGCCTAGGCCCACGGGCAGTGTTAGTGTTAGGGCTCATGTTAGGCCTAGGATTAGTGGTAGTGGTAGGGGTTGGCCGAGGGCTAGGGGTAGGTGTCACGGGAGGGCTCCGTTTAGTCCTAAGACTCCGAACAGATGTAGGGCTGGATTCGGGTGTGGCTAAGGGTGGGTCCAGGGTGATTCCGTAGGACACTAGTTAGTGCTCTGGCTAACGGTAGGGCAAGGTGTACTGGTCAGTAACGGGCAAGTGCTAGGCCTCGGACTAGAGTGAGCACTGGGCGTTGGTCTAGGGCCGAGCTAGAACTAGTGGGAGCGGTAGGTGTAGCGCTGGGGTAGGCATAGGGCAAGAGGTGGGTGTCGGGGTAAACCTAGGAGTAGGCCTAGGGCCAGGAGTTGGAGCTGTGGCTAGGGGTAAAGATGGGGGTGTGCCTATGGTTAGGTGTAGCTGTAGGGCGAGGGGTAGGGGTAGGACTAGAGGTAGTGCTAGGCGTAGGCCTAGGGCGAGGGGGAGTGCTCGGGGTAGGGTGAGTTGAAGGGCTAGTGGTTGTAATAGGCCCACGGGCAGTGTTAGTTTTAGGGCTCATGTTAGGCCTAGGATTAGTGGTAGTGGTAGGGGTTGGCCGAGGGCTAGGGGTAGGTGTCAAGGGAGGGCTCCGTTTAGTCCTAGGACTCGGAACAGGTGTAGGGCTGGATTCGGATGTGCCTAAGTGTGGGTCCAGGGTGATTCCGTAGGACACGGGTTAGTCCTCTGGCTAACGGTAGGGCAAGGTGTACTGGTCGGTGACGGGTAAGTGCTAGGCCTCGGACTAGAGTGAGCACCTGGCGTTGGTCTAGGGCCCGAGCTAGGGCTAGTGGGAGCGGTAGGTGTAGCGCTGGGGTAGGCATAGGGCAAGAGGTGGGTGACGGGGTAAACCTAGGAGTAGTCCTAGGGCCAGGAGTTGGAGCTGTGACTAGGGGTAGTGATGGAGGTTGGCCTATGGTTAGGGGTAGCTGTAGGGCCAGGTGTAGGGGTAGGACTAGAGGTAGTGCTAGGCGTAGGCCTAGGGCGAGAGGGAGTGCTCGGGGTAGGGTTAGGTGAAGTGCTAGTGGTTGGCAGAGGCACACAGGCAGTGTTAGGGTTAGGGCTCATGTTAGGCCTAGGATTAGTGGTAGTGGTAGGGGTTGGCCGAGGGTTAGGGGTAGGTGTCACGGGAAAACTCCGGTTAGTCCTAGGACTCGGAACAGGTGTTGGGCTGGTTTCGGGTGTGGCTAAGGGAAGGTCCAGGGTGATTTCGTGGGACACAGGTTAGTGTTCTGGCTAACGGTAGGGCAAGGTGTACTGGTCGGGGACGGGCAAATGCTAGGCTTCGGACTAGAGTGAGCACCTGGCGTTGGTCTAGGGCCCGAGCTAGGGCTAGTGGGAGCGGTAGGTGTAGCGCTGGGGTAGGCATAGGGCGAGAGGTGGGTGTCGGGGTAAACCTAGGAGTAGGCCTAGGGCCAGGAGTTGGAGCTGTGGCTAGGGGTAGGGATGGGGGTGGGCCTATGGTTAGTTGTAGCTGTAGGGCCAGGGGTAGGGGTAGGACTAGAGGTAGTGCTAGGCGTAGGCCTAGGGCGAGGGGGAGTGCTCGGGGTAGGGTTAGTTGAAGGGCTAGTTGTTGGCAGAGGCCCCCGGACAGTGTTAGTGTTAGGGCTCATGTTAGGCCTAGGATTAGTGGTAGTTGTAGGGGTTGGCCGAGGGCTAGGGGTAGGTGTCAAGGGAGGGCTCCGTTTAGTCCTAGGACTCGGAACAGGTGTAGGGCTGGATTCGGGTGTGCCTAAGTGTGGGTCCAGGGTGATTCCGTAGGACACGGGTTAGTCCTCTGGCTAACGGAAGGGCAAGGTGTACTGGTCGGTGACGGGTAAGTGCTAGGCCTCGGACTAGAGTGAGCACCTGGCGTTGGTCTAGGGCCCGAGCTAGGGCTAGTGGGAGCGGTAGGTGTAGCCCTGGGGTAGGCATAGGGCAAGAGGTGGGTGTCGGGGTAAACCTAGAAGTAGTCCTAGGGCCAGGAGTTGGAGCTGTGGCTAGGCGTAGGGATGGGGGTGGGCCTATGGTTAGTTGTAGCTGTAGGGCCAGGGGTAGCGGTAGGACTAGAGGTAGTGCTAGGCGTAGGCCTAGGGCGAGGGGGAGTGCTCGGGGTAGTGTTAGGTGAAGTGCTAGTGGTTGGCCTAGGCCCACGGGCAGTGTTAGTGTTAGGGCTCATGTTAGGCCTAGGATTAGTGGTAGTGGTAGGGGTTGGCCGAGGGCTAGGGGTAGGTGTCACGGGAGGGCTCCGTTTAGTCCTAAGACTCCGAACAGATGTAGGGCTGGATTCGGGTGTGGCTAAGGGTGGGTCCAGGGTGATTCCGTAGGACACTAGTTAGTGCTCTGGCTAACGGTAGGGCAAGGTGTACTGGTCAGCAACGGGCAAGTGCTAGGCCTCGGACTAGAGTGAGCACTGGGCGTTGGTCTAGGGCCGAGCTAGAACTAGTGGGAGCGGTAGGTGTAGCGCTGGGGTAGGCATAGGGCAAGAGGTGGGTGTCGGGGTAAACCTAGGAGTAGGCCTAGGGCCAGGAGTTGGAGCTGTGGCTAGGGGTAAAGATGGGGGTGTGCCTATGGTTAGGTGTAGCTGTAGGGCGAGGGGTAGGGGTAGGACTAGAGGTAGTGCTAGGCGTAGGCCTAGGGCGAGGGGGAGTGCTCGGGGTAGGGTGAGTTGAAGGGCTAGTGGTTGGCATAGGCCCACGGGCAGTGTTAGTTTTAGGGCTCATGTTAGGCCTAGGATTAGTGGTAGTGGTAGGGGTTGGCCGAGGGCTAGGGGTAGTTGTCACGGGAGGGCTCCGTTTAGTCCTAGGACTCGGAAAAGGTGTAGGGCTGGATTCGGGTGTGGCTAAGGGTGGGTCCAGGGTGATTCCGTAGGACACGGGATAGTCCTCTGGCTAACGGTAGGGCAAGGTGTACTGGTCGGTGACGGGTAAGTGCTAGGCCTCGGACTAGAGTGAGCACCTGGCGTTGGTCTAGGGCCCGAGCTAGGGCTAGTGGGAGCGGTAGGTGTAGCGCTGGGGTAGGCATAGGGCAAGAGGTGGGTGACGGGGTAAACCTAGGAGTAGTCCTAGGGCCAGGAGTTGGAGCTGTGACTAGGGGTTGTGATGGAGGTTGGCCTATGGTTAGGGGTAGCTGTAGGGCCAGGTGTAGGGGTAGGACTAGAGGTAGTGCTAGGCGTAGGCCTAGGGCGAGAGGGAGTGCTCGGGGTAGGGTTAGGTGAAGTGCTAGTGGTTGGCAGAGGCACACAGGCAGTGTTAGGGTTAGGGCTCATGTTAGGCCTAGGATTAGTGGTAGTGGTAGGGGTTGGCCGAGGGTTAGGGGTAGGTGTCACGGGAAAACTCCGGTTAGTCCTAGGACTCGGAACAGGTGTAGGGCTGGTTTCGGGTGTGGCTAAGGGAAGGTCCAGGGTGATTTCGTGGGACACAGGTTAGTGTTCTGGCTAACGGTAGGGCAAGGTGTACTGGTCGGGGACGGGCAAATGCTAGGCTTCGGACTAGAGTGAGCACCTGGCGTTGGTCTAGGGCCCGAGCTAGGGCTAGTGGGAGCGGTAGGTGTAGCGCTGGGGTAGGCATAGGGCGAGAGGTGGGTGTCGGGGTAAACCTAGGAGTAGGCCTAGGGCCAGGAGTTGGAGCTGTGGCTAGGGGTAGGGATGGGGGTGGGCCTATGGTTAGTTGTAGCTGTAGGGCCAGGGGTAGGGGTAGGACTAGAGGTAGTGCTAGGCGTAGGCCTAGGGCGAGGGGGAGTGCTCGGGGTAGGGTTAGTTGAAGGGCTAGTTGTTGGCAGAGGCCCCCGGACAGTGTTAGTGTTAGGGCTCATGTTAGGCCTAGGATTAGTGGTAGTTGTAGGGGTTGGCCGAGGGCTAGGGGTAGGTGTCAAGGGAGGGCTCCGTTTAGTCCTAGGACTCGGAACAGGTGTAGGGCTGGATTCGGGTGTGCCTAAGTGTGGGTCCAGGGTGATTCCGTAGGACACGGGTTAGTCCTCTGGCTAACGGAAGGGCAAGGTGTACTGGTCGGTGACGGGCAAGTGCTAGGCCTAGGACTAGAGTGAGCACCTGGCGTTGGTCTAGGGCCCGAGCTAGGGCTAGTGGGAGCGGTAGGTGTAGCCCTGGGGTAGGCATAGGGCAAGAGGTGGGTGTCGGGGTAAACCTAGAAGTAGTCCTAGGGCCAGGAGTTGGAGCTGTGGCTAGGGGTAGTGATGGGGGTGGGCCTATGGTTAGGGGTAGCTGAAAGGCCAGGTGTAGGGGTAGGACTAGAGGCAGTGCTAGGCGTAGGCCTAGGGCGAGGGGGAGTGCTCGGGGTAGGGTTAGGTGAAGTGCTAGTGGTTGGCAGAGGCCCACGGGCAGTGTTAGTGTTAGGTCTCATTTTAGGCCTAGGATTAGTGGTAGTGGTAGGGGTTGGCCGAGGGTTAGGGGTAGGTGTCAAGGGAGGGCTCCGGTTAGTCCTAGGACTCGGAACAGGTGTAGGGCTGGTTTCGGGTGTGGCTAAGGGTGGGTCCAGGGTGATTTCGTGGGACACAGGTTAGTGTTCTGGCTAACGGTAGGGCAAGGTGTACTGGTCGGTGACGGGCAAGTGCTAGGCCTCGGACTAGAGTGGGCACCTGGTGTTGGTCTAGGTCCCGAGCTAGGGCTAGTGGGAGCGGTAGGTGTAGCGCTGGGGTAGGCATAGGGCAAGAGGTGGGTGTCGGGGTAAACCTAGGAGTAGTCCTAGGGCTAGGAGTTGGAGCTGTGGCTAGGGGTAGTGATGGGGGTGGGCCTATTGTTAGGGGTAGCTGTAGGGCCAGGGGTAGGGGTAGGACTAGAGGTAGTGCTAGGCGTAGGCCTAGGGCGAGGGGGAGTGCTCGGGGTAGTGTTAGGTGAAGTGCTAGTGGTTGGCCTAGGCCCACGGGCAGTGTTAGTGTTAGGGCTCATGTTAGGCCTAGGATTAGTGGTAGTGGTAGGGGTTGGCCGAGGGCTAGGGGTAGGTGTCACGGGAGGGCTCCGTTTAGTCCTAAGACTCCGAACAGATGTAGGGCTGGATTCGGGTGTGGCTAAGGGTGGGTCCAGGGTGATTCCGTAGGACACTAGTTAGTGCTCTGGCTAACGGTAGGGCAAGGTGTACTGGTCAGCAACGGGCAAGTGCTAGGCCTCGGACTAGAGTGAGCACTGGGCGTTGGTCTAGGGCCGAGCTAGAACTAGTGGGAGCGGTAGGTGTAGCGCTGGGGTAGGCATAGGGCAACAGGTGGGTGTTGGGGTAAACCTAGGAGTAGGCCTAGGGCCAGGAGTTGGAGCTGTGGCTAGAGGTAGGGATGGGGGTGTGCCTATGGTTAGGTGTAGCTGTAGGGCCAGGGGTAGGGGTAGGACTAGAGGTAGTGCTAGGCGTAGGCCTAGGGCGAGGGGGAGTGCTCGGGGTAGGGTGAGTTGAAGGGCTAGTGGTTGGCAGAGGCCCACGGGCAGTGTTAGTGTTAGGGTTCATGTTAGGCCTAGAATTAGTTGTAGTGGTAGGGGTTGGCCGAGGGCTAGGGGCAGGTGTCACGGGAGGGCTCCGGTTAGTCCTAGGACTTGAAACAGGTGTAGGGCGGGATTCGGGTGTGGCTAAGTGTGGGTCCAGGGTGATTCCGTAGGACACGGGTTAGTCCTCTGGCTAACGGTAGGGCAAGGTGTACTGTACGGTGACGGGCAAGTGCTAGGCCTCGGACTAGAGTGAGCACCTGGCGTTGGTCTAGGGCCCGAGCTAGGGCTAGTGGTAGCGGTAGGTGTAGCGCTGGGTTAGGCATAGGGCAAGAGGTGGGTGACGGGGTAAACCTAGGAGTAGTCCTAGGGCCAGGAGTTGGAGCTGTGACTAGGGGTAGTGATGGAGGTTGGCCTATGGTTAGGGGTAGCTGTAGGGCCAGGTGTAGGGGTAGGACTAGAGGTAGTGCTAGGCGTAGGCCTAGGGCGAGAGGGAGTACTCGGGGTAGGGTTAGGTGAAGTGCTAGTGGTTGGCAGAGGCACACAGGCAGTGTTAGTGTTAGGGCTCATGTTAGGCCTAGGATTAGTGGTAGTGGTAGGGGTTGGCCGAGGGTTAGGGGTAGGTGTCACGGGAAAACTCCGGTTAGTCCTAGGACTCGGAACAGGTGTAGGGCTGGTTTCGGGTGTGGCCAAGGGAAGGTCCAGGGTGATTTCGTGGGACACAGGTTAGTGTTCTGTCTAACGGTAGGGCAAGGTGTACTGGTCGGGGACGGGCAAATGCTAGGCATCGGACTAGAGTGAGCACCTGGCGTTGGTCTAGGGCCCGAGCTAGGGCTAGTGGGAGCGGTAGGTGTAGCGCTGGGGTAGGCATAGGGCAAGAGGTGGGTGTCGGGGTAAACCTAGGAGTAGTCCTAGGGCCAGGAGTTGGAGCTGTGGCTAGGCGTAGGGATGGGGGTGGCCTATGGTTACTTGTAGCTGTAGGGCCAGGGGTAGGGGTAGGACTAGAGGTAGTGCTAGGCGTAGGCCTAGGGCGAGGGGGAGTGCTCGGGGTAGTGTTAGGTGAAGTGCTAGTGGTTGGCCTAGGCCCACGGGCAGTGTTAGTGTTAGGGCTCATGTTAGGCCTAGGATTAGTGGTAGTGGTAGGGGTTGGCCGAGGGCTAGGGGTAGGTGTCACGGGAGGGCTCCGTTTAGTCCTAAGACTCCGAACAGATGTAGGGCTGGATTCGGGTGTGGCTAAGGGTGGGTCCAGGGTGATTCCGTAGGACACTAGTTAGTGCTCTGGCTAACGGTAGGGCAAGGTGTACTGGTCAGCAACGGGCAAGTGCTAGGCCTCGGACTAGAGTGAGCACTGGGCGTTGGTCTAGGGCCGAGCTAGAACTAGTGGGAGCGGTAGGTGTAGCGCTGGGGTAGGCATAGGGCAAGAGGTGGGTGTCGGGGTAAACCTAGGAGTAGGCCTAGGGCCAGGAGTTGGAGCTGTGGCTAGGGGTAGGGATGGGGGTGTGCCTATGGTTAGGTGTAGCTGTAGGGCCAGGGGTAGGGGTAGGACTAGAGGTAGTGCTAGGCGTAGGCCTAGGGCGAGGGGGAGTGCTCGGGGTAGGGTGAGTTGAAGGGCTAGTGGTTGGCAGAGGCCCACGGGCAGTGTTAGTGTTAGGGTTCATGTTAGGCCTAGAATTAGTTGTAGTGGTAGGGGTTGGCCGAGGGCTAGGGGCAGGTGTCACGGGAGGGCTCCGGTTAGTCCTAGGACTTGAAACAGGTGTAGGGCGGGATTCGGGTGTGGCTAAGTGTGGGTCCAGGGTGATTCCGTAGGACACGGGTTAGTCCTCTGGCTAACGGTAGGGCAAGGTGTACTGTACGGTGACGGGCAAGTGCTAGGCCTCGGACTAGAGTGAGCACCTGGCGTTGGCCTAGGGCCCGAGCTAGGGCTAGTGGTAGCGGTAGGTGTAGCGCTGGGTTAGGCATAGGGCAAGAGGTGGGTGACGGGGTAAACCTAGGAGTAGTCCTAGGGCCAGGAGTTGGAGCTGTGACTAGGGGTAGTGATGGAGGTTGGCCTATGGTTAGGGGTAGCTGTAGGGCCAGGTGTAGGGGTAGGACTAGAGGTAGTGCTAGGCGTAGGCCTAGGGCGAGAGGGAGTGCTCGGGGTAGGGTTAGGTGAAGTGCTAGTGGTTGGCAGAGGCACACAGGCAGTGTTAGTGTTAGGGCTCATGTTAGGCCTAGGATTAGTGGTAGTGGTAGGGGTTGGCCGAGGGTTAGGGGTAGGTGTCACGGGAAAACTCCGGTTAGTCCTAGGACTCGGAACAGGTGTAGGGCTGGTTTCGGGTGTGGCCAAGGGAAGGTCCAGGGTGATTTCGTGGGACACAGGTTAGTGTTCTGTCTAACGGTAGGGCAAGGTGTACTGGTCGGGGACGGGCAAATGCTAGGCTTCGGACTAGAGTGAGCACCTGGCGTTGGTCTAGGGCCCGAGCTAGGGCTAGTGGGAGCGGTAGGTGTAGCGCTGGGGTAGGCATAGGGCAAGAGGTGGGTGTCGGGGTAAACCTAGGAGTAGTCCTAGGGCCAGGAGTTGGAGCTGTGGCTAGGCGTAGGGATGGGGGTGGCCTATGGTTAGTTGTAGCTGTAGGGCCAGGGGTAGGGGTAGGACTAGAGGTAGTGCTAGGCGTAGGCCTAGGGCGAGGGGGAGTGCTCGGGGTAGTGTTAGGTGAAGTGCTAGTGGTTGGCCTAGGCCCACGGGCAGTGTTAGTGTTAGGGCTCATGTTAGGCCTAGGATTAGTGGTAGTGGTAGGGGTTGGCCGAGGGCTAGGGGTAGGTGTCACGGGAGGGCTCCGTTTAGTCCTAAGACTCCGAACAGATGTAGGGCTGGATTCGGGTGTGGCTAAGGGTGGGTCCAGGGTGATTCCGTAGGACACTAGTTAGTGCTCTGGCTAACGGTAGGGCAAGGTGTACTGGTCAGCAACGGGCAAGTGCTAGGCCTCGGACTAGAGTGAGCACTGGGCGTTGGTCTAGGGCCGAGCTAGAACTAGTGGGAGCGGTAGGTGTAGCGCTGGGGTAGGCATAGGGCAAGAGGTGGGTGTCGGGGTAAACCTAGGAGTAGGCCTAGGGCCAGGAGTTGGAGCTGTGGCTAGGGGTAGGGATGGGGGTGGGCCTATGGTTAGTTGTAGCTGTAGGGCCAGGGGTAGGGGTAGGACTAGAGGTAGTGCTAGGCGTAGGCCTAGGGCGAGGGGGAGTGCTCGGGGTAGGGTTAGTTGAAGGGCTAGTTGTTGGCAGAGGCCCCCGGACAGTGTTAGTGTTAGGGCTCATGTTAGGCCTAGGATTAGTGGTAGTTGTAGGGGTTGGCCGAGGGCTAGGGGTAGGTGTCAAGGGAGGGCTCCGTTTAGTCCTAGGACTCGGAACAGGTGTAGGGCTGGATTCGGGTGTGCCTAAGTGTGGGTCCAGGGTGATTCCGTAGGACACGGGTTAGTCCTCTGGCTAACGGAAGGGCAAGGTGTACTGGTCGGTGACGGGCAAGTGCTAGGCCTAGGACTAGAGTGAGCACCTGGCGTTGGTCTAGGGCCCGAGCTAGGGCTAGTGGGAGCGGTAGGTGTAGCCCTGGGGTAGGCATAGGGCAAGAGGTGGGTGTCGGGGTAAACCTAGAAGTAGTCCTAGGGCCAGGAGTTGGAGCTGTGGCTAGGGGTAGTGATGGGGGTGGGCCTATGGTTAGGGGTAGCTGAAAGGCCAGGTGTAGGGGTAGGACTAGAGGCAGTGCTAGGCGTAGGCCTAGGGCGAGGGGGAGTGCTCGGGGTAGGGTTAGGTGAAGTGCTAGTGGTTGGCAGAGGCCCACGGGCAGTGTTAGTGTTAGGTCTCATTTTAGGCCTAGGATTAGTGGTAGTGGTAGGGGTTGGCCGAGGGTTAGGGGTAGGTGTCAAGGGAGGGCTCCGGTTAGTCCTAGGACTCGGAACAGGTGTAGGGCTGGTTTCGGGTGTGGCTAAGGGTGGGTCCAGGGTGATTTCGTGGGACACAGGTTAGTGTTCTGGCTAACGGTAGGGCAAGGTGTACTGGTCGGTGACGGGCAAGTGCTAGGCCTCGGACTAGAGTGGGCACCTGGCGTTGGTCTAGGTCCCGAGCTAGGGCTAGTGGGAGCGGTAGGTGTAGCGCTGGGGTAGGCATAGGGCAAGAGGTGGGTGTCGGGGTAAACCTAGGAGTAGTCCTAGGGCTAGGAGTTGGAGCTGTGGCTAGGGGTAGTGATGGGGGTGGGCCTATTGTTAGGGGTAGCTGTAGGGCCAGGGGTAGGGGTAGGACTAGAGGTAGTGCTAGGCGTAGGCCTAGGGCGAGGGGGAGTGCTCGGGGTAGTGTTAGGTGAAGTGCTAGTGGTTGGCCTAGGCCCACGGGCAGTGTTAGTGTTAGGGCTCATGTTAGGCCTAGGATTAGTGGTAGTGGTAGGGGTTGGCCGAGGGCTAGGGGTAGGTGTCACGGGAGGGCTCCGTTTAGTCCTAAGACTCCGAACAGATGTAGGGCTGGATTCGGGTGTGGCTAAGGGTGGGTCCAGGGTGATTCCGTAGGACACTAGTTAGTGCTCTGGCTAACGGTAGGGCAAGGTGTACTGGTCAGCAACGGGCAAGTGCTAGGCCTCGGACTAGAGTGAGCACTGGGCGTTGGTCTAGGGCCGAGCTAGAACTAGTGGGAGCGGTAGGTGTAGCGCTGGGGTAGGCATAGGGCAACAGGTGGGTGTTGGGGTAAACCTAGGAGTAGGCCTAGGGCCAGGAGTTGGAGCTGTGGCTAGGGGTAGGGATGGGGGTGTGCCTATGGTTAGGTGTAGCTGTAGGGCCAGGGGTAGGGGTAGGACTAGAGGTAGTGCTAGGCGTAGGCCTAGGGCGAGGGGGAGTGCTCGGGGTAGGGTGAGTTGAAGGGCTAGTGGTTGGCAGAGGCCCACGGGCAGTGTTAGTGTTAGGGTTCATGTTAGGCCTAGAATTAGTTGTAGTGGTAGGGGTTGGCCGAGGGCTAGGGGCAGGTGTCACGGGAGGGCTCCGGTTAGTCCTAGGACTTGAAACAGGTGTAGGGCGGGATTCGGGTGTGGCTAAGTGTGGGTCCAGGGTGATTCCGTAGGACACGGGTTAGTCCTCTGGCTAACGGTAGGGCAAGGTGTACTGTACGGTGACGGGCAAGTGCTAGGCCTCGGACTAGAGTGAGCACCTGGCGTTGGCCTAGGGCCCGAGCTAGGGCTAGTGGTAGCGGTAGGTGTAGCGCTGGGTTAGGCATAGGGCAAGAGGTGGGTGACGGGGTAAACCTAGGAGTAGTCCTAGGGCCAGGAGTTGGAGCTGTGACTAGGGGTAGTGATGGAGGTTGGCCTATGGTTAGGGGTAGCTGTAGGGCCAGGTGTAGGGGTAGGACTAGAGGTAGTGCTAGGCGTAGGCCTAGGGCGAGAGGGAGTGCTCGGGGTAGGGTTAGGTGAAGTGCTAGTGGTTGGCAGAGGCACACAGGCAGTGTTAGTGTTAGGGCTCATGTTAGGCCTAGGATTAGTGGTAGTGGTAGGGGTTGGCCGAGGGTTAGGGGTAGGTGTCACGGGAAAACTCCGGTTAGTCCTAGGACTCGGAACAGGTGTAGGGCTGGTTTCGGGTGTGGCCAAGGGAAGGTCCAGGGTGATTTCGTGGGACACAGGTTAGTGTTCTGTCTAACGGTAGGGCAAGGTGTACTGGTCGGGGACGGGCAAATGCTAGGCTTCGGACTAGAGTGAGCACCTGGCGTTGGTCTAGGGCCCGAGCTAGGGCTAGTGGGAGCGGTAGGTGTAGCGCTGGGGTAGGCATAGGGCAAGAGGTGGGTGTCGGGGTAAACCTAGGAGTAGTCCTAGGGCCAGGAGTTGGAGCTGTGGCTAGGCGTAGGGATGGGGGTGGCCTATGGTTAGTTGTAGCTGTAGGGCCAGGGGTAGGGGTAGGACTAGAGGTAGTGCTAGGCGTAGGCCTAGGGCGAGGGGGAGTGCTCGGGGTAGTGTTAGGTGAAGTGCTAGTGGTTGGCCTAGGCCCACGGGCAGTGTTAGTGTTAGGGCTCATGTTAGGCCTAGGATTAGTGGTAGTGGTAGGGGTTGGCCGAGGGCTAGGGGTAGGTGTCACGGGAGGGCTCCGTTTAGTCCTAAGACTCCGAACAGATGTAGGGCTGGATTCGGGTGTGGCTAAGGGTGGGTCCAGGGTGATTCCGTAGGACACTAGTTAGTGCTCTGGCTAACGGTAGGGCAAGGTGTACTGGTCAGCAACGGGCAAGTGCTAGGCCTCGGACTAGAGTGAGCACTGGGCGTTGGTCTAGGGCCGAGCTAGAACTAGTGGGAGCGGTAGGTGTAGCGCTGGGGTAGGCATAGGGCAAGAGGTGGGTGTCGGGGTAAACCTAGGAGTAGGCCTAGGGCCAGGAGTTGGAGCTGTGGCTAGGGGTAAAGATGGGGGTGTGCCTATTGTTAGGTGTAGCTGTAGGGCGAGGGGTAGGGGTAGGACTAGAGGTAGTGCTAGGCGTAGGCCTAGGGCGAGGGGGAGTGCTCGGGGTAGGGTGAGTTGAAGGGCTAGTGGTTGGCATAGGCCCACGGGCAGTGTTAGTTTTAGGGCTCATGTTAGGCCTAGGATTAGTGGTAGTGGTAGGGGTTGGCCGAGGGCTAGGGGTAGTTGTCACGGGAGGGCTCCGTTTAGTCCTAGGACTCGGAAAAGGTGTAGGGCTGGATTCGGGTGTGGCTAAGGGTGGGTCCAGGGTGATTCCGTAGGACACGGGTTAGTCCTCTGGCTAACGGTAGGGCAAGGTGTACTGGTCGGGGACGGGCAAATGCTAGGCTTCGGACTAGAGTGAGCACTGGGCGTTGGTCTAGGCCGAGCTAGAACTAGTGGCAGCGGTAGGTGTAGCGCTGGGGTAGGTATAGGGCAAGAGGTGGGTGTTGGGGTAAAACTAGGAGTAGGCCTAGGGCCAGGAGTTGGAGCTGTGACTAGGGGTAGTGATGGAGGTTGGCCTATGGTTAGGGGTAGCTGTAGGGCCAGGTGTAGGGGTAGGACTAGAGGTAGTGCTAGGCGTAGGCCTAGGGCGAGAGGGAGTGCTCGGGGTAGGGTTAAGTGAAGTGCTAGTGGTTGGCAGAGGCACACAGGCAGTGTTAGGGTTAGGGCTCATGTTAGGCCTAGGATTAGTGGTAGTGGTAGGGGTTGGCCGAGGGTTAGGGGTAGGTGTCACGGGAAAACTCCGGTTAGTCCTAGGACTCGGAACAGGTGTAGGGCTGGTTTCGGGTGTGGCTAAGGGAAGGTCCAGGGTGATTTCGTGGGACACAGGTTAGTGTTCTGGCTAACGGTAGGGCAAGGTGTACTGGTCGGGGACGGGCAAATGCTAGGCTTCGGACTAGAGTGAGCACCTGGCGTTGGTCTAGGGCCCGAGCTAGGGCTAGTGGGAGCGGTAGGTGTAGCGCTGGGGTAGGCATACGGCGAGAGGTGGGTGTCGGGGTAAACCTAGGAGTAGGCCTAGGGCCAGGAGTTGGAGCTGTGGCTAGGGGTAGGGATGGGGGTGGGCCTATGGTTAGTTGTAGCTGTAGGGCCAGGGGTAGGGGTAGGACTAGAGGTAGTGCTAGGCGTAGGCCTAGGGCGAGGGGGAGTGCTCGGGGTAGGTTTAGTTAAAGGGCTAGTTGTTGGCAGAGGCCCCCGGACAGTGTTAGTGTTAGGGCTCATGTTAGGCCTAGGATTAGTGGTAGTGGTAGGGGTTGGCCGAGGGTTAGGGGTAGGTGTCAAGGGAGGGCTCCGGTTAGTCCTAGGACTCGGAACAGGTGTAGGGCTGGATTCGGGTATGGCTAAGGGTGGGTACAGGGTGATTTCGTGGGACACAGGTTAGTGTTCTGGCTAACGGTAGGGCAAGGAGTACAGGTCGGCGATGGGCAAGTGCTAGGCCTCGGATTAGAGTGAGCACTGGGCGTTGGTCTAGGACTTGAGCTAGGGCTAGTGGGAGCGGTAGGCGTAGCGCTGGGGTAGGCATAGGGCAAGAGGTGGGTGTCGGGGCAAACCTAGGAGTAGGCCTAGGTCCAGGAGTTGGAACTGTGGCTAGGGGTAGGGATGGGGGTGTGCCTATGGGTAGGGGTAGCTGTAGGGCCAGGGGAGGGGTAGGACTAGAGGTAGTGCTAGGCGTAGGCCTAGGGCGAGGGGGAGTGCTCGGGGTAGTGTTAGGTGAAGTGCTAGTGGTTGGCCTAGGCCCACGGGCAGTGTTAGTGTTAGGGCTCATGTTAGGCCTAGGATTAGTGGTAGTGGTAGGGGTTGGCCGAGGGCTAGGGGTAGGTGTCACGGGAGGGCTCCGTTTAGTCCTAAGACTCCGAACAGATGTAGGGCTGGATTCGGGTGTGGCTAAGGGTGGGTCCAGGGTGATTCCGTAGGACACTAGTTAGTGCTCTGGCTAACGGTAGGGCAAGGTGTACTGGTCAGCAACGGGCAAGTGCTAGGCCTCGGACTAGAGTGAGCACTGGGCGTTGGTCTAGGGCCGAGCTAGAACTAGTGGGAGCGGTAGGTGTAGCGCTGGGGTAGGCATAGGGCAAGAGGTGGGTGTCGGGGTAAACCTAGGAGTAGGCCTAGGGCCAGGAGTTGGAGCTGTGGCTAGGGGTAAAGATGGGGGTGTGCCTATGGTTAGGTGTAGCTGTAGGGCGAGGGGTAGGGGTAGGACTAGAGGTAGTGCTAGGCGTAGGCCTAGGGCGAGGGGGAGTGCTCGGGGTAGGGTGAGTTGAAGGGCTAGTGGTTGGCATAGGCCCACGGGCAGTGTTAGTTTTAGGGCTCATGTTAGGCCTAGGATTAGTGGTAGTGGTAGGGGTTGGCCGAGGGCTAGGGGTAGTTGTCACGGGAGGGCTCCGTTTAGTCCTAGGACTCGGAAAAGGTGTAGGGCTGGATTCGGGTGTGGCTAAGGGTGGGTCCAGGGTGATTCCGTAGGACACGGGATAGTCCTCTGGCTAACGGTAGGGCAAGGTGTACTGGTCGGGGACGGGCAAATGCTAGGCTTCGGACTAGAGTGAGCACTGGGCGTTGGTCTAGGCCGAGCTAGAACTAGTGGCAGCGGTAGGTGTAGCGCTGGGGTAGGTATAGGGCAAGAGGTGGGTGTTGGGGTAAAACTAGGAGTAGGCCTAGGGCCAGGAGTTGGAGCTGTGACTAGGGGTAGGGATGGGGGTGGGCCTATGGTTAGTTGTAGCTGTAGGGCCAGGGGTAGGGGTAGGACTAGAGGTAGTGCTAAGCGTAGGCCTAGGGCGAGGGGGAGTGCACGGGGTAGGGTTAGGTGAAGGGCTAGTGGTTGGCAGAGGCCCACGGGCAGTGTTAGTGTTAGGGTTCATGTTAGGCCTAGGATTAGTGGTAGTGGTAGGGGTTGGCCGAGGGCTAGGGGTAGGTGTCAAGGGAGGGCTCCGTTTAGTCCTAGGACTCGGAACAGGTGTAGGGCTGGATTCGGATGTGCCTAAGTGTGGGTCCAGGGTGATTCCGTAGGACACGGGTTAGTCCTCTGGCTAACGGTAGGGCAAGGTGTACTGGTCGGTGACGGGTAAGTGCTAGGCCTCGGACTAGAGTGAGCACCTGGCGTTGGTCTAGGGCCCGAGCTAGGGCTAGTGGGAGCGGTAGGTGTAGCGCTGGGGTAGGCATAGGGCAAGAGGTGGGTGACGGGGTAAACCTAGGAGTAGTCCTAGGGCCAGGAGTTGGAGCTGTGACTAGGGGTTGTGATGGAGGTTGGCCTATGGTTAGGGGTAGCTGTAGGGCCAGGTGTAGGGGTAGGACTAGAGGTAGTGCTAGGCGTAGGCCTAGGGCGAGAGGGAGTGCTCGGGGTAGGGTTAGGTGAAGTGCTAGTGGTTGGCAGAGGCACACAGGCAGTGTTAGGGTTAGGGCTCATGTTAGGCCTAGGATTAGTGGTAGTGGTAGGGGTTGGCCGAGGGTTAGGGGTAGGTGTCACGGGAAAACTCCGGTTAGTCCTAGGACTCGGAACAGGTGTAGGGCTGGTTTCGGGTGTGGCTAAGGGTGGGTCCAGGGTGATTTCGTGGGACACAGGTTAGTGTTCTGGCTAACGGTAGGGCAAGGTGTACTGGTCGGGGACGGGCAAATGCTAGGCTTCGGACTAGAGTGAGCACCTGGCGTTGGTCTAGGGCCCGAGCTAGGGCTAGTGGGAGCGGTAGGTGTAGCGCTGGGGTAGGCATAGGGCGAGAGGTGGGTGTCGGGGTAAACCTAGGAGTAGGCCTAGGGCCAGGAGTTGGAGCTGTGGCTAGGGGTAGGGATGGGGGTGGGCCTATGGTTAGTTGTAGCTGTAGGGCCAGGGGTAGGGGTAGGACTAGAGGTAGTGCTAGGCGTAGGCCTAGGGCGAGGGGGAGTGCTCGGGGTAGGGTTAGTTGAAGGGCTAGTTGTTGGCAGAGGCCCCCGGACAGTGTTAGTGTTAGGGCTCATGTTAGGCCTAGGATTAGTGGTAGTTGTAGGGGTTGGCCGAGGGCTAGGGGTAGGTGTCAAGGGAGGGCTCCGTTTAGTCCTAGGACTCGGAACAGGTGTAGGGCTGGATTCGGGTGTGCCTAAGTGTGGGTCCAGGGTGATTCCGTAGGACACGGGTTAGTCCTCTGGCTAACGGAAGGGCAAGGTGTACTGGTCGGTGACGGGCAAGTGCTAGGCCTAGGACTAGAGTGAGCACCTGGCGTTGGTCTAGGGCCCGAGCTAGGGCTAGTGGGAGCGGTAGGTGTAGCCCTGGGGTAGGCATAGGGCAAGAGGTGGGTGTCGGGGTAAACCTAGAAGTAGTCCTAGGGCCAGGAGTTGGAGCTGTGGCTAGGGGTAGTGATGGGGGTGGGCCTATGGTTAGGGGTAGCTGAAAGGCCAGGTGTAGGGGTAGGACTAGAGGCAGTGCTAGGCGTAGGCCTAGGGCGAGGGGGAGTGCTCGGGGTAGGGTTAGGTGAAGTGCTAGTGGTTGGCAGAGGCCCACGGGCAGTGTTAGTGTTAGGTCTCATTTTAGGCCTAGGATTAGTGGTAGTGGTAGGGGTTGGCCGAGGGTTAGGGGTAGGTGTCAAGGGAGGGCTCCGGTTAGTCCTAGGACTCGGAACAGGTGTAGGGCTGGTTTCGGGTGTGGCTAAGGGTGGGTCCAGGGTGATTTCGTGGGACACAGGTTAGTGTTCTGGCTAACGGTAGGGCAAGGTGTACTGGTCGGTGACGGGCAAGTGCTAGGCCTCGGACTAGAGTGGGCACCTGGCGTTGGTCTAGGTCCCGAGCTAGGGCTAGTGGGAGCGGTAGGTGTAGCGCTGGGGTAGGCATAGGGCAAGAGGTGGGTGTCGGGGTAAACCTAGGAGTAGTCCTAGGGCTAGGAGTTGGAGCTGTGGCTAGGGGTAGTGATGGGGGTGGGCCTATTGTTAGGGGTAGCTGTAGGGCCAGGGGTAGGGGTAGGACTAGAGGTAGTGCTAGGCGTAGGCCTAGGGCGAGGGGGAGTGCTCGGGGTAGTGTTAGGTGAAGTGCTAGTGGTTGGCCTAGGCCCACGGGCAGTGTTAGTGTTAGGGCTCATGTTAGGCCTAGGATTAGTGGTAGTGGTAGGGGTTGGCCGAGGGCTAGGGGTAGGTGTCACGGGAGGGCTCCGTTTAGTCCTAAGACTCCGAACAGATGTAGGGCTGGATTCGGGTGTGGCTAAGGGTGGGTCCAGGGTGATTCCGTAGGACACTAGTTAGTGCTCTGGCTAACGGTAGGGCAAGGTGTACTGGTCAGCAACGGGCAAGTGCTAGGCCTCGGACTAGAGTGAGCACTGGGCGTTGGTCTAGGGCCGAGCTAGAACTAGTGGGAGCGGTAGGTGTAGCGCTGGGGTAGGCATAGGGCAACAGGTGGGTGTTGGGGTAAACCTAGGAGTAGGCCTAGGGCCAGGAGTTGGAGCTGTGGCTAGGGGTAGGGATGGGGGTGTGCCTATGGTTAGGTGTAGCTGTAGGGCCAGGGGTAGGGGTAGGACTAGAGGTAGTGCTAGGCGTAGGCCTAGGGCGAGGGGGAGTGCTCGGGGTAGGGTGAGTTGAAGGGCTAGTGGTTGGCAGAGGCCCACGGGCAGTGTTAGTGTTAGGGTTCATGTTAGGCCTAGAATTAGTTGTAGTGGTAGGGGTTGGCCGAGGGCTAGGGGCAGGTGTCACGGGAGGGCTCCGGTTAGTCCTAGGACTTGAAACAGGTGTAGGGCGGGATTCGGGTGTGGCTAAGTGTGGGTCCAGGGTGATTCCGTAGGACACGGGTTAGTCCTCTGGCTAACGGTAGGGCAAGGTGTACTGTACGGTGACGGGCAAGTGCTAGGCCTCGGACTAGAGTGAGCACCTGGCGTTGGCCTAGGGCCCGAGCTAGGGCTAGTGGTAGCGGTAGGTGTAGCGCTGGGTTAGGCATAGGGCAAGAGGTGGGTGACGGGGTAAACCTAGGAGTAGTCCTAGGGCCAGGAGTTGGAGCTGTGACTAGGGGTAGTGATGGAGGTTGGCCTATGGTTAGGGGTAGCTGTAGGGCCAGGTGTAGGGGTAGGACTAGAGGTAGTGCTAGGCGTAGGCCTAGGGCGAGAGGGAGTGCTCGGGGTAGGGTTAGGTGAAGTGCTAGTGGTTGGCAGAGGCACACAGGCAGTGTTAGTGTTAGGGCTCATGTTAGGCCTAGGATTAGTGGTAGTGGTAGGGGTTGGCCGAGGGTTAGGGGTAGGTGTCACGGGAAAACTCCGGTTAGTCCTAGGACTCGGAACAGGTGTAGGGCTGGTTTCGGGTGTGGCCAAGGGAAGGTCCAGGGTGATTTCGTGGGACACAGGTTAGTGTTCTGTCTAACGGTAGGGCAAGGTGTACTGGTCGGGGACGGGCAAATGCTAGGCTTCGGACTAGAGTGAGCACCTGGCGTTGGTCTAGGGCCCGAGCTAGGGCTAGTGGGAGCGGTAGGTGTAGCGCTGGGGTAGGCATAGGGCAAGAGGTGGGTGTCGGGGTAAACCTAGGAGTAGTCCTAGGGCCAGGAGTTGGAGCTGTGGCTAGGCGTAGGGATGGGGGTGGCCTATGGTTAGTTGTAGCTGTAGGGCCAGGGGTAGGGGTAGGACTAGAGGTAGTGCTAGGCGTAGGCCTAGGGCGAGGGGGAGTGCTCGGGGTAGTGTTAGGTGAAGTGCTAGTGGTTGGCCTAGGCCCACGGGCAGTGTTAGTGTTAGGGCTCATGTTAGGCCTAGGATTAGTGGTAGTGGTAGGGGTTGGCCGAGGGCTAGGGGTAGGTGTCACGGGAGGGCTCCGTTTAGTCCTAAGACTCCGAACAGATGTAGGGCTGGATTCGGGTGTGGCTAAGGGTGGGTCCAGGGTGATTCCGTAGGACACTAGTTAGTGCTCTGGCTAACGGTAGGGCAAGGTGTACTGGTCAGCAACGGGCAAGTGCTAGGCCTCGGACTAGAGTGAGCACTGGGCGTTGGTCTAGGGCCGAGCTAGAACTAGTGGGAGCGGTAGGTGTAGCGCTGGGGTAGGCATAGGGCAAGAGGTGGGTGTCGGGGTAAACCTAGGAGTAGGCCTAGGGCCAGGAGTTGGAGCTGTGGCTAGGGGTAGGGATGGGGGTGGGCCT
Organism: Rhinolophus hipposideros; assembly: GCF_964194185.1. Taxonomy (NCBI): domain Eukaryota; kingdom Metazoa; phylum Chordata; class Mammalia; order Chiroptera; family Rhinolophidae; genus Rhinolophus; species Rhinolophus hipposideros. Next base: position 714,468 of record NW_027668998.1, read on the forward strand.
ATGGTTAGTTGTAGCTGTAGGGCCAGGGGTAGGGGTAGGACTAGAGGTAGTGCTAGGCGTAGGCCTAGGGCGAGGGGGAGTGCTCGGGGTAGGGTTAGTTGAAGGGCTAGTTGTTGGCAGAGGCCCCCGGACAGTGTTAGTGTTAGGGCTCATGTTAGGCCTAGGATTAGTGGTAGTTGTAGGGGTTGGCCGAGGGCTAGGGGTAGGTGTCAAGGGAGGGCTCCGTTTAGTCCTAGGACTCGGAACAGGTGTAGGGCTGGATTCGGGTGTGCCTAAGTGTGGGTCCAGGGTGATTCCGTAGGACACGGGTTAGTCCTCTGGCTAACGGAAGGGCAAGGTGTACTGGTCGGTGACGGGCAAGTGCTAGGCCTAGGACTAGAGTGAGCACCTGGCGTTGGTCTAGGGCCCGAGCTAGGGCTAGTGGGAGCGGTAGGTGTAGCCCTGGGGTAGGCATAGGGCAAGAGGTGGGTGTCGGGGTAAACCTAGAAGTAGTCCTAGGGCCAGGAGTTGGAGCTGTGGCTAGGGGTAGTGATGGGGGTGGGCCTATGGTTAGGGGTAGCTGAAAGGCCAGGTGTAGGGGTAGGACTAGAGGCAGTGCTAGGCGTAGGCCTAGGGCGAGGGGGAGTGCTCGGGGTAGGGTTAGGTGAAGTGCTAGTGGTTGGCAGAGGCCCACGGGCAGTGTTAGTGTTAGGTCTCATTTTAGGCCTAGGATTAGTGGTAGTGGTAGGGGTTGGCCGAGGGTTAGGGGTAGGTGTCAAGGGAGGGCTCCGGTTAGTCCTAGGACTCGGAACAGGTGTAGGGCTGGTTTCGGGTGTGGCTAAGGGTGGGTCCAGGGTGATTTCGTGGGACACAGGTTAGTGTTCTGGCTAACGGTAGGGCAAGGTGTACTGGTCGGTGACGGGCAAGTGCTAGGCCTCGGACTAGAGTGGGCACCTGGCGTTGGTCTAGGTCCCGAGCTAGGGCTAGTGGGAGCGGTAGGTGTAGCGCTGGGGTAGGCATAGGGCAAGAGGTGGGTGTCGGGGTAAACCTAGGAGTAGTCCTAGGGCTAGGAGTTGGAGCTGTGGCTAGGGGTAGTGATGGGGGTGGGCCTATTGTTAGGGGTAGCTGTAGGGCCAGGGGTAGGGGTAGGACTAGAGGTAGTGCTAGGCGTAGGCCTAGGGCGAGGGGGAGTGCTCGGGGTAGTGTTAGGTGAAGTGCTAGTGGTTGGCCTAGGCCCACGGGCAGTGTTAGTGTTAGGGCTCATGTTAGGCCTAGGATTAGTGGTAGTGGTAGGGGTTGGCCGAGGGCTAGGGGTAGGTGTCACGGGAGGGCTCCGTTTAGTCCTAAGACTCCGAACAGATGTAGGGCTGGATTCGGGTGTGGCTAAGGGTGGGTCCAGGGTGATTCCGTAGGACACTAGTTAGTGCTCTGGCTAACGGTAGGGCAAGGTGTACTGGTCAGCAACGGGCAAGTGCTAGGCCTCGGACTAGAGTGAGCACTGGGCGTTGGTCTAGGGCCGAGCTAGAACTAGTGGGAGCGGTAGGTGTAGCGCTGGGGTAGGCATAGGGCAACAGGTGGGTGTTGGGGTAAACCTAGGAGTAGGCCTAGGGCCAGGAGTTGGAGCTGTGGCTAGGGGTAGGGATGGGGGTGTGCCTATGGTTAGGTGTAGCTGTAGGGCCAGGGGTAGGGGTAGGACTAGAGGTAGTGCTAGGCGTAGGCCTAGGGCGAGGGGGAGTGCTCGGGGTAGGGTGAGTTGAAGGGCTAGTGGTTGGCAGAGGCCCACGGGCAGTGTTAGTGTTAGGGTTCATGTTAGGCCTAGAATTAGTTGTAGTGGTAGGGGTTGGCCGAGGGCTAGGGGCAGGTGTCACGGGAGGGCTCCGGTTAGTCCTAGGACTTGAAACAGGTGTAGGGCGGGATTCGGGTGTGGCTAAGTGTGGGTCCAGGGTGATTCCGTAGGACACGGGTTAGTCCTCTGGCTAACGGTAGGGCAAGGTGTACTGTACGGTGACGGGCAAGTGCTAGGCCTCGGACTAGAGTGAGCACCTGGCGTTGGCCTAGGGCCCGAGCTAGGGCTAGTGGTAGCGGTAGGTGTAGCGCTGGGTTAGGCATAGGGCAAGAGGTGGGTGACGGGGTAAACCTAGGAGTAGTCCTAGGGCCAGGAGTTGGAGCTGTGACTAGGGGTAGTGATGGAGGTTGGCCTATGGTTAGGGGTAGCTGTAGGGCCAGGTGTAGGGGTAGGACTAGAGGTAGTGCTAGGCGTAGGCCTAGGGCGAGAGGGAGTGCTCGGGGTAGGGTTAGGTGAAGTGCTAGTGGTTGGCAGAGGCACACAGGCAGTGTTAGTGTTAGGGCTCATGTTAGGCCTAGGATTAGTGGTAGTGGTAGGGGTTGGCCGAGGGTTAGGGGTAGGTGTCACGGGAAAACTCCGGTTAGTCCTAGGACTCGGAACAGGTGTAGGGCTGGTTTCGGGTGTGGCCAAGGGAAGGTCCAGGGTGATTTCGTGGGACACAGGTTAGTGTTCTGTCTAACGGTAGGGCAAGGTGTACTGGTCGGGGACGGGCAAATGCTAGGCTTCGGACTAGAGTGAGCACCTGGCGTTGGTCTAGGGCCCGAGCTAGGGCTAGTGGGAGCGGTAGGTGTAGCGCTGGGGTAGGCATAGGGCAAGAGGTGGGTGTCGGGGTAAACCTAGGAGTAGTCCTAGGGCCAGGAGTTGGAGCTGTGGCTAGGCGTAGGGATGGGGGTGGCCTATGGTTAGTTGTAGCTGTAGGGCCAGGGGTAGGGGTAGGACTAGAGGTAGTGCTAGGCGTAGGCCTAGGGCGAGGGGGAGTGCTCGGGGTAGTGTTAGGTGAAGTGCTAGTGGTTGGCCTAGGCCCACGGGCAGTGTTAGTGTTAGGGCTCATGTTAGGCCTAGGATTAGTGGTAGTGGTAGGGGTTGGCCGAGGGCTAGGGGTAGGTGTCACGGGAGGGCTCCGTTTAGTCCTAAGACTCCGAACAGATGTAGGGCTGGATTCGGGTGTGGCTAAGGGTGGGTCCAGGGTGATTCCGTAGGACACTAGTTAGTGCTCTGGCTAACGGTAGGGCAAGGTGTACTGGTCAGCAACGGGCAAGTGCTAGGCCTCGGACTAGAGTGAGCACTGGGCGTTGGTCTAGGGCCGAGCTAGAACTAGTGGGAGCGGTAGGTGTAGCGCTGGGGTAGGCATAGGGCAAGAGGTGGGTGTCGGGGTAAACCTAGGAGTAGGCCTAGGGCCAGGAGTTGGAGCTGTGGCTAGGGGTAAAGATGGGGGTGTGCCTATTGTTAGGTGTAGCTGTAGGGCGAGGGGTAGGGGTAGGACTAGAGGTAGTGCTAGGCGTAGGCCTAGGGCGAGGGGGAGTGCTCGGGGTAGGGTGAGTTGAAGGGCTAGTGGTTGGCATAGGCCCACGGGCAGTGTTAGTTTTAGGGCTCATGTTAGGCCTAGGATTAGTGGTAGTGGTAGGGGTTGGCCGAGGGCTAGGGGTAGTTGTCACGGGAGGGCTCCGTTTAGTCCTAGGACTCGGAAAAGGTGTAGGGCTGGATTCGGGTGTGGCTAAGGGTGGGTCCAGGGTGATTCCGTAGGACACGGGTTAGTCCTCTGGCTAACGGTAGGGCAAGGTGTACTGGTCGGGGACGGGCAAATGCTAGGCTTCGGACTAGAGTGAGCACTGGGCGTTGGTCTAGGCCGAGCTAGAACTAGTGGCAGCGGTAGGTGTAGCGCTGGGGTAGGTATAGGGCAAGAGGTGGGTGTTGGGGTAAAACTAGGAGTAGGCCTAGGGCCAGGAGTTGGAGCTGTGACTAGGGGTAGTGATGGAGGTTGGCCTATGGTTAGGGGTAGCTGTAGGGCCAGGTGTAGGGGTAGGACTAGAGGTAGTGCTAGGCGTAGGCCTAGGGCGAGAGGGAGTGCTCGGGGTAGGGTTAAGTGAAGTGCTAGTGGTTGGCAGAGGCACACAGGCAGTGTTAGGGTTAGGGCTCATGTTAGGCCTAGGATTAGTGGTAGTGGTAGGGGTTGGCCGAGGGTTAGGGGTAGGTGTCACGGGAAAACTCCGGTTAGTCCTAGGACTCGGAACAGGTGTAGGGCTGGTTTCGGGTGTGGCTAAGGGAAGGTCCAGGGTGATTTCGTGGGACACAGGTTAGTGTTCTGGCTAACGGTAGGGCAAGGTGTACTGGTCGGGGACGGGCAAATGCTAGGCTTCGGACTAGAGTGAGCACCTGGCGTTGGTCTAGGGCCCGAGCTAGGGCTAGTGGGAGCGGTAGGTGTAGCGCTGGGGTAGGCATACGGCGAGAGGTGGGTGTCGGGGTAAACCTAGGAGTAGGCCTAGGGCCAGGAGTTGGAGCTGTGGCTAGGGGTAGGGATGGGGGTGGGCCTATGGTTAGTTGTAGCTGTAGGGCCAGGGGTAGGGGTAGGACTAGAGGTAGTGCTAGGCGTAGGCCTAGGGCGAGGGGGAGTGCTCGGGGTAGGTTTAGTTAAAGGGCTAGTTGTTGGCAGAGGCCCCCGGACAGTGTTAGTGTTAGGGCTCATGTTAGGCCTAGGATTAGTGGTAGTGGTAGGGGTTGGCCGAGGGTTAGGGGTAGGTGTCAAGGGAGGGCTCCGGTTAGTCCTAGGACTCGGAACAGGTGTAGGGCTGGATTCGGGTATGGCTAAGGGTGGGTACAGGGTGATTTCGTGGGACACAGGTTAGTGTTCTGGCTAACGGTAGGGCAAGGAGTACAGGTCGGCGATGGGCAAGTGCTAGGCCTCGGATTAGAGTGAGCACTGGGCGTTGGTCTAGGACTTGAGCTAGGGCTAGTGGGAGCGGTAGGCGTAGCGCTGGGGTAGGCATAGGGCAAGAGGTGGGTGTCGGGGCAAACCTAGGAGTAGGCCTAGGTCCAGGAGTTGGAACTGTGGCTAGGGGTAGGGATGGGGGTGTGCCTATGGGTAGGGGTAGCTGTAGGGCCAGGGGAGGGGTAGGACTAGAGGTAGTGCTAGGCGTAGGCCTAGGGCGAGGGGGAGTGCTCGGGGTAGGGTTAGGTGAAGGGCTATTGGTTGCCAGAGGCCTACGGGCAGTGTTAGTGTTAGGGCTCATGTTAGGCCTAGGATTAGTGGTAGTGGTAGGGGTTGGCCGAGGGTTAGGGGTAGGTGTCACGGGAAAACTCCGGTTAGTCCTAGGACTCGGAACAGGTGTAGGGCTGGTTTCGGGTGTGGCCAAGGGAAGGTCCAGGGTGATTTCGTGGGACACAGGTTAGTGTTCTGTCTAACGGTAGGGCAAGGTGTACTGGTCGGGGACGGGCAAATGCTAGGCTTCGGACTAGAGTGAGCACCTGGCGTTGGTCTAGGGCCCGAGCTAGGGCTAGTGGGAGCGGTAGGTGTAGCGCTGGGGTAGGCATAGGGCAAGAGGTGGGTGTCGGGGTAAACCTAGGAGTAGTCCTAGGGCCAGGAGTTGGAGCTGTGGCTAGGCGTAGGGATGGGGGTGGGCCTATGGTTAGTTGTAGCTGTAGGGCCAGGGGTAGGGGTAGGACTAGAGGTAGTGCTAGGCGTAGGCCTAGGGCGAGGGGGAGTGCTCGGGGTAGTGTTAGGTGAAGTGCTAGTGGTTGGCCTAGGCCCACGGGCAGTGTTAGTGTTAGGGCTCATGTTAGGCCTAGGATTAGTGGTAGTGGTAGGGGTTGGCCGAGGGCTAGGGGTAGGTGTCACGGGAGGGCTCCGTTTAGTCCTAAGACTCCGAACAGATGTAGGGCTGGATTCGGGTGTGGCTAAGGGTGGGTCCAGGGTGATTCCGTAGGACACTAGTTAGTGCTCTGGCTAACGGTAGGGCAAGGTGTACTGGTCAGCAACGGGCAAGTGCTAGGCCTCGGACTAGAGTGAGCACTGGGCGTTGGTCTAGGGCCGAGCTAGAACTAGTGGGAGCGGTAGGTGTAGCGCTGGGGTAGGCATAGGGCAAGAGGTGGGTGTCGGGGTAAACCTAGGAGTAGGCCTAGGGCCAGGAGTTGGAGCTGTGGCTAGGGGTAAAGATGGGGGTGTGCCTATGGTTAGGTGTAGCTGTAGGGCGAGGGGTAGGGGTAGGACTAGAGGTAGTGCTAGGCGTAGGCCTAGGGCGAGGGGGAGTGCTCGGGGTAGGGTGAGTTGAAGGGCTAGTGGTTGGCATAGGCCCACGGGCAGTGTTAGTTTTAGGGCTCATGTTAGGCCTAGGATTAGTGGTAGTGGTAGGGGTTGGCCGAGGGCTAGGGGTAGTTGTCACGGGAGGGCTCCGTTTAGTCCTAGGACTCGGAAAAGGTGTAGGGCTGGATTCGGGTGTGGCTAAGGGTGGGTCCAGGGTGATTCCGTAGGACACGGGTTAGTCCTCTGGCTAACGGTAGGGCAAGGTGTACTGGTCGGGGACGGGCAAATGCTAGGCTTCGGACTAGAGTGAGCACTGGGCGTTGGTCTAGGCCGAGCTAGAACTAGTGGCAGCGGTAGGTGTAGCGCTGGGGTAGGTATAGGGCAAGAGGTGGGTGTTGGGGTAAAACTAGGAGTAGGCCTAGGGCCAGGAGTTGGAGCTGTGACTAGGGGTAGGGATGGGGGTGGGCCTATGGTTAGTTGTAGCTGTAGGGCCAGGGGTAGGTGTAGGACTAGAGGTAGTGCTAGGCGTAGGCCTAGGGCGAGGGGGAGTGCTCGGGGTAGGGTTAGTTGAAGGGCTAGTTGTTGGCAGAGGCCCCCGGACAGTGTTAGTGTTAGGGCTCATGTTAGGCCTAGGATTAGTGGTAGTTGTAGGGGTTGGCCGAGGGCTAGGGGTAGGTGTCAAGGGAGGGCTCCGTTTAGTCCTAGGACTCGGAACAGGTGTAGGGCTGGATTCGGGTGTGCCTAAGTGTGGGTCCAGGGTGATTCCGTAGGACACGGGTTAGTCCTCTGGCTAACGGAAGGGCAAGGTGTACTGGTCGGTGACGGGCAAGTGCTAGGCCTAGGACTAGAGTGAGCACCTGGCGTTGGTCTAGGGCCCGAGCTAGGGCTAGTGGGAGCGGTAGGTGTAGCCCTGGGGTAGGCATAGGGCAAGAGGTGGGTGTCGGGGTAAACCTAGAAGTAGTCCTAGGGCCAGGAGTTGGAGCTGTGGCTAGGGGTAGTGATGGGGGTGGGCCTATGGTTAGGGGTAGCTGAAAGGCCAGGTGTAGGGGTAGGACTAGAGGCAGTGCTAGGCGTAGGCCTAGGGCGAGGGGGAGTGCTCGGGGTAGGGTTAGGTGAAGTGCTAGTGGTTGGCAGAGGCCCACGGGCAGTGTTAGTGTTAGGTCTCATGTTAGGCCTAGGATTAGTGGTAGTGGTAGGGGTTGGCCGAGGGTTAGGGGTAGGTGTCAAGGGAGGGCTCCGGTTAGTCCTAGGACTCGGAACAGGTGTAGGGCTGGTTTCGGGTGTGGCTAAGGGTGGGTCCAGGGTGATTTCGTGGGACACAGGTTAGTGTTCTGGCTAACGGTAGGGCAAGGTGTACTGGTCGGTGACGGGCAAGTGCTAGGCTTCGGACTAGAGTGAGCACTGGGCGTTGGTCTAGGCCGAGCTAGAACTAGTGGCAGCGGTAGGTGTAGCGCTGGGGTAGGTATAGGGCAAGAGGTGGGTGTTGGGGTAAAACTAGGAGTAGGCCTAGGGCCAGGAGTTGGAGCTGTGACTAGGGGTAGTGATGGAGGTTGGCCTATGGTTAGGGGTAGCTGTAGGGCCAGGTGTAGGGGTAGGACTAGAGGTAGTGCTAGGCGTAGGCCTAGGGCGAGAGGGAGTGCTCGGGGTAGGGTTAGGTGAAGTGCTAGTGGTTGGCAGAGGCACACAGGCAGTGTTAGGGTTAGGGCTCATGTTAGGCCTAGGATTAGTGGTAGTGGTAGGGGTTGGCCGAGGGTTAGGGGTAGGTGTCAAGGGAGGGCTCCGGTTAGTCCTAGGACTCGGAACAGGTGTAGGGCTGGATTCGGGTGTGGCTAAGGGTGGGTACAGGGTGATTTCGTGGGACACAGGTTAGTGTTCTGGCTAACGGTAGGGCAAGGAGTACAGGTCGGCGATGGGCAAGTGCTAGGCCTCGGATTAGAGTGAGCACTGGGCGTTGGTCTAGGACTTGAGCTAGGGCTAGTGGGAGCGGTAGGCGTAGCGCTGGGGTAGGCATAGGGCAAGAGGTGGGTGTCGGGGCAAACCTAGGAGTAGGCCTAGGTCCAGGAGTTAGAACTGTGGCTAGGGGTAGGGATGGGGGTGTGCCTATGGGTAGGGGTAGCTGTAGGGCCAGGGGAGGGGTAGGACTAGAGGTAGTGCTAGGCGTAGGCCTAGGGCGAGGGGGAGTGCTCGGGGTAGGGTTAGGTGAAGGGCTATTGGTTGCCAGAGGCCTACGGGCAGTGTTAGTGTTAGGGCTAATGTTAGGCCTAGGATTAGTGGTAGTGGTAGGGGTTGGCCGAGGGTTAGGGGTAGGTGTCACGGGAAAACTCCGGTTAGTCCTAGGACTCGGAACAGGTGTAGGGCTGGTTTCGGGTGTGGCCAAGGGAAGGTCCAGGGTGATTTCGTGGGACACAGGTTAGTGTTCTGTCTAACGGTAGGGCAAGGTGTACTGGTCGGGGACGGGCAAATGCTAGGCTTCGGACTAGAGTGAGCACCTGGCGTTGGTCTAGGGCCCGAGCTAGGGCTAGTGGGAGCGGTAGGTGTAGCGCTGGGGTAGGCATAGGGCAAGAGGTGGGTGTCGGGGTAAACCTAGGAGTAGTCCTAGGGCCAGGAGTTGGAGCTGTGGCTAGGCGTAGGGATGGGGGTGGGCCTATGGTTAGTTGTAGCTGTAGGGCCAGGGGTAGGGGTAGGACTAGAGGTAGTGCTAGGCGTAGGCCTAGGGCGAGGGGGAGTGCTCGGGGTAGTGTTAGGTGAAGTGCTAGTGGTTGGCCTAGGCCCACGGGCAGTGTTAGTGTTAGGGCTCATGTTAGGCTTAGGATTAGTGGTAGTGGTAGGGGTTGGCCGAGGGCTAGGGGTAGGTGTCACGGGAGGGCTCCGTTTAGTCCTAAGACTCCGAACAGATGTAGGGCTGGATTCGGGTGTGGCTAAGGGTGGGTCCAGGGTGATTCCGTAGGACACTAGTTAGTGCTCTGGCTAACGGTAGGGCAAGGTGTACTGGTCAGCAACGGGCAAGTGGTAGGCCTCGGACTAGAGTGAGCACTGGGCGTTGGTCTAAGGCCGAGCTAGAACTAGTGGGAGCGGTAGGTGTAGCGCTGGGGTAGGCATAGGGCAAGAGGTGGGTGTCGGGGTAAACCTAGGAGTAGGCCTAGGGCCAGGAGTTGGAGCTGTGGCTAGGGGTAAAGATGGGGGTGTGCCTATGGTTAGGTGTAGCTGTAGGGCGAGGGGTAGGGGTAGGACTAGAGGTAGTGCTAGGCGTAGGCCTAGGGCGAGGGGGAGTGCTCGGGGTAGGGTGAGTTGAAGGGCTAGTGGTTGGCATAGGCCCACGGGCAGTGTTAGTTTTAGGGCTCATGTTAGGCCTAGGATTAGTGGTAGTGGTAGGGGTTGGCCGAGGGCTAGGGGTAGTTGTCACGGGAGGGCTCCGTTTAGTCCTAGGACTCGGAAAAGGTGTAGGGCTGGATTCGGGTGTGGCTAAGGGTGGGTCCAGGGTGATTCCGTAGGACACGGGTTAGTCCTCTGGCTAACGGTAGGGCAAGGTGTACTGGTCGGGGACGGGCAAATGCTAGGCTTCGGACTAGAGTGAGCACTGGGCGTTGGTCTAGGCCGAGCTAGAACTAGTGGCAGCGGTAGGTGTAGCGCTGGGGTAGGTATAGGGCAACAGGTGGGTGTTGGGGTAAAACTAGGAGTAGGCCTAGGGCCAGGAGTTGGAGCTGTGTCTAGGGGTAGGGATGGGGGTGTGCCTATGGTTAGTTGTAGCTGTAGGGCCAGGGGTAGGGGTAGGACTAGAGGTAGTGCTAAGCGTAGGCCTAGGGCGAGGGGGAGTGCTCGGGGTAGGGTTAGGTGAAGGGCTAGTGGTTGGCAGAGGCCCACGGGCAGTGTTAGTGTTAGGGTTCATGTTAGGCCTAGGATTAGTGGTAGTGGTAGGCGTTGGCCGAGGGCTAGGGGTAGGTGTCAAGGGAGGGCTCCGTTTAGTCCTAGGACTCGGAACAGGTGTAGGGCTGGATTCGGGTGTGCCTAAGTGTGGGTCCAGGGTGATTCCGTAGGACACGGGTTAGTCCTCTGGCTAACGGAAGGGCAAGGTGTACTGGTCGGTGACGGGCAAGTGCTAGGCCTAGGACTAGAGTGAGCACCTGGCGTTGGTCTAGGGCCCGAGCTAGGGCTAGTGGGAGCGGTAGGTGTAGCCCTGGGGTACGCATAGGGCAAGAGGTGGGTGTCGGGGTAAACCTAGAAGTAGTCCTAGGGCCAGGAGTTGGAGCGGTGGCTAGGGGTAGTGATGGGGGTGGGCCTATGGTTAGGGGTAGCTGAAAGGCCAGGTGTAGGGGTAGGACTAGAGGCAGTGCTAGGCGTAGGCCTAGGGCGAGGGGGAGTGCTCGGGGTAGGGTTAGGTGAAGTGCTAGTGGTTGGCAGAGGCCCACGGGCAGTGTTAGTGTTAGGTCTCATGTTAGGCCTAGGATTAGTGGTAGTGGTAGGGGTTGGCCGAGGGTTAGGGGTAGGTGTCAAGGGAGGGCTCCGGTTAGTCCTAGGACTCGGAACAGGTGTAGGGCTGGTTTCGGGTGTGGCTAAGGGTGGGTCCAGGGTGATTTCGTGGGACACAGGTTAGTGTTCTGGCTAACGGTAGGGCAAGGTGTACTGGTCGGTGACGGGCAAGTGCTAGGCCTCGGACTAGAGTGGGCACCTGGCGTTGGTCTAGGGACCGAGCTAGGGCTAGTGGGAGCGGTAGGTGTAGCGCTGGGGTAGGCATAGGGCAAGAGGTGGGTGTCGGGGTAAACCTAGGAATAGCCCTAGGGCCAGGAGTTGGAGCTGTGGCTAGGGGTAGTGATGGGGGTGGGCCTATTGTTAGGGGTAGCTGTAGGGCCAGGGGTAGGGGTAGGACTAGAGGTAGTGCTAGGCGTAGGCCTAGGGCGAGGGGGAGTGCTCGGGGTAGTGTTAGGTAAAGTGCTAGTGGTTGGCCTAGGCCCACGGGCAGTGTTAGTGTTAGGGCTCATGTTAGGCCTAGGATTAGTGGTAGTGGTAGGGGTTGGCCGAGGGCTAGGGGTAGGTGTCACGGGAGGGCTCCGTTTAGTCCTAAGACTCCGAACAGATGTAGGGCTGGATTCGGGTGTGGCTAAGGGTGGGTCCAGGGTGATTCCGTAGGACACTAGTTAGTGCTCTGGCTAACGGTAGGGCAAGGTGTACTGGTCAGCAACGGGCAAGTGCTAGGCCTCGGACTAGAGTGAGCACTGGGCGTTGGTCTAGGGCCGAGCTAGAACTAGTGGGAGCGGTAGGTGTAGCGCTGGGGTAGGCATAGGGCAACAGGTGGGTGTTGGGGTAAACCTAGGAGTAGGCCTAGGGCCAGGAGTTGGAGCTGTGGCTAGGAGTAGGGATGGGGGTGTGCCTATGGTTAGGTGTAGCTGTAGGGCCAGGGGTAGGGGTAGGACTAGAGGTAGTGCTAGGCGTAGGCCTAGGGCGAAGGGGAGTGCTCGGGGTAGGGTGAGTTGAAGGGCTAGTTGTTGGCCGAGGCCCACGGGCAGTGTTAGTGTTAGGGTTCATGTTAGGCCTAGGATTAGTGGTAGTGGTAGGGGTTGGCCGAGGGCTAGGGGTAGGTGTCAAGGGAGGGCTGCGTTTAGTCCTAGGACTCGGAACAGGTGTAGGGCTGGATTCGGGTGTGCCTAAGTGTGGGTCCAGGGTGATTCCGTAGGACACGGGTTAGTCCTCTGGCTAACGGTAGGGCAAGGTGTACTGGTCGGTGACGGGTAAGTGCTAGGCCTCGGACTAGAGTGAGCACCTGGCGTTGGTCTAGGGCCCGAGCTAGGGCTAGTGGTAGCGGTAGGTGTAGCGCTGGGGTAGGCATAGGGCAAGAGGTGGGTGACGGGGTAAACCTAGGAGTAGTCCTAGGGCCAGGAGTTGGAGCTGTGACTAGGGGTAGTGATGGAGGTTGGCCTATGGTTAGGGGTAGCTGTAGGGCCAGGTGTAGGGGTAGGACTAGAGGTAGTGCTAGGCGTAGGCCTAGGGCGAGAGAGAGTGCTCGGGGTAGGGTTAGGTGAAGTGCTAGTGGTTGGCAGAGGCACACAGGCAGTGTTAGAGTTAGGGCTCATGTTAGGCCTAGGATTAGTGGTAGTGGTAGGGGTTGGCCGAGGGTTAGGGGTAGGTGTCACGGGAAAACTCCGGTTAGTCCTAGGACTCGGAACAGGTGTAGGGCTGGATTCGGGTGTGGCTAAGGGTGGGTACAGGGTGATTTCGTGGGACACAGGTTAGTGTTCTGGCTAACGGTAGGGCAAGGAGTACAGGTCGGCGATGGGCAAGTGCTAGGCCTCGGATTAGAGTGAGCACAGGGCGTTGGTCTACGGCTTGAGCTAGGGCTAGTGGGAGCGGTAGGCGTAGCGCTGGGGTAGGCATAGGGCAAGAGGTGGGTGTCGGGGCAAACCTAGGAGTAGGCCTAGGGCCAGGAGTTGGAACTGTGGCTAGGGGTAGGGATGGGGGTGTGCCTATGGGTAGGGGTAGCTGTAGGGCCAGGGGAGGGGTAGGACTAGAGGTAGTGCTAGGCGTAGGCCTAGGGCGAGGGGGAGTGCTCGGGGTAGGGTTAGGTGAAGGGCTATTGGTTGCCAGAGGCCTACGGGCAGTGTTAGTGTTAGGGCTCATGTTAGGCCTAGAATTAGTTGTAGTGGTAGGGGTTGGCCGAGGGCTAGGGGCAGGTGTCACGGGAGGGCTCCGGTTAGTCCTAATACTTGAAACAGGTGTAGAGCTGGATTCGGGTGTGGCTAAGTGTGGGTCCAGGGAGATTCCGTAGGACACGGATTAGTGCTCTGGCTAACGGTAGGGCAAGGTGTACTGGTCGGAGATGGGCAAATGCTAGGCTTCGGACTAGAGTGAGCAATGGGCGTTGGTCTACGCCCGAGCTAGGGCTAGTGGGAGCGGTAGGCGTAGCGCTGGGGTAGGCAAAGGGCAAGAGGTGGGTGTCGGGGTAAACCTAGGAGTAGTCCTAGGGCCAGGAGTTGGAGCTGTGGCTAGGGGTAGTGTTGGGGGTGGGCCTATGGGTAGAAGTAGCTTTAAGGCCAGGGGTAGGGGTAGGACTAGAGGTAGTGCTAGGCGTAGGCCTAGTGCGAGGGGGAGTGCTCTGGGTAGGGTTAGGTGAAGGGCTAGTGGTTGGCAGAGGCCTACGAGCAGTGTTAGTGTTAGGTCTCATGTTAGGCCTAGGATTAGTGGTAGTGGTAGGGGTTGGCCGATGGCTAGGTGTAGGGGTCACGGGATGGCTCCGTTTAGTCCTAGGACTTGAAACAGGTGTAGGGCTGGATTTGGGTATGGCTAAGGGTGGGTCCAGGGTGATTCCGTAGGACACGGGTTAGTGCTCTGCCTAAAGGTAGGGCAAGGTGTGCTGGTCAAGGACGGGCAAATGCTAGGCTTCGGACAAGAGTGAGCACTGGGCGTTGGTCTAGGGCCCGAGCTAGGGCTAGTGGGAGCGGTAGGCGTAGCACTGGGGTAGGCATAGGGCAAGAAGTGGGTGTCGGGGTAAACCTAGGATTAGGACTAAGGCCAGGAGTTGGACCTGTGGCTAGGAGTAGGGATGGGGGTGGGCCTATGGTTAAGGGTAGCTGTAGGGCCAGGGGTAGGGGTAGGACTAGAGGTAGTGCTAGGCGTAGGCCTAGGGCGAGGGGGAGTGCTCGGGGTAGGGTTAGGTGAAGTGCTAGTGGTTGGCAGAGGCCCACGGGCAGTGTTAGTGTTAGGGCTCATGTTAGGCCTCGGATTAGTGGTAGTGGTAGGGGTTGGCCGAGGGCTAACGGTAGGTGTCACGGGAAAACTCCGGTTAGTCCTAGGAGTCGGAACAGGTGTAGGGCTGGATTCGGGTGTGGCTAATAGTGTCTACAGGTTGATTTCGTGGGACACAGGTTAGTGTTCTGGCTAACAGTAGGGCAAGGTGTACTGGTCGGCGACGAGCAAGTGCTAGGCCTCGGATTAGAGTGAGCACTGGGCGTTGGTCTAGCTCCCGAGCTAGGGCTAGAGGGAGCGGTAGGCGTAGCGCTGGGGTAGGCTTAGGGCAAGAGGTGGGTGTCGGGGTAAACCCAGTAGTAGGCCTAGGGCCAGGAGTTGGAGCTGTGGCTAGGAATAGGGATGGGGGTGGGCCTGTGGGTAGGGTCAGGGGTAGGGGTAGGACTAGAGTTAGTGCTAGGCGTAGGCCTAGGGCGAGGGGGAGTGCTCGGGGTAGGGTGAGGTGAAGGGCTAGTCTTTGGCAGAGGCCCACGGGCAGTGTTAGTGTTAGGGCTCATGTTAGGCCTAGGATTAGTAATAGAGGTAGGGGTTGGCCGAGGGCTAGGTGTAGGTGTCACGGGAGGGCTCCGTTTAGTCCTAGGACTTGAAACAGTTGTAGGGCTGGATTCGCGTGTGGCTAAGGGTGGGTCCAGGGTGATTCCGTAGGAAACGGGTTAGTCCTCTGGCTAACGGTAGGGCAAGGTGTACTGGTCGGGGACTGGCAAATGCTAGGCCTCGGACTAGAGTTAGCACTGGGCGTTGGTCTAGGGCCCGAGCTAGGGCTAGTGGGAGCGGTAGGCGTGGCGCTGGGGAAGGCATAGGGCAAGAAGTGGGTGTCGGGGTAAACCCAGTAGTAGGCCTAGGGCCAGGAGTTTGAGCTGTGGCTAGGAGTAGGGATGGGGGTGGGCCTATGGTTAGGGGTAGCTGTAGGTCCAGTGGTAGGGGTAGGACTAGAGGTAGTGCTAGGCGTAGGCCTAGGGCGAGGGGGAGTGCTCGGGGTAGGGTTAGGTGAAGTGCTAGTGCTTGGCAGAGGCACACGGGCAGTGTTAGGGTTAGGGCTCATGTTAGGCCTAGGATTAGTGGTAGTGGTAGGTGTTGGCCGAGGGCTAGGGATACGGGTCACTGGATGTCTCCGTTTAGTCCTAGGACTTGAAACAGGTGTAGGGCTTGATTCGGGTGTGGCTTATGGTGGGTCCAGGGAGATTCCGTAGGACACGGGTTAGTGCTCTGGCTAACGGTAGGGCAAGGTGTACTGGTCGGTGACGGGCAAGTGGTAGGCCTCGAATTAGAGTGAGCACTGGGCGTTGTTCTAGGTCCCGAGCTAGGGCTAGTGGGAGCGGTAGGCGTAGCGCTGGGGTAGGCATAGGGCAAGAGGTGGGTGTCGGTGTAAACCTAGGAGTAGGCCTAAGGCCAGGAGTTGGAGCTGTGGCTAGGCGTAGGGATGGGGGTGGGCCTATTGGTAGGGGTAGCTGTAGTGCCAGGGGTAAGGGTAGGACTAGAGGTAGTGCTAGGCGTAGGCCTAGGGCGAGGTGTAGTGCTCGGGGTAGGATTAGGTGAAGGGCTAGTGGTTGGCAGAGGCACACGGGCAGTGTTAGGGTTAGGGCTCATGTTAGGCCTAGGATTAGTGGTAGTGGTAGGTGTTGGCCGAGGGCTAGGGATACGGGTCACGGGATGTCTCCGTTTAGTCCTAGGACTTGAAAGAGTTGTAGGGCTGGATTCGGGTGTGGCTAAGGGTGGGTCCAGTGAGATTCCGTAGGACACGGGTTAGTGCTCTGGGTAATGGTAGGGCAAGGTGTACTGGTCTGAGATGGGCAAATGCTAGGCTTCGGACTAGAGTGAGCACTGGGCGTTGGTCTAGGGCCCGAGCTAGGGCTAGTGGGAGCGGTAGGCGTAGCGCTGGGGTAGGCATAGGGCAAGAGGTGGGTGTCGGGGTAAACGTAAAAGTAGGCCTAGGGCCAGGAGGTGGAGCTGTGGCTAGGGGTAGGGATTGGAGTGGGCCTATGGTTAGGGGTAGCTGTAGGGCCCGGTGTAGGGGTAGGACTAGAGGTAGTGCTAGGCGTAAGCCTAGCGCGAGGGGGAGTGCTCGGGGTAGGGTTAGGTGAAGGGCTAGTGGTGGCGGAGGCCCACGGGCAGTGTTATTGTTAGGGCTCATGTTAGGCCTAGGATTAGTGGTAGTGGTAGGGGTTGGCCGAGGGTTAGGGGTAGGTGTCAAGGGAGGGCTCCGGTTAGTCCTAGGACTCGGAACAGGTGTAGGGCTGGTTTCGGGTGTGGCTAAGGGTGGGTCCAGGGTGATTTCGTGGGACACAGGTTAGTGTTCTGGCTAACGGTAGGGCAAGGTGTACTGGTCGGTGACGGGCAAGTGCTAGGCTTCGGACTAGAGTGAGCACTGGGCGTTGGTCTAGGCCGAGCTAGAACTAGTGGCAGCGGTAGGTGTAGCGCTGGGGTAGGTATAGGGCAAGAGGTGGGTGTTGGGGTAAAACTAGGAGTAGGCCTAGGGCCAGGAGTTGGAGCTGTGACTAGGGGTAGTGATGGAGGTTGGCCTATGGTTAGGGGTAGCTGTAGGGCCAGGTGTAGGGGTAGGACTAGAGGTAGTGCTAGGCGTAGGCCTAGGGCGAGAGGGAGTGCTCGGGGTAGGGTTAGGTGAAGTGCTAGTGGTTGGCAGAGGCACACAGGCAGTGTTAGGGTTAGGGCTCATGTTAGGCCTAGGATTAGTGGTAGTGGTAGGGGTTGGCCGAGGGTTAGGGGTAGGTGTCAAGGGAGGGCTCCGGTTAGTCCTAGGACTCGGAACAGGTGTAGGGCTGGATTCGGGTGTGGCTAAGGGTGGGTACAGGGTGATTTCGTGGGACACAGGTTAGTGTTCTGGCTAACGGTAGGGCAAGGAGTACAGGTCGGCGATGGGCAAGTGCTAGGCCTCGGATTAGAGTGAGCACTGGGCGTTGGTCTAGGACTTGAGCTAGGGCTAGTGGGAGCGGTAGGCATAGCGCTGGGGTAGGCATAGGGCAAGAGGTGGGTGTCGGGGCAAACCTAGGAGTAGGCCTAGGTCCAGGAGTTAGAACTGTGGCTAGGGGTAGGGATGGGGGTGTGCCTATGGGTAGGGGTAGCTGTAGGGCCAGGGGAGGGGTAGGACTAGAGGTAGTGCTAGGCGTAGGCCTAGGGCGAGGGGGAGTGCTCGGGGTAGGGTTAGGTGAAGGGCTATTGGTTGCCAGAGGCCTACGGGCAGTGTTAGTGTTAGGGCTAATGTTAGGCCTAGGATTAGTGGTAGTGGTAGGGGTTGGCCGAGGGTTAGGGGTAGGTGTCACGGGAAAACTCCGGTTAGTCCTAGGACTCGGAACAGGTGTAGGGCTGGTTTCGGGTGTGGCCAAGGGAAGGTCCAGGGTGATTTCGTGGGACACAGGTTAGTGTTCTGTCTAACGGTAGGGCAAGGTGTACTGGTCGGGGACGGGCAAATGCTAGGCTTCGGACTAGAGTGAGCACCTGGCGTTGGTCTAGGGCCCGAGCTAGGGCTAGTGGGAGCGGTAGGTGTAGCGCTGGGGTAGGCATAGGGCAAGAGGTGGGTGTCGGGGTAAACCTAGGAGTAGTCCTAGGGCCAGGAGTTGGAGCTGTGGCTAGGCGTAGGGATGGGGGTGGGCCTATGGTTAGTTGTAGCTGTAGGGCCAGGGGTAGGGGTAGGACTAGAGGTAGTGCTAGGCGTAGGCCTAGGGCGAGGGGGAGTGCTCGGGGTAGTGTTAGGTGAAGTGCTAGTGGTTGGCCTAGGCCCACGGGCAGTGTTAGTGTTAGGGCTCATGTTAGGCTTAGGATTAGTGGTAGTGGTAGGGGTTGGCCGAGGGCTAGGGGTAGGTGTCACGGGAGGGCTCCGTTTAGTCCTAAGACTCCGAACAGATGTAGGGCTGGATTCGGGTGTGGCTAAGGGTGGGTCCAGGGTGATTCCGTAGGACACTAGTTAGTGCTCTGGCTAACGGTAGGGCAAGGTGTACTGGTCAGCAACGGGCAAGTGGTAGGCCTCGGACTAGAGTGAGCACTGGGCGTTGGTCTAAGGCCGAGCTAGAACTAGTGGGAGCGGTAGGTGTAGCGCTGGGGTAGGCATAGGGCAAGAGGTGGGTGTCGGGGTAAACCTAGGAGTAGGCCTAGGGCCAGGAGTTGGAGCTGTGGCTAGGGGTAAAGATGGGGGTGTGCCTATGGTTAGGTGTAGCTGTAGGGCGAGGGGTAGGGGTAGGACTAGAGGTAGTGCTAGGCGTAGGCCTAGGGCGAGGGGGAGTGCTCGGGGTAGGGTGAGTTGAAGGGCTAGTGGTTGGCATAGGCCCACGGGCAGTGTTAGTTTTAGGGCTCATGTTAGGCCTAGGATTAGTGGTAGTGGTAGGGGTTGGCCGAGGGCTAGGGGTAGTTGTCACGGGAGGGCTCCGTTTAGTCCCAGGACTCGGAAAAGGTGTAGGGCTGGATTCGGGTGTGGCTAAGGGTGGGTCCAGGGTGATTCCGTAGGACACGGGTTAGTCCTCTGGCTAACGGTAGGGCAAGGTGTACTGGTCGGGGACGGGCAAATGCTAGGCTTCGGACTAGAGTGAGCACTGGGCGTTGGTCTAGGCCGAGCTAGAACTAGTGGCAGCGGTAGGTGTAGCGCTGGGGTAGGTATAGGGCAACAGGTGGGTGTTGGGGTAAAACTAGGAGTAGGCCTAGGGCCAGGAGTTGGAGCTGTGTCTAGGGGTAGGGATGGGGGTGTGCCTATGGTTAGTTGTAGCTGTAGGGCCAGGGGTAGGGGTAGGACTAGAGGTAGTGCTAAGCGTAGGCCTAGGGCGAGGGGGAGTGCTCGGGGTAGGGTTAGGTGAAGGGCTAGTGGTTGGCAGAGGCCCACGGGCAGTGTTAGTGTTAGGGTTCATGTTAGGCCTAGGATTAGTGGTAGTGGTAGGCGTTGGCCGAGGGCTAGGGGTAGGTGTCAAGGGAGGGCTCCGTTTAGTCCTAGGACTCGGAACAGGTGTAGGGCTGGATTCGGGTGTGCCTAAGTGTGGGTCCAGGGTGATTCCGTAGGACACGGGTTAGTCCTCTGGCTAACGGAAGGGCAAGGTGTACTGGTCGGTGACGGGCAAGTGCTAGGCCTAGGACTAGAGTGAGCACCTGGCGTTGGTCTAGGGCCCGAGCTAGGGCTAGTGGGAGCGGTAGGTGTAGCCCTGGGGTACGCATAGGGCAAGAGGTGGGTGTCGGGGTAAACCTAGAAGTAGTCCTAGGGCCAGGAGTTGGAGCGGTGGCTAGGGGTAGTGATGGGGGTGGGCCTATGGTTAGGGGTAGCTGAAAGGCCAGGTGTAGGGGTAGGACTAGAGGCAGTGCTAGGCGTAGGCCTAGGGCGAGGGGGAGTGCTCGGGGTAGGGTTAGGTGAAGTGCTAGTGGTTGGCAGAGGCCCACGGGCAGTGTTAGTGTTAGGTCTCATGTTAGGCCTAGGATTAGTGGTAGTGGTAGGGGTTGGCCGAGGGTTAGGGGTAGGTGTCAAGGGAGGGCTCCGGTTAGTCCTAGGACTCGGAACAGGTGTAGGGCTGGTTTCGGGTGTGGCTAAGGGTGGGTCCAGGGTGATTTCGTGGGACACAGGTTAGTGTTCTGGCTAACGGTAGGGCAAGGTGTACTGGTCGGTGACGGGCAAGTGCTAGGCCTCGGACTAGAGTGGGCACCTGGCGTTGGTCTAGGGACCGAGCTAGGGCTAGTGGGAGCGGTAGGTGTAGCGCTGGGGTAGGCATAGGGCAAGAGGTGGGTGTCGGGGTAAACCTAGGAATAGCCCTAGGGCCAGGAGTTGGAGCTGTGGCTAGGGGTAGTGATGGGGGTGGGCCTATTGTTAGGGGTAGCTGTAGGGCCAGGGGTAGGGGTAGGACTAGAGGTAGTGCTAGGCGTAGGCCTAGGGCGAGGGGGAGTGCTCGGGGTAGTGTTAGGTAAAGTGCTAGTGGTTGGCCTAGGCCCACGGGCAGTGTTAGTGTTAGGGCTCATGTTAGGCCTAGGATTAGTGGTAGTGGTAGGGGTTGGCCGAGGGCTAGGGGTAGGTGTCACGGGAGGGCTCCGTTTAGTCCTAAGACTCCGAACAGATGTAGGGCTGGATTCGGGTGTGGCTAAGGGTGGGTCCAGGGTGATTCCGTAGGACACTAGTTAGTGCTCTGGCTAACGGTAGGGCAAGGTGTACTGGTCAGCAACGGGCAAGTGCTAGGCCTCGGACTAGAGTGAGCACTGGGCGTTGGTCTAGGGCCGAGCTAGAACTAGTGGGAGCGTTAGGTGTAGCGCTGGGGTAGGCATAGGGCAACAGGTGGGTGTTGGGGTAAACCTAGGAGTAGGCCTAGGGCCAGGAGTTGGAGCTGTGGCTAGGAGTAGGGATGGGGGTGTGCCTATGGTTAGGTGTAGCTGTAGGGCCAGGGGTAGGGGTAGGACTAGAGGTAGTGCTAGGCGTAGGCCTAGGGCGAAGGGGAGTGCTCGGGGTAGGGTGAGTTGAAGGGCTAGTTGTTGGCCGAGGCCCACGGGCAGTGTTAGTGTTAGGGTTCATGTTAGGCCTAGGATTAGTGGTAGTGGTAGGGGTTGGCCGAGGGCTAGGGGTAGGTGTCAAGGGAGGGCTGCGTTTAGTCCTAGGACTCGGAACAGGTGTAGGGCTGGATTCGGGTGTGCCTAAGTGTGGGTCCAGGGTGATTCCGTAGGACACGGGTTAGTCCTCTGGCTAACGGTAGGGCAAGGTGTACTGGTCGGTGACGGGTAAGTGCTAGGCCTCGGACTAGAGTGAGCACCTGGCGTTGGTCTAGGGCCCGAGCTAGGGCTAGTGGTAGCGGTAGGTGTAGCGCTGGGGTAGGCATAGGGCAAGAGGTGGGTGACGGGGTAAACCTAGGAGTAGTCCTAGGGCCAGGAGTTGGAGCTGTGACTAGGGGTAGTGATGGAGGTTGGCCTATGGTTAGGGGTAGCTGTAGGGCCAGGTGTAGGGGTAGGACTAGAGGTAGTGCTAGGCGTAGGCCTAGGGCGAGAGAGAGTGCTCGGGGTAGGGTTAGGTGAAGTGCTAGTGGTTGGCAGAGGCACACAGGCAGTGTTAGAGTTAGGGCTCATGTTAGGCCTAGGATTAGTGGTAGTGGTAGGGGTTGGCCGAGGGTTAGGGGTAGGTGTCACGGGAAAACTCCGGTTAGTCCTAGGACTCGGAACAGGTGTAGGGCTGGATTCGGGTGTGGCTAAGGGTGGGTACAGGGTGATTTCGTGGGACACAGGTTAGTGTTCTGGCTAACGGTAGGGCAAGGAGTACAGGTCGGCGATGGGCAAGTGCTAGGCCTCGGATTAGAGTGAGCACAGGGCGTTGGTCTACGGCTTGAGCTAGGGCTAGTGGGAGCGGTAGGCGTAGCGCTGGGGTAGGCATAGGGCAAGAGGTGGGTGTCGGGGCAAACCTAGGAGTAGGCCTAGGGCCAGGAGTTGGAGCTGTGGCTAGGGGTAGGGATGGGGGTGTGCCTATGGGTAGGGGTAGCTGTAGGGCCAGGGGAGGGGTAGGACTAGAGGTAGTGCTAGGCGTAGGCCTAGGGCGAGGGGGAGTGCTCGGGGTAGGGTTAGGTGAAGGGCTATTGGTTGCCAGAGGCCTACGGGCAGTGTTAGTGTTAGGGCTCATGTTAGGCCTAGAATTAGTTGTAGTGGTAGGGGTTGGCCGAGGGCTAGGGGCAGGTGTCACGGGAGGGCTCCGGTTAGTCCTAATACTTGAAACAGGTGTAGAGCTGGATTCGGGTGTGGCTAAGTGTGGGTCCAGGGAGATTCCGTAGGACACGGATTAGTGCTCTGGCTAACGGTAGGGCAAGGTGTACTGGTCGGAGATGGGCAAATGCTAGGCTTCGGACTAGAGTGAGCAATGGGCGTTGGTCTACGCCCGAGCTAGGGCTAGTGGGAGCGGTAGGCGTAGCGCTGGGGTAGGCAAAGGGCAAGAGGTGGGTGTCGGGGTAAACCTAGGAGTAGTCCTAGGGCCAGGAGTTGGAGCTGTGGCTAGGGGTAGTGTTGGGGGTGGGCCTATGGGTAGAAGTAGCTTTAAGGCCAGGGGTAGGGGTAGGACTAGAGGTAGTGCTAGGCGTAGGCCTAGTGCGAGGGGGAGTGCTCTGGGTAGGGTTAGGTGAAGGGCTAGTGGTTGGCAGAGGCCTACGAGCAGTGTTAGTGTTAGGTCTCATGTTAGGCCTAGGATTAGTGGTAGTGGTAGGGGTTGGCCGATGGCTAGGTGTAGGGGTCACGGGATGGCTCCGTTTAGTCCTAGGACTTGAAACAGGTGTAGGGCTGGATTTGGGTATGGCTAAGGGTGGGTCCAGGGTGATTCCGTAGGACACGGGTTAGTGCTCTGCCTAAAGGTAGGGCAAGGTGTGCTGGTCAAGGACGGGCAAATGCTAGGCTTCGGACAAGAGTGAGCACTGGGCGTTGGTCTAGGGCCCGAGCTAGGGCTAGTGGGAGCGGTAGGCGTAGCACTGGGGTAGGCATAGGGCAAGAAGTGGGTGTCGGGGTAAACCTAGGATTAGGACTAAGGCCAGGAGTTGGACCTGTGGCTAGGAGTAGGGATGGGGGTGGGCCTATGGTTAAGGGTAGCTGTAGGGCCAGGGGTAGGGGTAGGACTAGAGGTAGTGCTAGGCGTAGGCCTAGGGCGAGGGGGAGTGCTCGGGGTAGGGTTAGGTGAAGTGCTAGTGGTTGGCAGAGGCCCACGGGCAGTGTTAGTGTTAGGGCTCATGTTAGGCCTCGGATTAGTGGTAGTGGTAGGGGTTGGCCGAGGGCTAACGGTAGGTGTCACGGGAAAACTCCGGTTAGTCCTAGGAGTCGGAACAGGTGTAGGGCTGGATTCGGGTGTGGCTAATAGTGTCTACAGGTTGATTTCGTGGGACACAGGTTAGTGTTCTGGCTAACAGTAGGGCAAGGTGTACTGGTCGGCGACGAGCAAGTGCTAGGCCTCGGATTAGAGTGAGCACTGGGCGTTGGTCTAGCTCCCGAGCTAGGGCTAGAGGGAGCGGTAGGCGTAGCGCTGGGGTAGGCTTAGGGCAAGAGGTGAGTGTCGGGGTAAACCCAGTAGTAGGCCTAGGGCCAGGAGTTGGAGCTGTGGCTAGGAATAGGGATGGGGGTGGGCCTGTGGGTAGGGTCAGGGGTAGGGGTAGGACTAGAGTTAGTGCTAGGCGTAGGCCTAGGGCGAGGGGGAGTGCTCGGGGTAGGGTGAGGTGAAGGGCTAGTCTTTGGCAGAGGCCCACGGGCAGTGTTAGTGTTAGGGCTCATGTTAGGCCTAGGATTAGTAATAGAGGTAGGGGTTGGCCGAGGGCTAGGTGTAGGTGTCACGGGAGGGCTCCGTTTAGTCCTAGGACTTGAAACAGTTGTAGGGCTGGATTCGCGTGTGGCTAAGGGTGGGTCCAGGGTGATTCCGTAGGAAACGGGTTAGTCCTCTGGCTAACGGTAGGGCAAGGTGTACTGGTCGGGGACTGGCAAATGCTAGGCCTCGGACTAGAGTTAGCACTGGGCGTTGGTCTAGGGCCCGAGCTAGGGCTAGTGGGAGCGGTAGGCGTGGCGCTGGGGAAGGCATAGGGCAAGAAGTGGGTGTCGGGGTAAACCCAGTAGTAGGCCTAGGGCCAGGAGTTTGAGCTGTGGCTAGGAGTAGGGATGGGGGTGGGCCTATGGTTAGGGGTAGCTGTAGGTCCAGTGGTAGGGGTAGGACTAGAGGTAGTGCTAGGCGTAGGCCTAGGGCGAGGGGGAGTGCTCGGGGTAGGGTTAGGTGAAGTGCTAGTGCTTGGCAGAGGCACACGGGCAGTGTTAGGGTTAGGGCTCATGTTAGGCCTAGGATTAGTGGTAGTGGTAGGTGTTGGCCGAGGGCTAGGGATACGGGTCACTGGATGTCTCCGTTTAGTCCTAGGACTTGAAACAGGTGTAGGGCTTGATTCGGGTGTGGCTTATGGTGGGTCCAGGGAGATTCCGTAGGACACGGGTTAGTGCTCTGGCTAACGGTAGGGCAAGGTGTACTGGTCGGTGACGGGCAAGTGGTAGGCCTCGAATTAGAGTGAGCATTGGGCGTTGTTCTAGGTCCCGAGCTAGGGCTAGTGGGAGCGGTAGGCGTAGCGCTGGGGTAGGCATAGGGCAAGAGGTGGGTGTCGGTGTAAACCTAGGAGTAGGCCTAAGGCCAGGAGTTGGAGCTGTGGCTAGGCGTAGGGATGGGGGTGGGCCTATTGGTAGGGGTAGCTGTAGTGCCAGGGGTAAGGGTAGGACTAGAGGTAGTGCTAGGCGTAGGCCTAGGGCGAGGTGTAGTGCTCGGGGTAGGATTAGGTGAAGGGCTAGTGGTTGGCAGAGGCACACGGGCAGTGTTAGGGTTAGGGCTCATGTTAGGCCTAGGATTAGTGGTAGTGGTAGGTGTTGGCCGAGGGCTAGGGATACGGGTCACGGGATGTCTCCGTTTAGTCCTAGGACTTGAAAGAGTTGTAGGGCTGGATTCGGGTGTGGCTAAGGGTGGGTCCAGTGAGATTCCGTAGGACACGGGTTAGTGCTCTGGGTAATGGTAGGGCAAGGTGTACTGGTCTGAGATGGGCAAATGCTAGGCTTCGGACTAGAGTGAGCACTGGGCGTTGGTCTAGGGCCCGAGCTAGGGCTAGTGGGAGCGGTAGGCGTAGCGCTGGGGTAGGCATAGGGCAAGAGGTGGGTGTCGGGGTAAACGTAAAAGTAGGCCTAGGGCCAGGAGGTGGAGCTGTGGCTAGGGGTAGGGATTGGAGTGGGCCTATGGTTAGGGGTAGCTGTAGGGCCCGGTGTAGGGGTAGGACTAGAGGTAGTGCTAGGCGTAAGCCTAGCGCGAGGGGGAGTGCTCGGGGTAGGGTTAGGTGAAGGGCTAGTGGTGGCGGAGGCCCACGGGCAGTGTTATTGTTAGGGCTCATGTTAGGCCTAGGATTAGTGGTAGTGGTAGGGGTTGGCCGAGGGCCTGGTGTAGGTGTCAAGGGAGGGCTCCGTTAAGTCCTAGGACTCGGAACAGGTGTAGGGCTGGATTCGGGTGTGGCTAAAGGTGGGTCCAGGTTGATTTCGTGGGACACAGGTTAGTGTTCTGGCTAACGGTAGGGCAAGGTGTACTGGTCGGCGACGGGCAAGTGCTAGGCCTCGGACTAGAGTGAGCACTGGGCGTTGGTCTAGGGCCCGAGCTAGGGCTAGTGGGAGCGGTAGGCGTAGCGCTGGGGTAGGCATAGGGCAAGAGGTGGGTGTTGGGGTAAACCTAGGAGGAGGCCTAGGGCCAGGAGGTGGAGCTGTGGCTAGGGGTAGGGATGGGGGTGGGCCTGTGGGTAGGGTAGCTATAGGGTCAGGGGTAGGGGTAGGACTAGAGATAGTGCTAGGCGTAGGCCTAGGGCGAGGGGGAGTGCTCGGGGTATGGTTAGGTGAAGGGCTAGTGGTTGGCAGAGACCTACGGGCAGTGTTAGTGTTAGGGCTCATGTTAGGCCTAAAATTAGTGGTAGTGGTAGGGGTTGGCCGAGGGCTAGGGGTAGGTGTCACGGGAGGGCTCCGTTTAGTCCTAGGACTTGAAACAGGTGTAGGGCTGGATTTGGGTATGGCTAAGGGTGGGTCCAGGGTGATTCCGTAGGACACGGGTTAGTGCTCTGCCTAAAGGTAGGGCAAGGTGTGCTGGTCAAGGACGGGCAAATGCTAGGCTTCGGACAAGAGTGAGCACTGGGCGTTGGTCTAGGGCCCGAGCTAGGGCTAGTGGGAGCGGTAGGCGTAGCGCTGGGGTAGGCATAGGGCAAGAAGTGGGTGTCGGGGTAAACCTAGGATTAGGACTAAGGCCAGGAGTTGGACCTGTGGCTAGGAGTAGGGATGGGGGTGGGCCTATGGTTAAGGGTAGCTGTAGGGCCAGGGGTAGGGGTAGGACTAGAGGTAGTGCTAGGCGTAGGCCTAGGGCGAGGGGGAGTGCTCGGGGTAGGGTTAGGTGAAGTGCTAGTGGTTGGCAGAGGCCCACGGGCAGTGTTAGTGTTAGGGCTCATGTTAGGCCTAGGATTAGTGGTAGTGGTAGGGGTTGGCCGAGGGCTAACGGTAGGTGTCACGGGAAAACTCCGGTTAGTCCTAGGAGTCGGAACAGGTGTAGGGCTGGATTCGGGTGTGGCTAATAGTGTGTACAGGTTGATTTCGTGGGACACAGGTTAGTGTTCTGGCTAACAGTAGGGCAAGGTGTACTGGTCGGCGACGAGCAAGTGCTAGGCCTCGGATTAGAGTGAGCACTGGGCGTTGGTCTAGCTCCCGAGCTAGGGCTAGTGGGAGCGGTAGGCGTAGCGCTGGGGTAGGCTTAGGGCAAGAGGTGGGTGTCGGGGTAAACCTAGGAGTAGGCCTAGGGCCAGGAGTTGGAGCTGTGGCTAGGAATAGGGATGGGGATGGGCCTGTGGGTAGGGTCAGGGGTAGGGGTAGGACTAGAGTTAGTGCTAGGCGTAGGCCTAGGACGAGGGAGAGTGCTCTGGGTAGGGTTAGGTGAAGGGCTAGTGGTTGGCAGAGGCCTACGGGCAGTGTTCATGTTAGGGCTCATGTTAGGCCTAGGTTAGTGGTAGTGGTAGGGGTTGGCCGAGGGCTAGGGTTAGGGGTCTCGGGATGTCTCCGTTTAGTCCTAGGACTTGAAACAGGTGTAGGGCTGGATTCGGGTGTGGCTAAGTGTGGGTCCAGAAAGATTCCGTAGGACACGGGTTAGTGCTCTGGCTAACGGTAGGGCAAGGTGTACTGGTCGGAGATGGGCAAATGCTAGGCTTCGGACTAGAGTGAGCACTGGGCGTTGGTCTAGGGCCCGAACTAGGGCTACTGGGAGCGGTAGGCGTGGCGCTGGGGAAGGCATAGGGCAAGAAGTGGGTGTCGGTGTAAACCCAGGAGTAGGCCTAGGGCCAGGAGTTTGAGCTGTGGCTAGGAGTAGGGATGGGGGTGGGCCTATGGTTAGGGGTAGCTGTAGGGCCAGGGGTAGGTGTAGGACTAGAGGTAGTGCTAGGCGTAAGCCTAGCGCGAGGGGGAGTGCTCGGGGTAGGGTTAGGTGAAGGGCTAGTGGTGGCAGAGGCCCACGGGCAGTGTTAGTGTTAGGGCTCATGTTAGGCCTAGGATTAGTGGTAGTGGTAGGGGTTGGCCGAGGGCTAGGGGTAGGGGTCACTGGATGTCTCCGTTTAGTCCTAGGACTTGAAACAGGTGTAGGGCTTGATTCGGGTGTGGCTTATGGTGGGTCCAGGGAGATTCCGTAGGACACGGGTTAGTGCTCTGGGTAATGGTAGGGCAAGGTGTACTGGTCTGAGATGGGCAAATGCTAGGCTTCGGACTAGAGTGAGCACTGGGCGTTGGTCTAGGGCCCGAGCTAGGGCTAGTGGGAGCGATAGGCGTAGCGCAGGGGTAGGCATAGGGCAAGAGGTGGGTGTCGGGGTAAACGTAGGAGTAGGCCTAGGGCCAGGAGGTGGAGCTGTGGCTAGGGGTAGGGATTGGAGTGGGCCTATGGTTAGGGGTAGCTGTAGGGCCCGGTGTAGGGGTAGGACTAGAGGTAGTGCTAGGCGTAAGCCTAGCGCGAGGGGGAGTGCTCGGGGTAGGGTTAGGTGAAGGGCTAGTGGTGGCAGAGGCCCACGGGCAGTGTTATTGTTAGGGCTCATGTTAGGCTTAGGATTAGTGGTAGTGGTAGGGGTTGGCCGAGGGCTAGGTGTAGGTGTCAAGGGAGGGCTCCGTTAAGTCCTAGGACTTGGAACAGGTGTAGGGCTGGATTCGGGTGTGGCTAAGGGTGGGTCCAGGTTGATTTCGTGGGACACAGGTTAGTGTTCTGGCTAACGGTAGGGCAAGGTGTACTGGTCGGCGACGGGCAAGTGCTAGCCCTCGGACTAGAGTGAGCACTGGGCGTTGGTCTAGGGCCTGAGCTAGGGCTAGTGGGAGCGGTAGACGTAGCGCTGGGGTAGGCATAGGGCAAGAGGTGGGTGTCGGGGTAAACCTAGGAGGAGGCCTAGGGCCAGGAGTTGGAGCTGTGGCTGGGGGTAGGGATGAGGGTGGGCCTATGGGTAGGGGTAGCTGTAGGGCCAGCGGTAGGGGTAGGACTAGAGGTAGTGCTGGGCGTAAGCCTAGGGCGAGGTGTAGTTTTCGGGGTAGGATTAGGTGAAGGGCTAGTGGTTGGCAGAGGCACACGGGCAGTGTTAGGGTTACGGCTCATGTTAGGCCTAGGATTAGTGGTAGTGGTAGTGGTTGGCCGAGGCCTAGGGGTAGGTGTCACAGAGGGCTCCGTTTAGTCCTAGGACTCCGAACAGGTGTAGGGCTCGATTCGGGTGTGGCTAAGGGTGGGTCCAGGGTGATTCCGTAGGACACGGGTTAGTGCTCTGGCTAACGGTCGGGCAAGGTGTACTGGTCGGCGACGGGCAAGTGCTAGGCTTC
This sequence comes from Rhinolophus hipposideros, assembly GCF_964194185.1. Classification (NCBI taxonomy): domain Eukaryota; kingdom Metazoa; phylum Chordata; class Mammalia; order Chiroptera; family Rhinolophidae; genus Rhinolophus; species Rhinolophus hipposideros. The sequence continues at coordinate 742,565 of NW_027668998.1, forward strand.
GGACTAGAATGAGCACTGGGCGTTGGTCTAAGGCCCGAGCTAGGGCTAGTGGGAGCGGTAGGCGTAGCGCTGGGGTAGGCATAGGGCAAGAGGTGTGTGTCGGGGTAAACCTAGGAGTAGGCATAGGGCCAGGAGTTGGAGCTGTGGCTAGGGGTAGAAATGGGGATGGGCCTGTGGGTAGGGTAGCTGTAGGGTCAGGGGTAGGGTTAGGACTAGAGGTAGTGCTAGGCGTAGGCCTAGGGCGAGGGGGAGTGCACGGGGTAGGGTTAGGTGAAGAACTAGTGGTTGGCAGAAGCCTACGGGCATTGTTAGTGTTAGGGCTCATGTTAGGCCTAAAATAGTGGTAGTGGTAGGGGTTGGCCGAGGGCTAGGGGTAGGTGTCACGGGAGGGCTCCGTTTTGTCCTAGGACTGGGAACATGTGTAGGGCTGGATTCGAGTGTGGCTAGGTGGGGTCCAGGGTGATTCCGTAGGACACGGGTTAGTGCTCTGGCTAACGGTATGGCAAGGTGTACTGGTCGGGGACTGGCAAATGCTAGGCCTCGGACTAGAGTGAGCACTGGGCGTTGGTCTAGGGCCCGAGCTAGGGCTAGTGGGAGCGGTAGGCGTGGCGCTGGGGAAGGCATAGGGCAAGAAGTGGGTGTCGGGGTAAACCCAGGAGTAGGCCTAGGGCCAGGAGTTTGAGCTGTGGCTAGGAGTAGGGATGGGGGTGGGCCTATGGTTAGGAGTAGCTGTAGGGCCAGGGGTAGGGGTAGGACTAGAGGTAGTGCTAGGCGTAGGCCTAGGGCGAGGGGGAGTGCTCGGGGTAGGGTTAGGTGAAGTGCTAGTGCTTGGCAGAGGCCCACGGGCAGTGTTAGTGTTAGGGCTCATGTTAGGCCTAGGATGAGTGGTAGTGGTAGGGGTTGGCCGAGGGCTAGGGGTAGGGGTCACTGGATGTCTCCGTTTAGTCCTAGGACTTGAAACAGGTGTAGGGCTTGATTCGGGTGTGGCTTATGGTGGGTCCAGGGAGATTCCGTAGGACACGGGTTAGTGCTCTGGCTAACGGTAGGGCAAGGTGTACTGGTCGGTGACGGGCAAGTGGTAGGCCTCGAATTAGAGTGAGCACTGGGCGTTGTTCTAGGTCCCGAGCTAGGGCTAGTAGGAGCGGTAGGCGTAGCGCTGGGGTAGGCATAGGGCAAGAGGTGGGTGTCGGTGTAAACCTAGGAGTAGGCCTAGGGCCAGGAGTTGGAGCTGTGGCTAGGGGTAGGGATGGGGGTGGGCCTATGGGTAGGGGTAGCTGTAGTGCCAGGGGTAAGGGTAGGACTAGAGGTAGTGCTAGGCGTAGGCCTAGGGCGAGGTGTAGTGCTCGGGGTAGGATTAGGTGAAGGGCTAGTGGTTGGCAGAGGCACACGGGCAGTGTTAGGGTTAGGGCTCATGTTAGGCCTAGGATTAGTGGTAGTGGTAGGGGTTGGCCGAGGGCTAGGCATACGGGTCACGGGATGTCTCCGTTTAGTCCTAGGACTTGAAACAGTTGTAGGGCTGGATTCGGGTGTGGCTAAGGGTGGGTCCAGTGAGATTCCGTAGGACACGGGTTAGTGCTCTGGGTAATGGTAGGGCAAGGTGTACTGGTCTGAGATGGGCAAATGCTAGGCTTCGGACTAGAGTGAGCACTGTGCGTTGGTCTAGGGCCCGAGCTAGGGCTAGTGGGAGCGGTAGGTGTAGCGCTGGGGTAGGCATAGGGCAAAAGGTGGGTGTCGGGGTAAACGTAGGAGTAGGCCTAGGGCCAGGAGGTGGAGCTGTGGCTAGGGGTAGGGATTGGAGTGGGCCTATGGTTAGGGGTAGCTGTAGGGCCCGGTGTAGGGGTAGGACTAGAGGTAGAGCTAGGCGTAAGCCTAGCGCGAGGGGGAGTGCTCGGTGTAGGGTTAGGTGAAGGGCTAGTGGTGGCAGAGGCCCACGGGCAGTGTTATTGTTAGGGCTCATGTTAGGCCTAGGATTAGTGGTAGTGGTAGGGGTTGGCCGAGGGCTAGGTGTAGGTGTCAAGGGAGGGCTCCGTTAAGTCCTAGGACTCGGAACAGGTGTAGGGCTGAATTCGGGTGTGGCTAAGGGTGGGTCCAGGTTGATTTCGTGGGACACAGGTTAGTGTTCTGGCTAACGGTAGGGCAAGGTGTACTGGTCGGCGACGGGCAAGTGCTAGGCCTCGGACTAAAGTGAGCACTGGGCGTTGGTCTAGGGCCCGAGCTAGGGCTAGTGGGAGCGGTAGGCGTAGGGCTGGGGTAGGCATAGGGCAAGAGGTGGGTGTCGGGGTAAACCTAGGAGGAGGCCTAGGGCCAGGAGTTGGAGCTGTGGCTAGGGGTAGGGATGGGGGTGGGCCTATGGGTAGGGGTAGCTGTAGTGCCAGGGGTAAGGGTAGGACTAGAGGTAGTGCTAGGCGTAGGCCTAGGGCGAGGTGTAGTGCTCGGGGTAGGATTAGGTGAAGGGCTAGTGGTTGGCAGAGGCACACGGGCAGTGTTAGGGTTAGGGCTCATGTTAGGCCTAGGATTAGTGGTAGTGGTAGGGGTTGGCCGAGGGCTAGGCATACGGGTCACGGGATGTCTCCGTTTAGTCCTAGGACTTGAAACAGTTGTAGGGCTGGATTCGGGTGTGGCTAAGGGTGGGTCCAGGGTGATTCCGTAGGACACGGGTTAGTGCTCTGGCTAACGGTCGGGCAAGGTGTACTGGTCGGCGACGGGCAAGTGCTAGGCCTCGGACTAGAATGAGCACTGGGCGTTGGTCTAAGGCCCGAGCTAGGGCTAGTGGGAGCGGTAGGCGTAGCGCTGGGGTAGGCATAGGGCAAGAGGTGTGTGTCGGGGTAAACCTAGGAGTAGGCATAGGGCCAGGAGTTGGAGCTGTGGCTAGGGGTAGAAATGGGGATGGGCCTGTGGGTAGGGTAGCTGTAGGGTCAGGGGTAGGGTTAGGACTAGAGGTAGTGCCAGGCGTAGGCCTAGGGCGAGGTGTAGTGCTCGGGGTAGGATTAGGTGAACGGCTAGTGGTTGGCAGAGGCACACGGGCAGTGTTAGGGTTAGGGCTCATGTTAGGCCTAGGATTAGTGGTAGTGGTAGGGGTTGGCCGAGGGCTAGGGATACGGGTCACGGGATGTCTCCGTTTAGTCCTAGGACTTGAAACAGTTGTAGGGCTGGATTCGGGTGTGGCTAAGGGTTGGTCCAGTGAGATTCCGTAGGACACCGGTTAGTGCTCTGGGTAATGGTAGGGCAAGGTGTACTGGTCTGAGATGGGCAAATGCTAGGCTTCGGACTAGAGTGAGCACTTGGCGTTGGTCTAGGGCCCGAGCTAGGGCTAGTGGGAGCGGTAGGCGTAGCGCTGGGGTAGGCATAGGGCAAGAGGTGGGTGTCGTGGTAAACGTAGGAGTAGGCCTAGGGCCAGGAGGTGGAGCTGTGGCTAGGGGTAGGGATTGGAGTGGGCCTATGGTTAGGGGTAGCTGTAGGGCCCGGTGTAGGGGTAGGACTAGAGGTAGTGCTAGGCGTAAGCCTAGCGCGTTGGAGTGCTCGGGGTAGGGTTAGGTGAAGGGCTAGTGGTGGCAGAGGCCCACGGGCAGTGTTATTGTTAGGGCTCATGTTAGGCCTAGGATTAGTGGTAGTGGTAGGGGTTGGCCGAGGGCTAGGTGTAGGTGTCAAGGGAGGGCTCCGTTAAGTCCTAGGACTCGGAACAGGTGTAGGGCTGGATTCGGGTGTGGCTAAGGGTGGGTCCAGGTTGATTTCGTGGGACACAGGTTAGTGTTCTGGCTAACGGTAGGGCAAGGTGTACCGGTCGGCGACGGGCAAGTGCTAGGCCTCGGACTAGAGTGAGCACTGGGCGTTGGTCTAGGGCCCGAGCTAGGGCTAGTGGGAGCGGTAGGCGTAGCGCTGGGGTAGGCATAGGGCAAGAGGTGGGTGTCGGGGTAAACCTAGGAGTAGGCCTAGGGCCAGGAGTTGGAGCTGTGGCTAGGGGTAGGGATGGGGGTGGGCCTGTGGGTAGGGTAGCTATAGGGTCAGGGGTAGGGGTAGGACTAGAGATAGTGCTAGGCGTAGGCCTAGGGCGAGGGGGAGTGCTTGGGGTATGGTTAGGTGAAGGGCTAGTGGTTGGCAGAGACCTACGGGCAGTGTTAGTGTTAGGGCTCATGTTAGGCCTAAAATTAGTGGTAGTGGTAGGGGTTGGCCGAGGGCTAGGGGTAGGTGTCACGGGAGGGCTCCGTTTAGTCCTAGGACTTGAAACAGGTGTAGGGCTGGATTCGGGTGTGGCTAAGTGTGGGTCCAGGGTGATTCCGTAGGACACAGGTTAGTCCTCTGGCTAACGGTAAGGAAAGGTGTACTGGTCGGTGACGGGCAAGTGGTACGCCTTGGACTAAAGTGAGCACTGGGCGTTGGTCTAGGGCCCGAGCTAGGGCTAGTGGGAGCGGTAGGCGTAGCGCTGGGGTAGGCATAGGGCAAGAGGTGGGTGTCGGGGTAAACCTAGGAGGAGGCCTAGGGCCAGGAGTTGAAGCTGTGGCTAGGGGTAGGGATGGGGGTGGGCCTATGGGTAGGGGTAGCTGTAGGGCCAGCGGTAGGGGTAGGACTAGAGGTAGTGCTGGGCGTAGGCCTAGGGCGAGGTGTAGTTTTCGGGGTAGGATTAGGTGCAGGGCTAGTGGTTGGCAGAGGCACACGGGCAGTGTTAGGGTTAGGGCTCATGTTAGGCCTAGGATTAATGGTAGTGGTAGTGGTTGGCCGAGGCCTAGGGGTAGGTGTCACAGAGGGCTCCGTTTAGTCCTTGGACTCCGAACAGGTGTAGGGCTCGATTCGGGTGTGGCTAGGGTGGGTCCAGGGTGATTCCGTAGGACACGGGTTAGTGCTCTGGCTAACGGTCGGGCAAGGTGTACTGGTCGGCGACGGGCAAGTGCTAGGCCTCGGACTAGAATGAGCACTGGGCGTTGGTCTAAGGCCCGAGCTAGGGCTAGTGGGAGCTGTAGGCGTAGCGCTGGCGTAGGCATAGGGCAAGAGGTGTGTGTCGGGGTAAACCTAGGAGTAGGCATAGGGCCAGGAGTTGGAGCTGTGGCTAGGGGTAGAAATGGGGATGGGCCTGTGGGTAGGGTAGCTGTAGGGACAGGGGTAGGGTTAGGACTAGAGGTAGTGCTAGGCGTAGGCCTAGGGCGAGGGGGAGTGCTCGGGGTAGGGTTAGGTGAAGAACTAGTGGTTGGCAGAAGCCTACGGGCATTGTTAGTGTTAGGGCTCATGTTAGGCCTAAAATAGTGGTAGTGGTAGGGGTTGGCCGAGGGCTAGCGTTAGGTGTCACGGGAGGGCTCCGTTTTGTCCTAGGACTGGGAACATGTGTAGGGCTGGATTCGAGTGTGGCTAGGGTGGGTCCAGGGTGATTCCGTAGGACACGGGTTAGTGCTCTGGCTAACGGTATGGCAAGGTGTACTGGTCGGGGACTGGCAAATGCTAGGCCTCGGACTAGAGTGAGCACTGGGCGTTGGTCTAGGGCCCGAGCTAGGGCTAGTGGGAGCGGTAGGCGTGGCGCTGGGGAAGGCATAGGGCAAGAAGTGGGTGTCGGGGTAAACCCAGGAGTAGGCCTAGGGCCAGGAGTTTGAGCTGTGGCTAGGAGTAGGGATGGGGGTGGGCCTATGGTTAGGGGTAGCTGTAGGGCCAGGGGTAGGGGTAGGACTAGAGGTAGTGCTAGGCGTAGGCCTAGGGCGAGGGGGAGTGCTCGGGGTAGGGTTAGGTGAAGTGCTAGTGCTTGGCAGAGGCCCACGGGCAGTGTTAGTGTTAGGGCTCATGTTAGGCCTAGGATTAGTGGTAGTGGTAGGGGTTGGCCGAGGGCTAGGGGTAGGGGTCACTGGATGTCTCCGTTTAGTCCTAGGACTTGAAACAGGTGTAGGGCTTGATTCGGGTGTGGCTTATGGTGGGTCCAGGGAGATTCCGTAGGACACGGGTTAGTGCTCTGGGTAATGGTAGGGCAAGGTGTACTGGTCTGAGATGGGCAAATGCTAGGCTTCGGACTAGAGTGAGCACTGGGCGTTGGTCTAGGGCCCGAGCTAGGGCTAGTGGGAGCGATAGGCGTAGCGCTGGGGTAGGCATAGGGCAAGAGGTGGGTGTCGGGGTAAACGTAGGAGTAGGCCTAGGGCCAGAAGGTGGAGCTGTGGCTAGGGGTAGGGATTGGAGTGGGCCTATGGTTAGGTGTAGCTGTAGGGCCCGGTGTAGGGGTAGGACTAGAGGTAGTGCTAGGCGTAAGCCTAGCGCGAGGGGGAGTGCTCGGGGTAGGGTTAGGTGAAGGGCTAGTGGTGGCAGAGGCCCACGGGCAGTGTTATTGTTAGGGCTCATGTTAGGTTTAGGATTAGTGGTAGTGGTAGGGGTTGGCCGAGGGCTAGGTGTAGGTGTCAAGGGAGGGCTCCGTTAAGTCCTAGGACTCGGAACAGGTGTAGGGCTGGATTCGGGTGTGGCTAAGGGTGGGTCCAGGTTGATTTCGTGGGACACAGGTTAGTGTTCTGGCTAACGGTAGGGCAAGGTGTACTGGTCGGCGACGGGCAAGTGCTAGGCCTCGGACTAGAGTGAGCACTGGGCATTGGTCTAGGGCCCGAGCTAGGGCTAGTGGGAGCGGTAGACGTAGCGCTGGGGTAGGCATAGGGCAAGAGGTGGGTGTCGGGGTAAACCTAGGAGGAGGCCTAGGGCCAGGAGTTGGAGCTGTGGCTGGGGGTAGGGATGAGGGTGGGCCTATGGGTAGGGGTAGCTGTAGGGCCAGCGGTAGGGGTAGGACTAGAGGTAGTGCTGGGCGTAAGCCTAGGGCGAGGTGTAGTTTTCGGGGTAGGATTAGGTGAAGGGCTAGTGGTTGGCAGAGGCACACGGGCAGTGTTGGGGTTAGGGCTCATGTTAGGCCTAGGATTAGTGGTAGTGGTAGTGGTTGGCCGAGGCCTAGGCGTAGGTGTCACAGAGGGCTCCGTTTAGTCCTAGGACTCCGAACAGGTGTAGGGCTCGATTCGGGTGTGGCTAAGGGTGGGTCCAGGGTGATTCCGTAGGACACGGGTTAGTGCTCTGGCTAACGGTCGGGCAAGGTGTACTGGTCGGCGACGGGCAAGTGCTAGGCTTCGGACTAGAATGAGCACTGGGCGTTGGTCTAAGGCCCGAGCTAGGGCTAGTGGGAGCGGTAGGCGTAGCGCTGGGGTAGGCATAGGGCAAGAGGTGTGTGTCGGGGTAAACCTAGGAGTAGGCATAGGGCCAGGAGTTGGAGCTGTGGCTAGGGGTAGTAATGGGGATGGGCCTGTGGGTAGGGTAGCTGTAGGGTCAGGGGTAGGGTTAGGACTAGAGGTAGTGCTAGGCGTAGGCCTAGGGCGAGGGGGAGTGCACGGGGTAGGGTTAGGTGAAGAACTAGTGGTTGGCAGAAGCCTACGGGCATTGTTAGTGTTAGGGCTCATGTTAGGCCTAAAATAGTGGTAGTGGTAGGGGTTGGCCGAGGGCTAGGGTTAGGTGTCACGGGAGGGCTCCGTTTTGTCCTAGGACTGGGAACATGTGTAGGGCTGGATTCGAGTGTGGCTAGGGTGGGTCCAGGGTGATTCCGTAGGACACGGGTTAGTGCTCTGGCTAACGGTATGGCAAGGTGTACTGGTCGGGGACTGGCAAATGCTAGGCCTCGGACTAGAGTGAGCACTGGGCGTTGGTCTAGAGCCCGAGCTAGGGCTAGTGGGAGCGGTAGGCGTGGCGCTGGGGAAGGCATAGGGCAAGAAGTGGGTGTCGGGGTAAACCCAGGAGTAGGCCTAGGGCCAGGAGTTTGAGCTGTGGCTAGGAGTAGGGATGGGGGTGGGCCTATGGTTAGGGGTAGCTGTAGGGCCAGGGGTAGGGGTAGGACTAGAGGTAGTGCTAGGCGTAGGCCTAGGGCGAGGGGGAGTGCTCGGGGTAGGGTTAGGTGAAGTGCTAGTGCTTGGCAGAGGCCCACGGGCAGTGTTAGTGTTAGGGCTCATGTTAGGCCTAGGATTAGTGGTAGTGGTAGGGGTTGGCCGAGGGCTAGGGGTAGGGGTCACTGGATGTCTCCGTTTAGTCCTAGGACTTGAAACAGGTGTAGGACTTGATTCGGGTGTGGCTTATGGTGGGTCCAGGGAGATTCCGTAGGACACGGGTTAGTGCTCTGGCTAACGGTAGGGCAAGGTGTACTGGTCGGTGACGGGCAAGTGGTAGGCCTCGAATTAGAGTGAGCACTGGGCGTTGTTCTAGGTCCCGAGCTAGGGCTAGTAGGAGCGGTAGGCGTAGCGCTGGGGTAGGCATAGGGCAAGAGGTGGGTGTCGGTGTAAACCTAGGAGTAGGCCTAGGGCCAGGAGTTGGAGCTGTGGCTAGGGGTAGGGATGGGGGTGGGCCTGTGGGTAGGGTAGCTATAGGGTCAGGGGTAGGGGTAGGACTAGAGATAGTGCTAGGCGTAGGCCTAGGGCGAGGGGGAGTGCTTGGGGTATGGTTAGGTGAAGGGCTAGTGGTTGGCAGAGACCTACGGGCAGTGTTAGTGTTAGGGCTCATGTTAGGCCTAAAATTAGTGGTAGTGGTAGGGGTTGGCCGAGGGCTAGGGGTAGGTGTCACGGGAGGGCTCCGTTTAGTCCTAGGACTTGAAACAGGTGTAGGGCTGGATTCGGGTGTGGCTAAGTGTGGGTCCAGGGTGATTCCGTAGGACACAGGTTAGTCCTCTGGCTAACGGTAAGGAAAGGTGTACTGGTCGGTGACGGGCAAGTGGTACGCCTTGGACTAAAGTGAGCACTGGGCGTTGGTCTAGGGCCCGAGCTAGGGCTAGTGGGAGCGGTAGGCGTAGCGCTGGGGTAGGCATAGGGCAAGAGGTGGGTGTCGGGGTAAACCTAGGAGGAGGCCTAGGGCCAGGAGTTGAAGCTGTGGCTAGGGGTAGGGATGGGGGTGGGCCTATGGGTAGGGGTAGCTGTAGGGCCAGCGGTAGGGGTAGGACTAGAGGTAGTGCTGGGCGTAGGCCTAGGGCGAGGTGTAGTTTTCGGGGTAGGATTAGGTGCAGGGCTAGTGGTTGGCAGAGGCACACGGGCAGTGTTAGGGTTAGGGCTCATGTTAGGCCTAGGATTAATGGTAGTGGTAGTGGTTGGCCGAGGCCTAGGGGTAGGTGTCACAGAGGGCTCCGTTTAGTCCTTGGACTCCGAACAGGTGTAGGGCTCGATTCGGGTGTGGCTAGGGTGGGTCCAGGGTGATTCCGTAGGACACGGGTTAGTGCTCTGGCTAACGGTCGGGCAAGGTGTACTGGTCGGCGACGGGCAAGTGCTAGGCCTCGGACTAGAATGAGCACTGGGCGTTGGTCTAAGGCCCGAGCTAGGGCTAGTGGGAGCTGTAGGCGTAGCGCTGGCGTAGGCATAGGGCAAGAGGTGTGTGTCGGGGTAAACCTAGGAGTAGGCATAGGGCCAGGAGTTGGAGCTGTGGCTAGGGGTAGAAATGGGGATGGGCCTGTGGGTAGGGTAGCTGTAGGGACAGGGGTAGGGTTAGGACTAGAGGTAGTGCTAGGCGTAGGCCTAGGGCGAGGGGGAGTGCTCGGGGTAGGGTTAGGTGAAGAACTAGTGGTTGGCAGAAGCCTACGGGCATTGTTAGTGTTAGGGCTCATGTTAGGCCTAAAATAGTGGTAGTGGTAGGGGTTGGCCGAGGGCTAGCGTTAGGTGTCACGGGAGGGCTCCGTTTTGTCCTAGGACTGGGAACATGTGTAGGGCTGGATTCGAGTGTGGCTAGGGTGGGTCCAGGGTGATTCCGTAGGACACGGGTTAGTGCTCTGGCTAACGGTATGGCAAGGTGTACTGGTCGGGGACTGGCAAATGCTAGGCCTCGGACTAGAGTGAGCACTGGGCGTTGGTCTAGGGCCCGAGCTAGGGCTAGTGGGAGCGGTAGGCGTGGCGCTGGGGAAGGCATAGGGCAAGAAGTGGGTGTCGGGGTAAACCCAGGAGTAGGCCTAGGGCCAGGAGTTTGAGCTGTGGCTAGGAGTAGGGATGGGGGTGGGCCTATGGTTAGGGGTAGCTGTAGGGCCAGGGGTAGGGGTAGGACTAGAGGTAGTGCTAGGCGTAGGCCTAGGGCGAGGGGGAGTGCTCGGGGTAGGGTTAGGTGAAGTGCTAGTGCTTGGCAGAGGCCCACGGGCAGTGTTAGTGTTAGGGCTCATGTTAGGCCTAGGATTAGTGGTAGTGGTAGGGGTTGGCCGAGGGCTAGGGGTAGGGGTCACTGGATGTCTCCGTTTAGTCCTAGGACTTGAAACAGGTGTAGGGCTTGATTCGGGTGTGGCTTATGGTGGGTCCAGGGAGATTCCGTAGGACACGGGTTAGTGCTCTGGGTAATGGTAGGGCAAGGTGTACTGGTCTGAGATGGGCAAATGCTAGGCTTCGGACTAGAGTGAGCACTGGGCGTTGGTCTAGGGCCCGAGCTAGGGCTAGTGGGAGCGATAGGCGTAGCGCTGGGGTAGGCATAGGGCAAGAGGTGGGTGTCGGGGTAAACGTAGGAGTAGGCCTAGGGCCAGAAGGTGGAGCTGTGGCTAGGGGTAGGGATTGGAGTGGGCCTATGGTTAGGTGTAGCTGTAGGGCCCGGTGTAGGGGTAGGACTAGAGGTAGTGCTAGGCGTAAGCCTAGCGCGAGGGGGAGTGCTCGGGGTAGGGTTAGGTGAAGGGCTAGTGGTGGCAGAGGCCCACGGGCAGTGTTATTGTTAGGGCTCATGTTAGGTTTAGGATTAGTGGTAGTGGTAGGGGTTGGCCGAGGGCTAGGTGTAGGTGTCAAGGGAGGGCTCCGTTAAGTCCTAGGACTCGGAACAGGTGTAGGGCTGGATTCGGGTGTGGCTAAGGGTGGGTCCAGGTTGATTTCGTGGGACACAGGTTAGTGTTCTGGCTAACGGTAGGGCAAGGTGTACTGGTCGGCGACGGGCAAGTGCTAGGCCTCGGACTAGAGTGAGCACTGGGCATTGGTCTAGGGCCCGAGCTAGGGCTAGTGGGAGCGGTAGACGTAGCGCTGGGGTAGGCATAGGGCAAGAGGTGGGTGTCGGGGTAAACCTAGGAGGAGGCCTAGGGCCAGGAGTTGGAGCTGTGGCTGGGGGTAGGGATGAGGGTGGGCCTATGGGTAGGGGTAGCTGTAGGGCCAGCGGTAGGGGTAGGACTAGAGGTAGTGCTGGGCGTAAGCCTAGGGCGAGGTGTAGTTTTCGGGGTAGGATTAGGTGAAGGGCTAGTGGTTGGCAGAGGCACACGGGCAGTGTTGGGGTTAGGGCTCATGTTAGGCCTAGGATTAGTGGTAGTGGTAGTGGTTGGCCGAGGCCTAGGCGTAGGTGTCACAGAGGGCTCCGTTTAGTCCTAGGACTCCGAACAGGTGTAGGGCTCGATTCGGGTGTGGCTAAGGGTGGGTCCAGGGTGATTCCGTAGGACACGGGTTAGTGCTCTGGCTAACGGTCGGGCAAGGTGTACTGGTCGGCGACGGGCAAGTGCTAGGCTTCGGACTAGAATGAGCACTGGGCGTTGGTCTAAGGCCCGAGCTAGGGCTAGTGGGAGCGGTAGGCGTAGCGCTGGGGTAGGCATAGGGCAAGAGGTGTGTGTCGGGGTAAACCTAGGAGTAGGCATAGGGCCAGGAGTTGGAGCTGTGGCTAGGGGTAGTAATGGGGATGGGCCTGTGGGTAGGGTAGCTGTAGGGTCAGGGGTAGGGTTAGGACTAGAGGTAGTGCTAGGCGTAGGCCTAGGGCGAGGGGGAGTGCACGGGGTAGGGTTAGGTGAAGAACTAGTGGTTGGCAGAAGCCTACGGGCATTGTTAGTGTTAGGGCTCATGTTAGGCCTAAAATAGTGGTAGTGGTAGGGGTTGGCCGAGGGCTAGGGTTAGGTGTCACGGGAGGGCTCCGTTTTGTCCTAGGACTGGGAACATGTGTAGGGCTGGATTCGAGTGTGGCTAGGGTGGGTCCAGGGTGATTCCGTAGGACACGGGTTAGTGCTCTGGCTAACGGTATGGCAAGGTGTACTGGTCGGGGACTGGCAAATGCTAGGCCTCGGACTAGAGTGAGCACTGGGCGTTGGTCTAGAGCCCGAGCTAGGGCTAGTGGGAGCGGTAGGCGTGGCGCTGGGGAAGGCATAGGGCAAGAAGTGGGTGTCGGGGTAAACCCAGGAGTAGGCCTAGGGCCAGGAGTTTGAGCTGTGGCTAGGAGTAGGGATGGGGGTGGGCCTATGGTTAGGGGTAGCTGTAGGGCCAGGGGTAGGGGTAGGACTAGAGGTAGTGCTAGGCGTAGGCCTAGGGCGAGGGGGAGTGCTCGGGGTAGGGTTAGGTGAAGTGCTAGTGCTTGGCAGAGGCCCACGGGCAGTGTTAGTGTTAGGGCTCATGTTAGGCCTAGGATTAGTGGTAGTGGTAGGGGTTGGCCGAGGGCTAGGGGTAAAGGTCACTGGATGTCTCCGTTTAGTCCTAGGACTTGAAACAGGTGTAGGACTTGATTCGGGTGTGGCTTATGGTGGGTCCAGGGAGATTCCGTAGGACACGGGTTAGTGCTCTGGCTAACGGTAGGGCAAGGTGTACTGGTCGGTGACGGGCAAGTGGTAGGCCTCGAATTAGAGTGAGCACTGGGCGTTGTTCTAGGTCCCGAGCTAGGGCTAGTAGGAGCGGTAGGCGTAGCGCTGGGGTAGGCATAGGGCAAGAGGTGGGTGTCGGTGTAAACCTAGGAGTAGGCCTAGGGCCAGGAGTTGGAGCTGTGGCTAGGGGTAGGGATGGGGGTGGGCCTATGGGTAGGGGTAGCTGTAGTGCCAGGGGTAAGGGTAGGACTAGAGGTAGTGCTAGGCGTAAGCCTAGGGCGAGGTGTAGTGCTCGGGGTAGGATTAGGTGAAGGGCTAGTGGTTGGCAGAGGCACACGGGCAGTGTTAGGGTTAGGGCTCATGTTAGGCCTAGGATTAGTGGTAGTGGTAGGGGTTGGCCGAGGGCTAGGGATACGGGTCACGGGATGTCTCCGTTTATCCTAGGACTTGAAACAGTTGTAGGGCTGGATTCGGGAGTGGCTAAGGGTGGGACCAGTGAGATTCCGTAGGACACGGGTTAGTGCTCTGGGTAATGGTAGGGCAAGGTGTACTGGTCGGTGACGGGCAAGTGCTAGGCCTAGGACTAGAGTGAGCACCTGGCGTTGGTCTAGGGCCCGAGCTAGGGCTAGTGGGAGCGGTAGGTGTAGCCCTGGGGTAGGCATAGGGCAAGAGGTGGGTGTCGGGGTAAACCTAGGAGTAGTCCTAGGGCCAGGAGTTGGAGCTGTGGCTAGGGGTAGTGATGGGGGTGGGCCTATGGTTAGGGGTAGCTGAAAGGCCAGGTGTAGGGGTAAGACTAGAGGCAGTGCTAGGCGTAGGCCTAGGGCGAGGGGGAGTGCTCGGGGTAGGGTTAGGTGAAGTTCTAGTGGTTGGCAGAGGCCCATGGTCAGTGTTAGTGTTAGGTCTCATGTTAGGCCTAGGATTAGTGGTAGTGGTAGGGGTTGGCCGAGGGTTAGGGGTAGGTGTCAAGGGAGGGCTCCGGTTAGTCCTAGGACTCGGAACAGGTGTAGGGCTGGATTCGGGTGTGGCTAAGGGTGGGTACAGGGTGATTTCGTGGGACACAGGTTAGTGTTCTGGCTAACGGTAGGGCAAGGAGTACAGGTCGGCGACGGGCAAGTGCTAGGCCTCGGATTAGAGTGAGCACTGGGCGTTGGTCTAGGACTTGAGCTAGGGCTAGTGGGAGCGGTAGGCGTAGCGCTGGGGTAGGCATAGGGCAAGAGGTGGGTGTCGGGGCAAACCTAGGAGTAGGCCTAGGGCCAGGAGTTGGAACTGTGGCTAGGGGTAGGGATGGGGATGTGCCTATGGGTAGGGGTAGCTGTAGGGCCAGGGGAGGGGTAGGACTAGAGGTAGTGCTAGGCGTAGGCCTAGGGCGAGGGGGAGTGCTCGGGGTAGGGTTAGGTGAAGGGCTATTGGTTGCCAGAGGCCTACGGGCAGGGTTAGTGTTAGGGCTCATGTTAGGCCTAGAATTAGTTGTAGTGGTAAAGGTTGGCCGAGGGCTAGGGGCAGGTGTCACGGGAGGGCTCCGGTTAGTCCTAGGACTTGAAACAGGTGTAGGGCGGGATTCGGATGTGGCTAAGTGTGGGTCCAGGGTGATTCCGTAGGACACGGGTTAGTCCTCTGGCTAACGGTAGGGCAAGGTGTACTGTACGGTGACGGGCAAGTGCTTGGCCTCGGACTAGAGTGAGCACCTGGCGTTGGTCTAGGGCCCGAGCTAGGGCTAGTGGGAGCGGTAGGTGTAGCGCTGGGGTAGGCATAGGGCAAGAGGTGGGTTACGGGGTAAACCTAGGAGTAGTCCTAGGGCCAGGAGTTGGAGCTGTGACTAGGGGTAGTGATGGAGGTTGGCCTATGGTTAGGGGTAGCTGTAGGGCCAGGTGTAGGGGTAGGACTAGAGGTAGTGCTAGGCGTAGGCCTAGGGCGAGAGGGAGTGCTCGGGGTAGGGTTAGGTGAAGTGCTAGTGGTTGGCAGAGGCACACAGGCAGTGTTAGGGTTAGGGCTCATGTTAGGCCTAGGATTAGTGGTAGTGGTAGGGGTTGGCCGAGGGTTAGGGGTAGGTGTCACGGGAAAACTCCGGTTAGTCCTAGGACTCGGAACAGGTGTAGGGCTGGTTTCGGGTGTGGCCAAGGGAAGGTCCAGGGTGATTTCGTGGGACACAGGTTAGTGTTCTGTCTAACGGTAGGGCAAGGTGTACTGGTCGGGGACGGGCAAATGCTAGGCCTCGGACTAGAGTGAGCACCTGGCGTTGGTCTAGGGCCCGAGCTAGGGCTAGTGGGAGCGGTAGGTGTAGCGCTGGGGTAGGCATAGGGCAAGAGGTGGGTGTCGGGGTAAACCTAGGAGGAGGCCTAGGGCCAGGAGTTGGAGCTGTGGCTGGGGGTAGGGATGAGGGTGGGCCTATGGGTAGGGGTAGCTGTAGGGCCAGCGGTAGGGGTAGGACTAGAGGTAGTGCTGGGCGTAAGCCTAGGGCGAGGTGTAGTTTTCGGGGTAGGATTAGGTGAAGGGCTAGTGGTTGGCAGAGGCACACGGGCAGTGTTGGGGTTAGGGCTCATGTTAGGCCTAGGATTAGTGGTAGTGGTAGTGGTTGGCCGAGGCCTAGGCGTAGGTGTCACAGAGGGCTCCGTTTAGTCCTAGGACTCCGAACAGGTGTAGGGCTCGATTCGGGTGTGGCTAAGGGTGGGTCCAGGGTGATTCCGTAGGACACGGGTTAGTGCTCTGGCTAACGGTCGGGCAAGGTGTACTGGTCGGCGACGGGCAAGTGCTAGGCTTCGGACTAGAATGAGCACTGGGCGTTGGTCTAAGGCCCGAGCTAGGGCTAGTGGGAGCGGTAGGCGTAGCGCTGGGGTAGGCATAGGGCAAGAGGTGTGTGTCGGGGTAAACCTAGGAGTAGGCATAGGGCCAGGAGTTGGAGCTGTGGCTAGGGGTAGTAATGGGGATGGGCCTGTGGGTAGGGTAGCTGTAGGGTCAGGGGTAGGGTTAGGACTAGAGGTAGTGCTAGGCGTAGGCCTAGGGCGAGGGGGAGTGCACGGGGTAGGGTTAGGTGAAGAACTAGTGGTTGGCAGAAGCCTACGGGCATTGTTAGTGTTAGGGCTCATGTTAGGCCTAAAATAGTGGTAGTGGTAGGGGTTGGCCGAGGGCTAGGGTTAGGTGTCACGGGAGGGCTCCGTTTTGTCCTAGGACTGGGAACATGTGTAGGGCTGGATTCGAGTGTGGCTAGGGTGGGTCCAGGGTGATTCCGTAGGACACGGGTTAGTGCTCTGGCTAACGGTATGGCAAGGTGTACTGGTCGGGGACTGGCAAATGCTAGGCCTCGGACTAGAGTGAGCACTGGGCGTTGGTCTAGAGCCCGAGCTAGGGCTAGTGGGAGCGGTAGGCGTGGCGCTGGGGAAGGCATAGGGCAAGAAGTGGGTGTCGGGGTAAACCCAGGAGTAGGCCTAGGGCCAGGAGTTTGAGCTGTGGCTAGGAGTAGGGATGGGGGTGGGCCTATGGTTAGGGGTAGCTGTAGGGCCAGGGGTAGGGGTAGGACTAGAGGTAGTGCTAGGCGTAGGCCTAGGGCGAGGGGGAGTGCTCGGGGTAGGGTTAGGTGAAGTGCTAGTGCTTGGCAGAGGCCCACGGGCAGTGTTAGTGTTAGGGCTCATGTTAGGCCTAGGATTAGTGGTAGTGGTAGGGGTTGGCCGAGGGCTAGGGGTAGGGGTCACTGGATGTCTCCGTTTAGTCCTAGGACTTGAAACAGGTGTAGGACTTGATTCGGGTGTGGCTTATGGTGGGTCCAGGGAGATTCCGTAGGACACGGGTTAGTGCTCTGGCTAACGGTAGGGCAAGGTGTACTGGTCGGTGACGGGCAAGTGGTAGGCCTCGAATTAGAGTGAGCACTGGGCGTTGTTCTAGGTCCCGAGCTAGGGCTAGTAGGAGCGGTAGGCGTAGCGCTGGGGTAGGCATAGGGCAAGAGGTGGGTGTCGGTGTAAACCTAGGAGTAGGCCTAGGGCCAGGAGTTGGAGCTGTGGCTAGGGGTAGGGATGGGGGTGGGCCTATGGGTAGGGGTAGCTGTAGTGCCAGGGGTAAGGGTAGGACTAGAGGTAGTGCTAGGCGTAAGCCT
Organism: Rhinolophus hipposideros; assembly: GCF_964194185.1. Taxonomy (NCBI): domain Eukaryota; kingdom Metazoa; phylum Chordata; class Mammalia; order Chiroptera; family Rhinolophidae; genus Rhinolophus; species Rhinolophus hipposideros. Next base: position 759,118 of record NW_027668998.1, read on the forward strand.
AGGGCGAGGTGTAGTGCTCGGGGTAGGATTAGGTGAAGGGCTAGTGGTTGGCAGAGGCACACGGGCAGTGTTAGGGTTAGGGCTCATGTTAGGCCTAGGATTAGTGGTAGTGGTAGGGGTTGGCCGAGGGCTAGGGATACGGGTCACGGGATGTCTCCGTTTATCCTAGGACTTGAAACAGTTGTAGGGCTGGATTCGGGAGTGGCTAAGGGTGGGACCAGTGAGATTCCGTAGGACACGGGTTAGTGCTCTGGGTAATGGTAGGGCAAGGTGTACTGGTCTGAGATGGGCAAATGCTAGGCTTCGGACTAGAGTGAGCACTGGGCGTTGGTCTAGGGCCCGAGCTAGGGCTAGTGGGAGCGGTAGGCGTAGCGCTGGAGTAGGCATAGGGCAAGAGGTGGGTGTCGGGGTAAACGTAGGAGTAGGCCTAGGGCCAGGAGGTGGAGCTGTGGCTAGGGGTAGGGATTGGAGTGGGCTATGGTTAGGGGTAGCTGTAGGGCCCGGTGTAGGGGTAGGACTAGAGGTAGTGCTAGGCGTAAGCCTAGCGCGAGGGGGAGTGCTCGGGGTAGGGTTAGGTGAAGGGCTAGTGGTGGCAGAGGCCCACGGGCAGTGTTATTGTTAGGGCTCATGTTAGGCCTAGGATTAGTGGTAGTGGTAGGGGTTGGCCGAGGGCTAGGTGTAGGTGTCAAGGGAGGGCTCCGTTAAGTCCTAGGACTCGGAACAGGTGTAGGGCTGGATTCGGGTGTGGCTAAGGGTGGGTCCAGGTTGATTTCGTGGGACACAGGTTAGTGTTTTGGCTAACGGTAGGGCAAGGTGTACCGGTCGGCGACGGGCAAGTGCTAGGCCTCGGACTAGAGTGAGCACTGGGCGTTGGTCTAGAGCCCGAACTAGGGCTACTGGGAGCGGTAGGCGTAGCGCTGGGGTAGGCATAGGGCAAGAGGTGGGTGTCGGGGTAAACCTAGGAGTAGTCCTAGGGCCAGGAGTTGGAGCTGTGGCTAGGGGTAGTGATGGGGGTGGGCCTATGGTTAGGGGTAGCTGTAGGGCCAGGGGAAAGGTAGGACTAGAGGTAGTGCTAGGCGTAGGCCTAGGGCGAGGGGGAGTGCTCGGGGTAGGGTTAGGTGAAGGGCTAGTGGTTGGCAGAGGCCTACGGGCAGTGTTAGTGTTAGGGCTCATGTTAGGCCTAGAATTAGTTGTAGTGGTAGGGGTTGGCCGAGGGCTAGGGGCAGGTGTCACGGTAGGGCTCCGGTTAGTCCTAGGAGTTGAAACAGGTGTAGGGCTGGATTCGGGTGTGGCTAAGTGTGGGTCCAGGGTGATTCCGTAGGACACGGGTTAGTCCTCTGGCTAACGGTAGGGCAAGGTGTACTGTACGGTGACGGGCAAGTGCTAGGCCTCGGACTAGAGTGAGCACCTGGCGTTGGACTAGGGCCCGAGCTAGGGCTAGTGGGAGCGGTAGGTGTAGCGCTGGGGTAGGCATAGGGCAAGAGGTGGGTGACGGGGTAAACCTAGGAGTAGTCCTAGGGCCAGGAGTTGGAGCTGTGACTAGGGGTAGTGATGGAGGTTGGCCTATGGTTAGGGGTAGCTGTAGGGCCAGGTGTAGGGGTAGGACTAGAGGTAGTGCTAGGCGTAGGCCTAGGGCGAGAGGGAGTGCTCGGGGTAGGGTTAGGTGAAGTGCTAGTGGTTGGCAGAGGCACACAGGCAGTGTTAGTGTTAGGGCTCATGTTAGGCCTAGGATTAGTGGTAGTGGTAGGGGTTGGCCGAGGGTTAGGGGTAGGTGTCACGGGAAAACTCCGGTTAGTCCTAGGACTCGAAACAGGTGTAGGGCTGGTTTCGGGTGTGGCTAAGGGAAGGTCCAGGGTGATTTCGTGGGACACAGGTTAGTGTTCTGGCTAACGGTAGGGCAAGGTGTACTGGTCGGGGACGGGCAAATGCTAGGCTTCGGACTAGAGTGAGCACCTGGCGTTGGTCTAGGGCCCGAGCTAGGGCTAGTGGGAGCGGTAGGTGTAGCGCTGGGGTAGGCATAGGGCAAGAGGTGGGTGTCGGGGTAAACCTAGGAGTAGGCCTAGGGCCAGGAGTTGGAGCTGTGGCTAGGGGTAAAGATGGGGGTGTGCCTATGGTTAGGTGTAGCTGTAGGGCCAGGGGTAGGGGTAGGACTAGAGGTAGTGCTAGGCGTAGGCCTAGGGCGAGGGGGAGTGCTCGGGGTAGGGTGAGTTGAAGGGCTAGTGGTTGGCATAGGCCCACGGGCAGTGTTAGTTTTAGGGCTCATGTTAGGCCTAGGATTAGTGGTAGTGGTAGAGGTTGGCCGAGGGCTAGGGGTAGGAGTCACGGGAGGGCTCCGTTTAGTCCTAGGACTCGGAAAAGGTGTAGGGCTGGATTCGGGTGTGGCTAAGGGTGGGTCCAGGGTGATTCCGTAGGACACGGGTTAGTCCTCTGGCTAACGGTAGGGCAAGGTGTACTGGTCGGGGACGAGCAAATGCTAGGCTTCGGACTAGAGTGAGCACTGGGCGTTGGTCTAGGCCGAGCTAGAACTAGTGGCAGCGGTAGGTGTAGCGCTGGGGTAGGCATAGGGCAAGAGGTGGGTGTTGGGGTAAAACTAGGAGTAGGCCTAGGGCCAGGAGTTGGAGCTGTGACTAGGGGTAGGGATGGGGGTGGGCCTATGGTTAGTTGTAGCTGTAGGGCCAGGGGTAGGGGTAGGACTAGAGGTAGTGCTAAGCGTAGGCCTAGGGCGAGGGGGAGTGCTCGGGGTAGGGTTAGGTGAAGGGCTAGTGGTTGGCAGAGGCCCACGGGAAGTGTTAGTGTTAGGGTTCATGTTAGGCCTAGGATTAGTGGTAGTGGTAGGGGTTGGCCGAGGGCTAGGGGTAGGTGTCAAGGGAGGGCTCCGTTTAGTCCTAGGACTCGGAACAGGTGTAGGGCTGGATTCGGGTGTGCCTAAGTGTGGGTCCAGGGTGATTCCGTAGGACACGGGTTAGTCCTCTGGCTAACGGTAGGGCAAGGTGTACTGGTCGGTGACGGGTAAGTGCTAGGCCTCGGACTAGAGTGAGCACCTGGCGTTGGTCTAGGGCCCGAGCTAGGGCTAGTGGGAGCGGTAGGTGTAGCGCTGGGGTAGGCATAGGGCAAGAGGTGGGTGACGGGGTAAACCTAGGAGTAGTCCTAGGGCCAGGAGTTGGAGCTGTGACTAGGGGTAGTGATGGAGGTTGGCCTATGGTTAGGGGTAGCTGTAGGGCCAGGTGTAGGGGTAGGACTAGAGGTAGTGCTAGGCGTAGGCCTAGGGCGAGAGGGAGTGCTCGGGGTAGGGTTAGGTGAATTGCTAGTGGTTGGCAGAGGCACACAGGCAGTGTTAGGGTTAGGGCTCATGTTAGGCCTAGGATTAGTGGTAGTGGTAGGGGTTGGCCGAGGGTTAGGGGTAGGTGTCACGGGAAAACTCCGGTTAGTCCTAGGACTCGAAACAGGTGTAGGGCTGGTTTCGGGTGTGGCTAAGGGAAGGTCCAGGGTGATTCCGTAGGACATGGGTTAGTCCTCTGGCTAACGGTAGGGCAAGGTGTACTGGTCGGTGACGGGCAAGTGCTAGGCCTAGGACTAGAGTGAGCACCTGGCGTTGGTCTAGGGCCCGAGCTAGGGCTAGTGGGAGCGGTAGGTGTAGCCCTGGGGTAGGCATAGGGCAAGAGGTGGGTGTCGGGGTAAACCTAGGAGTAGTCCTAGGGCCAGGAGTTGGAGCTGTGGCTAGGGGTAGTGATGGGGGTGGGCCTATGGTTAGGGGTAGCTGAAAGGCCAGGTGTAGGGGTAAGACTAGAGGCAGTGCTAGGCGTAGGCCTAGGGCGAGGGGGAGTGCTCGGGGTAGGGTTAGGTGAAGTTCTAGTGGTTGGCAGAGGCCCATGGTCAGTGTTAGTGTTAGGTCTCATGTTAGGCCTAGGATTAGTGGTAGTGGTAGGGGTTGGCCGAGGGTTAGGGGTAGGTGTCAAGGGAGGGCTCCGGTTAGTCCTAGGACTCGGAACAGGTGTAGGGCTGGATTCGGGTGTGGCTAAGGGTGGGTACAGGGTGATTTCGTGGGACACAGGTTAGTGTTCTGGCTAACGGTAGGGCAAGGAGTACAGGTCGGCGACGGGCAAGTGCTAGGCCTCGGATTAGAGTGAGCACTGGGCGTTGGTCTAGGACTTGAGCTAGGGCTAGTGGGAGCGGTAGGCGTAGCGCTGGGGTAGGCATAGGGCAAGAGGTGGGTGTCGGGGCAAACCTAGGAGTAGGCCTAGGGCCAGGAGTTGGAACTGTGGCTAGGGGTAGGGATGGGGATGTGCCTATGGGTAGGGGTAGCTGTAGGGCCAGGGGAGGGGTAGGACTAGAGGTAGTGCTAGGCGTAGGCCTAGGGCGAGGGTGAGTGCTCGGGGTAGGGTTAGGTGAAGGGCTATTGGTTGCCAGAGGCCTACGGGCAGGGTTAGTGTTAGGGCTCATGTTAGGCCTAGAATTAGTTGTAGTGGTAAAGGTTGGCCGAGGGCTAGGGGCAGGTGTCACGGGAGGGCTCCGGTTAGTCCTAGGACTTGAAACAGGTGTAGGGCGGGATTCGGATGTGGCTAAGTGTGGGTCCAGGGTGATTCCGTAGGACACGGGTTAGTCCTCTGGCTAACGGTAGGGCAAGGTGTACTGTACGGTGACGGGCAAGTGCTTGGCCTCGGACTAGAGTGAGCACCTGGCGTTGGTCTAGGGCCCGAGCTAGGGCTAGTGGGAGCGGTAGGTGTAGCGCTGGGGTAGGCATAGGGCAAGAGGTGGGTTACGGGGTAAACCTAGGAGTAGTCCTAGGGCCAGGAGTTGGAGCTGTGACTAGGGGTAGTGATGGAGGTTGGCCTATGGTTAGGGGTAGCTGTAGGGCCAGGTGTAGGGGTAGGACTAGAGGTAGTGCTAGGCGTAGGCCTAGGGCGAGAGGGAGTGCTCGGGGTAGGGTTAGGTGAAGTGCTAGTGGTTGGCAGAGGCACACAGGCAGTGTTAGGGTTAGGGCTCATGTTAGGCCTAGGATTAGTGGTAGTGGTAGGGGTTGGCCGAGGGTTAGGGGTAGGTGTCACGGGAAAACTCCGGTTAGTCCTAGGACTCGGAACAGGTGTAGGGCTGGTTTCGGGTGTGGCCAAGGGAAGGTCCAGGGTGATTTCGTGGGACACAGGTTAGTGTTCTGTCTAACGGTAGGGCAAGGTGTACTGGTCGGGGACGGGCAAATGCTAGGCCTCGGACTAGAGTGAGCACCTGGCGTTGGTCTAGGGCCCGAGCTAGGGCTAGTGGGAGCGGTAGGTGTAGCGCTGGGGTAGGCATAGGGCAAGAGGTGGGTGACGGGGTAAACCTAGGAGTAGTCCTAGGGCCAGGAGTTGGAGCTGTGACTAGGGGTAGTGATGGAGGTTGGCCTATGGTTAGGGGTAGCTGTAGGGCCAGGTGTAGGGGTAGGACTAGAGGTAGTGCTAGGCGTAGGCCTAGGGCGAGAGGGAGTGCTCGGGGTAGGGTTAGGTGAATTGCTAGTGGTTGGCAGAGGCACACAGGCAGTGTTAGGGTTAGGGCTCATGTTAGGCCTAGGATTAGTGGTAGTGGTAGGGGTTGGCCGAGGGTTAGGGGTAGGTGTCACGGGAAATCTCCGGTTAGTCCTAGGACTCGAAACAGGTGTAGGGCTGGTTTCGGGTGTGGCTAAGGGAAGGTCCAGGGTGATTCCGTAGGACATGGGTTAGTCCTCTGGCTAACGGTAGGGCAAGGTGTACTGGTCGGTGACGGGCAAGTGCTAGGCCTAGGACTAGAGTGAGCACCTGGCGTTGGTCTAGGGCCCGAGCTAGGGCTAGTGGGAGCGGTAGGTGTAGCCCTGGGGTAGGCATAGGGCAAGAGGTGGGTGTCGGGGTAAACCTAGGAGTAGTCCTAGGGCCAGGAGTTGGAGCTGTGGCTAGGGGTAGTGATGGGGGTGGGCCTATGGTTAGGGGTAGCTGAAAGGCCAGGTGTAGGGGTAAGACTAGAGGCAGTGCTAGGCGTAGGCCTAGGGCGAGGGGGAGTGCTCGGGGTAGGGTTAGGTGAAGTTCTAGTGGTTGGCAGAGGCCCATGGTCAGTGTTAGTGTTAGGTCTCATGTTAGGCCTAGGATTAGTGGTAGTGGTAGGGGTTGGCCGAGGGTTAGGGGTAGGTGTCAAGGGAGGGCTCCGGTTAGTCCTAGGACTCGGAACAGGTGTAGGGCTGGATTCGGGTGTGGCTAAGGGTGGGTACAGGGTGATTTCGTGGGACACAGGTTAGTGTTCTGGCTAACGGTAGGGCAAGGAGTACAGGTCGGCGACGGGCAAGTGCTAGGCCTCGGATTAGAGTGAGCACTGGGCGTTGGTCTAGGACTTGAGCTAGGGCTAGTGGGAGCGGTAGGCGTAGCGCTGGGGTAGGCATAGGGCAAGAGGTGGGTGTCGGGGCAAACCTAGGAGTAGGCCTAGGGCCAGGAGTTGGAACTGTGGCTAGGGGTAGGGATGGGGATGTGCCTATGGGTAGGGGTAGCTGTAGGGCCAGGGGAGGGGTAGGACTAGAGGTAGTGCTAGGCGTAGGCCTAGGGCGAGGGGGAGTGCTCGGGGTAGGGTTAGGTGAAGGGCTATTGGTTGCCAGAGGCCTACGGGCAGGGTTAGTGTTAGGGCTCATGTTAGGCCTAGAATTAGTTGTAGTGGTAAAGGTTGGCCGAGGGCTAGGGGCAGGTGTCACGGGAGGGCTCCGGTTAGTCCTAGGACTTGAAACAGGTGTAGGGCGGGATTCGGATGTGGCTAAGTGTGGGTCCAGGGTGATTCCGTAGGACACGGGTTAGTCCTCTGGCTAACGGTAGGGCAAGGTGTACTGTACGGTGACGGGCAAGTGCTTGGCCTCGGACTAGAGTGAGCACCTGGCGTTGGTCTAGGGCCCGAGCTAGGGCTAGTGGGAGCGGTAGGTGTAGCGCTGGGGTAGGCATAGGGCAAGAGGTGGGTTACGGGGTAAACCTAGGAGTAGTCCTAGGGCCAGGAGTTGGAGCTGTGACTAGGGGTAGTGATGGAGGTTGGCCTATGGTTAGGGGTAGCTGTAGGGCCAGGTGTAGGGGTAGGACTAGAGGTAGTGCTAGGCGTAGGCCTAGGGCGAGAGGGAGTGCTCGGGGTAGGGTTAGGTGAAGTGCTAGTGGTTGGCAGAGGCACACAGGCAGTGTTAGGGTTAGGGCTCATGTTAGGCCTAGGATTAGTGGTAGTGGTAGGGGTTGGCCGAGGGTTAGGGGTAGGTGTCACGGGAAAACTCCGGTTAGTCCTAGGACTCGGAACAGGTGTAGGGCTGGTTTCGGGTGTGGCCAAGGGAAGGTCCAGGGTGATTTCGTGGGACACAGGTTAGTGTTCTGTCTAACGGTAGGGCAAGGTGTACTGGTCGGGGACGGGCAAATGCTAGGCCTCGGACTAGAGTGAGCACCTGGCGTTGGTCTAGGGCCCGAGCTAGGGCTAGTGGGAGCGGTAGGTGTAGCGCTGGGGTAGGCATAGGGCAAGAGGTGGGTGACGGGGTAAACCTAGGAGTAGTCCTAGGGCCAGGAGTTGGAGCTGTGACTAGGGGTAGTGATGGAGGTTGGCCTATGGTTAGGGGTAGCTGTAGGGCCAGGTGTAGGGGTAGGACTAGAGGTAGTGCTAGGCGTAGGCCTAGGGCGAGAGGGAGTGCTCGGGGTAGGGTTAGGTGAATTGCTAGTGGTTGGCAGAGGCACACAGGCAGTGTTAGGGTTAGGGCTCATGTTAGGCCTAGGATTAGTGGTAGTGGTAGGGGTTGGCCGAGGGTTAGGGGTAGGTGTCACGGGAAAACTCCGGTTAGTCCTAGGACTCGAAACAGGTGTAGGGCTGGTTTCGGGTGTGGCTAAGGGAAGGTCCAGGGTGATTCCGTAGGACATGGGTTAGTCCTCTGGCTAACGGTAGGGCAAGGTGTACTGGTCGGTGACGGGCAAGTGCTAGGCCTAGGACTAGAGTGAGCACCTGGCGTTGGTCTAGGGCCCGAGCTAGGGCTAGTGGGAGCGGTAGGTGTAGCCCTGGGGTAGGCATAGGGCAAGAGGTGGGTGTCGGGGTAAACCTAGGAGTAGTCCTAGGGCCAGGAGTTGGAGCTGTGGCTAGGGGTAGTGATGGGGGTGGGCCTATGGTTAGGGGTAGCTGAAAGGCCAGGTGTAGGGGTAAGACTAGAGGCAGTGCTAGGCGTAGGCCTAGGGCGAGGGGGAGTGCTCGGGGTAGGGTTAGGTGAAGTTCTAGTGGTTGGCAGAGGCCCATGGTCAGTGTTAGTGTTAGGTCTCATGTTAGGCCTAGGATTAGTGGTAGTGGTAGGGGTTGGCCGAGGGTTAGGGGTAGGTGTCAAGGGAGGGCTCCGGTTAGTCCTAGGACTCGGAACAGGTGTAGGGCTGGATTCGGGTGTGGCTAAGGGTGGGTACAGGGTGATTTCGTGGGACACAGGTTAGTGTTCTGGCTAACGGTAGGGCAAGGAGTACAGGTCGGCGACGGGCAAGTGCTAGGCCTCGGATTAGAGTGAGCACTGGGCGTTGGTCTAGGACTTGAGCTAGGGCTAGTGGGAGCGGTAGGCGTAGCGCTGGGGTAGGCATAGGGCAAGAGGTGGGTGTCGGGGCAAACCTAGGAGTAGGCCTAGGGCCAGGAGTTGGAACTGTGGCTAGGGGTAGGGATGGGGATGTGCCTATGGGTAGGGGTAGCTGTAGGGCCAGGGGAGGGGTAGGACTAGAGGTAGTGCTAGGCGTAGGCCTAGGGCGAGGGGGAGTGCTCGGGGTAGGGTTAGGTGAAGGGCTATTGGTTGCCAGAGGCCTACGGGCAGGGTTAGTGTTAGGGCTCATGTTAGGCCTAGAATTAGTTGTAGTGGTAAAGGTTGGCCGAGGGCTAGGGGCAGGTGTCACGGGAGGGCTCCGGTTAGTCCTAGGACTTGAAACAGGTGTAGGGCGGGATTCGGATGTGGCTAAGTGTGGGTCCAGGGTGATTCCGTAGGACACGGGTTAGTCCTCTGGCTAACGGTAGGGCAAGGTGTACTGTACGGTGACGGGCAAGTGCTTGGCCTCGGACTAGAGTGAGCACCTGGCGTTGGTCTAGGGCCCGAGCTAGGGCTAGTGGGAGCGGTAGGTGTAGCGCTGGGGTAGGCATAGGGCAAGAGGTGGGTTACGGGGTAAACCTAGGAGTAGTCCTAGGGCCAGGAGTTGGAGCTGTGACTAGGGGTAGTGATGGAGGTTGGCCTATGGTTAGGGGTAGCTGTAGGGCCAGGTGTAGGGGTAGGACTAGAGGTAGTGCTAGGCGTAGGCCTAGGGCGAGAGGGAGTGCTCGGGGTAGGGTTAGGTGAAGTGCTAGTGGTTGGCAGAGGCACACAGGCAGTGTTAGGGTTAGGGCTCATGTTAGGCCTAGGATTAGTGGTAGTGGTAGGGGTTGGCCGAGGGTTAGGGGTAGGTGTCACGGGAAAACTCCGGTTAGTCCTAGGACTCGGAACAGGTGTAGGGCTGGTTTCGGGTGTGGCCAAGGGAAGGTCCAGGGTGATTTCGTGGGACACAGGTTAGTGTTCTGTCTAACGGTAGGGCAAGGTGTACTGGTCGGGGACGGGCAAATGCTAGGCCTCGGACTAGAGTGAGCACCTGGCGTTGGTCTAGGGCCCGAGCTAGGGCTAGTGGGAGCGGTAGGTGTAGCGCTGGGGTAGGCATAGGGCAAGAGGTGGGTGACGGGGTAAACCTAGGAGTAGTCCTAGGGCCAGGAGTTGGAGCTGTGACTAGGGGTAGTGATGGAGGTTGGCCTATGGTTAGGGGTAGCTGTAGGGCCAGGTGTAGGGGTAGGACTAGAGGTAGTGCTAGGCGTAGGCCTAGGGCGAGAGGGAGTGCTCGGGGTAGGGTTAGGTGAATTGCTAGTGGTTGGCAGAGGCACACAGGCAGTGTTAGGGTTAGGGCTCATGTTAGGCCTAGGATTAGTGGTAGTGGTAGGGGTTGGCCGAGGGTTAGGGGTAGGTGTCACGGGAAAACTCCGGTTAGTCCTAGGACTCGAAACAGGTGTAGGGCTGGTTTCGGGTGTGGCTAAGGGAAGGTCCAGGGTGATTCCGTAGGACATGGGTTAGTCCTCTGGCTAACGGTAGGGCAAGGTGTACTGGTCGGTGACGGGCAAGTGCTAGGCCTAGGACTAGAGTGAGCACCTGGCGTTGGTCTAGGGCCCGAGCTAGGGCTAGTGGGAGCGGTAGGTGTAGCCCTGGGGTAGGCATAGGGCAAGAGGTGGGTGTCGGGGTAAACCTAGGAGTAGTCCTAGGGCCAGGAGTTGGAGCTGTGGCTAGGGGTAGTGATGGGGGTGGGCCTATGGTTAGGGGTAGCTGAAAGGCCAGGTGTAGGGGTAAGACTAGAGGCAGTGCTAGGCGTAGGCCTAGGGCGAGGGGGAGTGCTCGGGGTAGGGTTAGGTGAAGTTCTAGTGGTTGGCAGAGGCCCACGGGCAGTGTTAGTTTTAGGGCTCATGTTAGGCCTAGGATTAGTGGTAGTGGTAGGGGTTGGCCGAGGGTTAGGGGTAGGTGTCACGGGAAAACTCCGGTTAGTCCTAGGACTCGAAACAGGTGTAGGGCTGGTTTCGGGTGTGGCTAAGGGAAGGTCCAGGGTGATTTCGTGGGACACAGGTTAGTGTTCTGGCTAACGGTAGGGCAAGGTGTACTGGTCGGGGACGGGCAAATGCTAGGCTTCGGACTAGAGTGAGCACCTGGCGTTGGTCTAGGGCCCGAGCTAGGGCTAGTGGGAGCGGTAGGTGTAGCGCTGGGGTAGGCATAGGGCAAGAGGTGGGTGTCGGGGTAAACCTAGGAGTAGTCCTAGGGCCAGGAGTTGGAGCTGTGGCTACGGGTAGGGATGGGGGTGGGCCTGTGGTTAGTTGTAGCTGCAGGGCCAGGGGTAGGGGTAGGACTAGATGTAGTGCTAGGCGTAGGCCTAGGGCGAGGGGGAGTGCTCGGGGTAGGGTTAGTTGAAGGGCTAGTTGTTGGCAGAGGCCCCCGGACACTGTTAGTGTTAGGGCTCATGTTAGGCCTAGGATTAGTGGTAGTGGTAGGGGTTGGCCGAGGGCTAGGGGTAGGTGTCAAGGGAGGGCTGCGTTTAGTCCTAGGACTCGGAACAGGTGTAGGGCTGGATTCGGGTGTGCCTAAGTGTGGGTCCAGGGTGATTCCGTAGGACACGGGTTAGTCCTCTGGCTAACGGTAGGGCAAGGTGTACTGGTCGGTGACGGGCAAGTGCTAGGCCTAGGACTAGAGTGAGCACCTGGCGTTGGTCTAGGGCCCGAGCTAGGGCTAGTGGGAGCGGTAGGTGTAGCCCTGGGGTAGGCATAGGGCAAGAGGTGGGTGTCGGGGTAAACCTAGGAGTAGTCCTAGGGCCAGGAGTTGGAGCTGTGGCTAGGGGTAGTGATGGGGGTGGGCCTATGGTTAGGGGTAGCTGAAAGGCCAGGTGTAGGGGTAAGACTAGAGGCAGTGCTAGGCGTAGGCCTAGGGCGAGTGGGAGTGCTCGGGGTAGGGTTAGGTGAAGTTCTAGTGGTTGGCAGAGGCCCACGGTCAGTGTTAGTGTTAGGTCTCATGTTAGGCCTAGGATTAGTGGTAGTGGTAGGGGTTGGCCGAGGGTTAGGGGTAGGTGTCAAGGGAGGGCTCCGGTTAGTCCTAGGACTCGGAACAGGTGTAGGGCTGGATTCGGGTGTGGCTAAGGGTGGGTACAGGGTGATTTCGTGGGACACAGGTTAGTGTTCTGGCTAACGGTAGGGCAAGGAGTAAGGGCGGCGATGGGCAAGTGCTAGGCCTCGGATTAGAGTGAGCACTGGGCGTTGGTCTAGGACTTGAGCTAGGGCTAGTGGGAGCGGTAGGCGTAGCGCTGGGGTAGGCATAGGGCAAGAGGTGGGTGTCGGGGCAAACCTAGGAGTAGGCCTAGGGCCAGGAGTTGGAACTGTGGCTAGGGGTAGGGATGGGGATGTGCCTATGGGTAGGGGTAGCTGTAGGGCCAGGGGAGGGGTAGGACTAGAGGTAGTGCTAGGCGTAGGCCTAGGGCGAGGGGGAGTGCTCGGGGTAGGGTTAGGTGAATGGCTATTGGTTGCCAGAGGCCTACGGGCAGGGTTAGTGTTAGGGCTCATGTTAGGCCTAGAATTAGTTGTAGTGGTAGGGGTTGGCCGAGGGCTAGAGGCAGGTGTCACGGGAGGGCTCCGGTTAGTCCTAGGACTTGAAACAGGTGTAGGGCGGGATTCGGGTGTGGCTAAGTGTGGGTCCAGGGTGATTCCGTAGGACACGGGTTAGTCCTCTGGCTAACGGTAGGGCAAGGTGTACTGTACGGTGACGGGCAAGTGCTAGGCCTCGGACTAGAGTGAGCACCTGGCGTTGGTCTAGGGCCCGAGCTAGGGCTAGTGGGAGCGGTAGGTGTAGCGCTGGGGTAGGCATAGGGCAAGAGATGGGTGACGGGGTAAACCTAGGAGTAGTCCTAGGGCCAGGAGTTGGAGCTGTGACTAGGGGTAGTGATGGAGGTTGGCCTATGGTTAGGGGTAGCTGTAGGGCCAGGTGTAGGGGTAGGACTAGAGGTAGTGCTAGGCGTAGGCCTAGGGCGAGAGGGAGTGCTCGGGGTAGGGTTAGGTGAAGTGCTAGTGGTTGGCAGAGGCACACAGGCAGTGTTAGGGTTAGGGCTCATGTTAGGCCTAGGATTAGTGGTAGTGGTAGGGGTTGGCCGAGGGTTAGGGGTAGGTGTCACGGGAAAAATCCGGTTAGTCCTAGGACTCGGAACAGGTGTAGGGCTGGTTTCGGGTGTGGCCAAGGGAAGGTCCAGGGTGATTTCGTGGGACACAGGTTAGTGTTCTGTCTAACGGTAGGGCAAGGTGTACTGGTCGGGGACGGGCAAATGCTAGGCTTCGGACTAGAGTGAGCACCTGGCGTTGGTCTAGGGCCCGAGCTAGGGCTAGTGGGAGCGGTAGGTGTAGCGCTGGGGTAGGCATAGGGCAAGAGGTGGGTGTCGGGGTAAACCTAGGAGTAGTCCTAGGGCCAGGAGTTGGAGCTGTGGCTAGGCGTAGGGATGGGGGTGGGCCTATGGTTAGTTGTAGCTGTAGGGCCAGGGGTAGGGGTAGGACTAGAGGTAGTGCTAGGCGTAGGCCTAGGGCGAGGGGGAGTGCTCGGGGTAGTGTTAGGTGAAGTGCTAGTGGTTGGCCTAGGCCCACGGGCAGTGTTAGTGTTAGGGCTCATGTTAGGCCTAGGATTAGTGGTAGTGGTAGGGGTTGGCCGAGGGCTAGGGGTAGGTGTCACGGGAGGGCTCCGTTTAGTCCTAAGACTCCGAACAGATGTAGGGTTGGATTCGGGTGTGGCTAAGGGTGGGTCCAGGGTGATTCCGTAGGACACTAGTTAGTGCTCTGGCTAACGGTAGGGCAAGGTGTACTGGTCAGCAACGGGCAAGTGCTAGGCCTCAGACTAGAGTGAGCACTGGGCGTTGGTCTAGGCCGAGCTAGAACTAGTGGCAGCGGTAGGTGTAGCGCTGGGGTAGGCATAGGGCAAGAGGTGGGTGACGGGGTAAACCTAGGAGTAGTCCTAGGGCCAGGAGTTGGAGCTGTGACTAGGGGTAGTGATGGAGGTTGGCCTATGGTTAGGGGTAGCTGTAGGGCCAGGTGTAGGGGTAGGACTAGAGGTAGTGCTAGGCGTAGGCCTAGGGCGAGAGGGAGTGCTCGGGGTAGGGTTAGGTGAATTGCTAGTGGTTGGCAGAGGCACACAGGCAGTGTTAGGGTTAGGGCTCATGTTAGGCCTAGGATTAGTGGTAGTGGTAGGGGTTGGCCGAGGGTTAGGGGTAGGTGTCACGGGAAAACTCCGGTTAGTCCTAGGACTCGAAACAGGTGTAGGGCTGGTTTCGGGTGTGGCTAAGGGAAGGTCCAGGGTGATTCCGTAGGACATGGGTTAGTCCTCTGGCTAACGGTAGGGCAAGGTGTACTGGTCGGTGACGGGCAAGTGCTAGGCCTAGGACTAGAGTGAGCACCTGGCGTTGGTCTAGGGCCCGAGCTAGGGCTAGTGGGAGCGGTAGGTGTAGCCCTGGGGTAGGCATAGGGCAAGAGGTGGGTGTCGGGGTAAACCTAGGAGTAGTCCTAGGGCCAGGAGTTGGAGCTGTGGCTAGGGGTAGTGATGGGGGTGGGCCTATGGTTAGGGGTAGCTGAAAGGCCAGGTGTAGGGGTAAGACTAGAGGCAGTGCTAGGCGTAGGCCTAGGGCGAGGGGGAGTGCTCGGGGTAGGGTTAGGTGAAGTTCTAGTGGTTGGCAGAGGCCCATGGTCAGTGTTAGTGTTAGGTCTCATGTTAGGCCTAGGATTAGTGGTAGTGGTAGGGGTTGGCCGAGGGTTAGGGGTAGGTGTCAAGGGAGGGCTCCGGTTAGTCCTAGGACTCGGAACAGGTGTAGGGCTGGATTCGGGTGTGGCTAAGGGTGGGTACAGGGTGATTTCGTGGGACACAGGTTAGTGTTCTGGCTAACGGTAGGGCAAGGAGTACAGGTCGGCGACGGGCAAGTGCTAGGCCTCGGATTAGAGTGAGCACTGGGCGTTGGTCTAGGACTTGAGCTAGGGCTAGTGGGAGCGGTAGGCGTAGCGCTGGGGTAGGCATAGGGCAAGAGGTGGGTGTCGGGGCAAACCTAGGAGTAGGCCTAGGGCCAGGAGTTGGAACTGTGGCTAGGGGTAGGGATGGGGATGTGCCTATGGGTAGGGGTAGCTGTAGGGCCAGGGGAGGGGTAGGACTAGAGGTAGTGCTAGGCGTAGGCCTAGGGCGAGGGGGAGTGCTCGGGGTAGGGTTAGGTGAAGGGCTATTGGTTGCCAGAGGCCTACGGGCAGGGTTAGTGTTAGGGCTCATGTTAGGCCTAGAATTAGTTGTAGTGGTAAAGGTTGGCCGAGGGCTAGGGGCAGGTGTCACGGGAGGGCTCCGGTTAGTCCTAGGACCTGAAACAGGTGTAGGGCGGGATTCGGATGTGGCTAAGTGTGGGTCCAGGGTGATTCCGTAGGACACGGGTTAGTCCTCTGGCTAACGGTAGGGCAAGGTGTACTGTACGGTGACGGGCAAGTGCTTGGCCTCGGACTAGAGTGAGCACCTGGCGTTGGTCTAGGGCCCGAGCTAGGGCTAGTGGGAGCGGTAGGTGTAGCGCTGGGGTAGGCATAGGGCAAGAGGTGGGTTACGGGGTAAACCTAGGAGTAGTCCTAGGGCCAGGAGTTGGAGCTGTGACTAGGGGTAGTGATGGAGGTTGGCCTATGGTTAGGGGTAGCTGTAGGGCCAGGTGTAGGGGTAGGACTAGAGGTAGTGCTAGGCGTAGGCCTAGGGCGAGAGGGAGTGCTCGGGGTAGGGTTAGGTGAAGTGCTAGTGGTTGGCAGAGGCACACAGGCAGTGTTAGGGTTAGGGCTCATGTTAGGCCTAGGATTAGTGGTAGTGGTAGGGGTTGGCCGAGGGTTAGGGGTAGGTGTCACGGGAAAACTCCGGTTAGTCCTAGGACTCGGAACAGGTGTAGGGCTGGTTTCGGGTGTGGCCAAGGGAAGGTCCAGGGTGATTTCGTGGGACACAGGTTAGTGTTCTGTCTAACGGTAGGGCAAGGTGTACTGGTCGGGGACGGGCAAATGCTAGGCCTCGGACTAGAGTGAGCACCTGGCGTTGGTCTAGGGCCCGAGCTAGGGCTAGTGGGAGCGGTAGGTGTAGCGCTGGGGTAGGCATAGGGCAAGAGGTGGGTGACGGGGTAAACCTAGGAGTAGTCCTAGGGCCAGGAGTTGGAGCTGTGACTAGGGGTAGTGATGGAGGTTGGCCTATGGTTAGGGGTAGCTGTAGGGCCAGGTGTAGGGGTAGGACTAGAGGTAGTGCTAGGCGTAGGCCTAGGGCGAGAGGGAGTGCTCGGGGTAGGGTTAGGTGAATTGCTAGTGGTTGGCAGAGGCACACAGGCAGTGTTAGGGTTAGGGCTCATGTTAGGCCTAGGATTAGTGGTAGTGGTAGGGGTTGGCCGAGGGTTAGGGGTAGGTGTCACGGGAAAACTCCGGTTAGTCCTAGGACTCGAAACAGGTGTAGGGCTGGTTTCGGGTGTGGCTAAGGGAAGGTCCAGGGTGATTCCGTAGGACATGGGTTAGTCCTCTGGCTAACGGTAGGGCAAGGTGTACTGGTCGGTGACGGGCAAGTGCTAGGCCTAGGACTAGAGTGAGCACCTGGCGTTGGTCTAGGGCCCGAGCTAGGGCTAGTGGGAGCGGTAGGTGTAGCGCTGGGGTAGGCATAGGGCAAGAGGTGGGTGTCGGGGTAAACCTAGGAGTAGTCCTAGGGCCAGGAGTTGGAGCTGTGGCTACGGGTAGGGATGGGGGTGGGCCTGTGGTTAGTTGTAGCTGCAGGGCCAGGGGTAGGGGTAGGACTAGATGTAGTGCTAGGCGTAGGCCTAGGGCGAGGGGGAGTGCTCGGGGTAGGGTTAGTTGAAGGGCTAGTTGTTGGCAGAGGCCCCCGGACACTGTTAGTGTTAGGGCTCATGTTAGGCCTAGGATTAGTGGTAGTGGTAGGGGTTGGCCGAGGGCTAGGGGTAGGTGTCAAGGGAGGGCTGCGTTTAGTCCTAGGACTCGGAACAGGTGTAGGGCTGGATTCGGGTGTTCCTAAGTGTGGGTCCAGGGTGATTCCGTAGGACACGGGTTAGTCCTCTGGCTAACGGTAGGGCAAGGTGTACTGGTCGGTGACGGGCAAGTGCTAGGCCTAGGACTAGAGTGAGCACCTGGCGTTGGTCTAGGGCCCGAGCTAGGGCTAGTGGGAGCGGTAGGTGTAGCCCTGGGGTAGGCATAGGGCAAGAGGTGGGTGTCGGGGTAAACCTAGGAGTAGTCCTAGGGCCAGGAGTTGGAGCTGTGGCTAGGGGTAGTGATGGGGGTGGGCCTATGGTTAGGGGTAGCTGAAAGGCCAGGTGTAGGGGTAAGACTAGAGGCAGTGCTAGGCGTAGGCCTAGGGCGAGTGGGAGTGCTCGGGGTAGGGTTAGGTGAAGTTCTAGTGGTTGGCAGAGGCCCACGGTCAGTGTTAGTGTTAGGTCTCATGTTAGGCCTAGGATTAGTGGTAGTGGTAGGGGTTGGCCGAGGGTTAGGGGTAGGTGTCAAGGGAGGGCTCCGGTTAGTCCTAGGACTCGGAACAGGTGTAGGGCTGGATTCGGGTGTGGCTAAGGGTGGGTACAGGGTGATTTCGTGGGACACAGGTTAGTGTTCTGGCTAACGGTAGGGCAAGGAGTAAGGGCGGCGATGGGCAAGTGCTAGGCCTCGGATTAGAGTGAGCACTGGGCGTTGGTCTAGGACTTGAGCTAGGGCTAGTGGGAGCGGTAGGCGTAGCGCTGGGGTAGGCATAGGGCAAGAGGTGGGTGTCGGGGCAAACCTAGGAGTAGGCCTAGGGCCAGGAGTTGGAACTGTGGCTAGGGGTAGGGATGGGGATGTGCCTATGGGTAGGGGTAGCTGTAGGGCCAGGGGAGGGGTAGGACTAGAGGTAGTGCTAGGCGTAGGCCTAGGGCGAGGGGGAGTGCTCGGGGTAGGGTTAGGTGAATGGCTATTGGTTGCCAGAGGCCTACGGGCAGGGTTAGTGTTAGGGCTCATGTTAGGCCTAGAATTAGTTGTAGTGGTAGGGGTTGGCCGAGGGCTAGGGGCAGGTGTCACGGGAGGGCTCCGGTTAGTCCTAGGACTTGAAACAGGTGTAGGGCGGGATTCGGGTGTGGCTAAGTGTGGGTCCAGGGTGATTCCGTAGGACACGGGTTAGTCCTCTGGCTAACGGTAGGGCAAGGTGTACTGTACGGTGACGGGCAAGTGCTAGGCCTCGGACTAGAGTGAGCACCTGGCGTTGGTCTAGGGCCCGAGCTAGGGCTAGTGGGAGCGGTAGGTGTAGCGCTGGGGTAGGCATAGGGCAAGAGATGGGTGACGGGGTAAACCTAGGAGTAGTCCTAGGGCCAGGAGTTGGAGCTGTGACTAGGGGTAGTGATGGAGGTTGGCCTATGGTTAGGGGTAGCTGTAGGGCCAGGTGTAGGGGTAGGACTAGAGGTAGTGCTAGGCGTAGGCCTAGGGCGAGAGGGAGTGCTCGGGGTAGGGTTAGGTGAAGTGCTAGTGGTTGGCAGAGGCACACAGGCAGTGTTAGGGTTAGGGCTCATGTTAGGCCTAGGATTAGTGGTAGTGGTAGGGGTTGGCCGAGGGTTAGGGGTAGGTGTCACGGGAAAAATCCGGTTAGTCCTAGGACTCGGAACAGGTGTAGGGCTGGTTTCGGGTGTGGCCAAGGGAAGGTCCAGGGTGATTTCGTGGGACACAGGTTAGTGTTCTGTCTAACGGTAGGGCAAGGTGTACTGGTCGGGGACGGGCAAATGCTAGGCTTCGGACTAGAGTGAGCACCTGGCGTTGGTCTAGGGCCCGAGCTAGGGCTAGTGGGAGCGGTAGGTGTAGCGCTGGGGTAGGCATAGGGCAAGAGGTGGGTGTCGGGGTAAACCTAGGAGTAGTCCTAGGGCCAGGAGTTGGAGCTGTGGCTAGGCGTAGGGATGGGGGTGGGCCTATGGTTAGTTGTAGCTGTAGGGCCAGGGGTAGGGGTAGGACTAGAGGTAGTGCTAGGCGTAGGCCTAGGGCGAGGGGGAGTGCTCGGGGTAGTGTTAGGTGAAGTGCTAGTGGTTGGCCTAGGCCCACGGGCAGTGTTAGTGTTAGGGCTCATGTTAGGCCTAGGATTAGTGGTAGTGGTAGGGGTTGGCCGAGCGCTAGGGGTAGGTGTCACGGGAGGGCTCCGTTTAGTCCTAAGACTCCGAACAGATGTAGGGTTGGATTCGGGTGTGGCTAAGGGTGGGTCCAGGGTGATTCCGTAGGACACTAGTTAGTGCTCTGGCTAACGGTAGGGCAAGGTGTACTGGTCAGCAACGGGCAAGTGCTAGGCCTCAGACTAGAGTGAGCACTGGGCGTTGGTCTAGGGCCGAGCTAGAACTAGTGGGAGCGGTAGGTGTAGCGCTGGGGTAGGCATAGGGCAAGAGGTGGGTGTCGGGGTAAACCTAGGAGTAGGCCTAGGGCCAGGAGTTGGAGCTGTGGCTAGGGGTAAAGATGGGGGTGTGCCTATGGTTAGGTGTAGCTGTAGGGCGAGGGGTAGGGGTAGGACTAGAGGTAGTGCTAGGCGTAGGCCTAGGGCGAGGGGGAGTGCTCGGGGTAGGGTGAGTTGAAGGGCTAGTGGTTGGCATAGGCCCACGGGCAGTGTTAGTTTTAGGGCTCATGTTAGGCCTAGGATTAGTGGTAGTGGTAGGGGTTGGCCGAGGGCTAGGGGTAGGTGTCACGGGAGGGCTCCGTTTAGTCCTAGGACTCGGAAAAGGTGTAGGGCTGGATTCGGGTGTGGCTAAGGGTGGGTCCAGGGTGATTCCGTAGGACACGGGTTAGTCCTCTGGCTAACGGTAGGGCAATGTGTACTGGTCGGGGACGGGCAAATGCTAGGCTTCGGACTAGAGTGAGCACTGGGCGTTGGTCTAGGCCGAGCTAGAACTAGTGGCAGCGGTAGGTGTAGCGCTGGGGTAGGCATAGGGCAAGTGGTGGGTGTTGGGGTAAAACTAGGAGTAGGCCTAGGGCCAGGAGTTGGAGCTGTGACTAGGGGTAGGGATGGGGGTGGGCCTATGGTTAGTTGTAGCTGTAGGGCCAGGGGTAGGGGTAGGACTAGAGGTAGTGCTAAGCGTAGGCCTAGGGCGAGGGGGAGTGCTCGGGGTAGGGTTAGTTGAAGGGCTAGTGGTTGGCAGAGGCCCACGGGCAGTGTTAGTGTTAGGGTTCATGTTAGGCCTAGGATTAGTGGTAGTGGTAGGGGTTGGCCGAGGGCTAGGGGTAGGTGTCAAGGGAGGGCTCCGTTTAGTCCTAGGACTCGGAACAGGTGTAGGGCTGGATTCGGGTGTGCCTAAGTGTGGGTCCAGGGTGATTCCGTAGGACACGGGTTAGTCCTCTGGCTAACGGTAGGGCAAGGTGTACTGGTCGGTGACGGGTAAGTGCTACGCCTCGGACTAGAGTGAGCACCTGGCGTTGGTCTAGGGCCCGAGCTAGGGCTAGTGGGAGCGGTAGGTGTAGCGCTGGGGTAGGCATAGGGCAAGAGGTGGGTGACGGGGTAAACCTAGGAGTAGTCCTAGGGCCAGGAGTTGGAGCTGTGACTAGGGGTAGTGATGGAGGTTGGCCTATGGTTAGGGGTAGCTGTAGGGCCAGGTGTAGGGGTAGGACTAGAGGCAGTGCTAGGCGTAGGCCTAGGGCGAGGGGGAGTGCTCGGGGTAGGGTTAGGTGAAGTGCTAGTGGTTGGCAGAGGCCCACGGGCAGTGTTAGTGTTAGGTCTCATGTTAGGCCTAGGATTAGTGGTAGTGGTAGGGGTTGGCCGAGGGTTAGGGGTAGGTGTCAAGGGAGGGCTCCGGTTAGTCCTAGGGCTCGGAACAGGTGTAGGGCTGGTTTCGGGTGTGGCTAAGGGTGGGTCCAGGGTGATTTCGTGGGACACAGGTTAGTGTTCTGGCTAACGGTAGGGCAAGGTGTACTGGTCGGTGACGGGCAAGTGCTAGGCCTCGGACTAGAGTGGGCACCTGGCGTTGGTCTAGGTCCCGAGCTAGGGCTAGTGGGAGCGGTAGGTGTAGCGCTGGGGTAGGCATAGGGCAAGAGGTGGGTGTCGGGGTAAACCTAGGAGTAGTCCTAGGGCCAGGAGTTGGAGCTGTGGCTAGGGGTAGTGATGGGGGTGGGCCTATTGTTAGGGGTAGCTGTAGGGCCAGGGGTAGGAGTAGGACTAGAGGTAGGCTAGGCGTAGGCCTAGGGCGAGGGGGAGTGCTCGGGGTAGTGTTAGGTGAAGTGCTAGTGGTTGGCCTAGGCCCACGGGCAGTGTTAGTGTTAGGGCTCATGTTAGGCCTAGGATTAGTGGTAGTGGTAGGGGTTGGCCGAGGGCTAGGGGTAGGTGTCACGGGAGGGCTCCGTTTAGTCCTAAGACTCCGAACAGATGTAGGGCTGGATTCGGGTGTGGCTAAGGGTGGGTCCAGGGTGATTCCGTAGGACACTAGTTAGTGCTCTGGCTAACGGTAGGGCAAGGTGTACTGGTCAGCAACGGGCAAGTGCTAGGCCTCGGACTAGAGTGAGCAATGGGCGTTGGTCTAGGGCCGAGCTAGAACTAGTGGGAGCGGTAGGTGTAGCGCTGGGGTAGGCATAGGGCAACAGGTGGGTGTTGGGGTAAACCTAGGAGTAGGCCTAGGGCCAGGAGTTGGAGCTGTGGCTAGGGGTAGGGATGGGGGTGTGCCTATGGTTAGGTGTAGCTGTAGGGCCAGGGGTAGGGGTAGGACTAGAGGTAGTGCTAGGCGTAGGCCTAGGGCGAGGGGGAGTGCTCGGGGTAGGGTGAGTTGAAGGGCTAGTGGTTGGCAGAGGCCCACGGGCAGTGTTAGTGTTAGGGTTCATGTTAGGCCTAGGATTAGTGGTAGTGGTAGGGGTTGGCCGAGGGCTAGGGGTAGGTGTCAAGGGAGGGCTCCGTTTAGTCCTAGGACTCGGAACAGGTGTAGGGCTGGATTCGGGTGTGCCTAAGTGTGGGTCCAGGGTGATTCCGTAGGACACGGGTTAGTCCTCTGGCTAACGGTAGGGCAAGGTGTACTGGTCGGTGACGGGTAAGTGCTAGGCCTCGGACTAGAGTGAGCACCTGGCGTTGGTCTAGGGCCCGAGCTAGGGCTAGTGGTAGCGGTAGGTTTAGCGCTGGGGTAGGCATAGGGCAAGAGGTGGGTGACGGGGTAAACCTAGGAGTAGTCCTAGGGCCAGGAGTTGGAGCTGTGACTAGGGGTAGTGATGGAGGTTGGCCTATGGTTAGGGGTAGCTGTAGGGCCAGGTGTAGGGGTAGGACTAGAGGTAGTGCTAGGCGTAGGCCTAGGGCGAGAGAGAGTGCTCGGGGTAGGGTTAGGTGAAGTGCTAGTGGTTGGCAGAGGCACACAGGCAGTGTTAGGGTTAGGGCTCATGTTAGGCCTAGGATTAGTGGTAGTGGTAGGGGTTGCCCGAGGGTTAGGGGTAGGTGTCAAGGGAGGGCTCCGGTTAGTCCTAGGACTCGGAACAGGTGTAGGGCTGGATTCGGGTGTGGCTAAGGGTGGGTACAGGGTGATTTCGTGGGACACAGGTTAGTGTTCTGGCTAACGGTAGGGCAAGGAGTACAGGTCGGCGATGGGCAAGTGCTAGGCCTCGGATTAGAGTGAGCACTGGGCGTTGGTCTAGGACTTGAGCTAGGGCTAGTGGGAGCGGTAGGCGTAGCGCTGGGGTAGGCATAGGGCAAGAGGTGGGTGTCGGGGCAAACCTAGGAGTAGGCCTAGGGCCAGGAGTTGGAACTGTGGCTAGGGGTAGGGATGGGGGTGTGCCTATGGGTAGGGGTAGCTGTAGGGCCAGGGGAGGGGTAGGACTAGAGGTAGTGCTAGGCGTAGGCCTAGGGCGAGAGGGAGTGCTCGGGGTAGGGTTAGGTGAAGGGCTATTGGTTGCCAGAGGCCTACGGGCAGTGTTAGTGTTAGGGGTCATGTTAGGCCTAGGATTAGTTGTAGTGGTAGGGGTTGGCCGAGGGCTAGGGGCAGGTGTCACGGGAGGGCTCCGGTTAGTCCTAGGACTTGAAACAGGTGTAGGGCTGGATTCGGGTGTGGCTAAGTGTGGGTCCAGGGTGATTCCGTAGGACACGGGTTAGTCCTCTGGCTAACGGTAGGGCAAGGTGTACTGTACGGTGACGGGCAAGTGCTAGGCCTCGGACTAGAGTGAGCACCTGGCGTTGGTCTAGGGCCCGAGCTAGGGCTAGTGGGAGCGGTAGGTGTAGCGCTGGGGTAGGCATAGGGCAAGAGGTGGGTGTCGGGGTAAACCTAGGAGTAGTCCTAGGGCCAGGAGTTGGAGCTGTGGCTAGGCGTAGGGATGGGGGTGGGCCTATGGTTAGTTGTAGCTGTAGGGCCAGGGGTAGGGGTAGGCCTAGAGGTAGTGCTAGGCGTAGGCCTAGGGCGAGGGGGAGTGCTCGGGGTAGTGTTAGGTGAAGTGCTAGTGGTTGGCCTAGGCCCACGGGCAGCGTTAGTGTTAGGGCTCATGTTAGGCCTAGGATTAGTGGTAGTGGTAGGGGTTGGCCGAGGGCTAGGGGTAGGTGTCACGGGAGGGCTCCGTTTAGTCCTAAGACTCCGAACAGATGTAGGGCTGGATTCGGGTGTGGCTAAGGGTGGGTCCAGGGTGATTCCGTAGGACACTAGTTAGTGCTCTGGCTAACGGTAGGGCAAGGTGTACTGGTCAGCAACGGGCAAGTGCTAGGCCTCGGACTAGAGTGAGCACTGGGCGTTGGTCTAGGGCCGAGCTAGAACTAGTGGGAGCGGTAGGTGTAGCGCTGGGGTAGGCATAGGGCAAGAGGTGGGTGTCGGGTTAAACCTAGGAGTAGGCCTAGGGCCAGGAGTTGGAGCTCTGGCTAGGGGTAAAGATGGGGGTGTGCCTATGGTTAGGTGTAGCTGTAGGGCGAGGGGTAGGGGTAGGACTAGAGGTAGTGCTAGGCGTAGGCCTAGGGCGAGGGGGAGTGCTCGGGGTAGGGTGAGTTGAAGGGCTAGTGGTTGGCATAGGCCCACGGGCAGTGTTAGTTTTAGGGCTCATGTTAGGCCTAGGATTAGTGGTAGTGGTAGGGGTTGGCCGAGGGCTAGGGGTAGGTGTCACGGGAGGGCTCCGTTTAGTCCTAGGACTCGGAAAAGGTGTAGGGCTGGATTCGGGTGTGGCTAAGGGTGGGTCCAGGGTGATTCCGTAGGACACGGGTTAGTCCTCTGGCTAACGGTAGGGCAATGTGTACTGGTCGGGGACGGGCAAATGCTAGGCTTCGGACTAGAGTGAGCACTGGGCGTTGGTCTAGGCCGAGCTAGAACTAGTGGCAGCGGTAGGTGTAGCGCTGGGGTAGGCATAGGGCAAGTGGTGGGTGTTGGGGTAAAACTAGGAGTAGGCCTAGGGCCAGGAGTTGGAGCTGTGACTAGGGGTAGGGATGGGGGTGGGCCTATGGTTAGTTGTAGCTGTAGGGCCAGGGGTAGGGGTAGGACTAGAGGTAGTGCTAAGCGTAGGCCTAGGGCGAGGGGGAGTGCTCGGGGTAGGGTTAGTTGAAGGGCTAGTGGTTGGCAGAGGCCCACGGGCAGTGTTAGTGTTAGGGTTCATGTTAGGCCTAGGATTAGTGGTAGTGGTAGGGGTTGGCCGAGGGCTAGGGGTAGGTGTCAAGGGAGGGCTCCGTTTAGTCCTAGGACTCGGAACAGGTGTAGGGCTGGATTCGGGTGTGCCTAAGTGTGGGTCCAGGGTGATTCCGTAGGACACGGGTTAGTCCTCTGGCTAACGGTAGGGCAAGGTGTACTGGTCGGTGACGGGTAAGTGCTACGCCTCGGACTAGAGTGAGCACCTGGCGTTGGTCTAGGGCCCGAGCTAGGGCTAGTGGGAGCGGTAGGTGTAGCGCTGGGGTAGGCATAGGGCAAGAGGTGGGTGACGGGGTAAACCTAGGAGTAGTCCTAGGGCCAGGAGTTGGAGCTGTGACTAGGGGTAGTGATGGAGGTTGGCCTATGGTTAGGGGTAGCTGTAGGGCCAGGTGTAGGGGTAGGACTAGAGGCAGTGCTAGGCGTAGGCCTAGGGCGAGGGGGAGTGCTCAGGGTAGGGTTAGGTGAAGTGCTAGTGGTTGGCAGAGGCCCACGGGCAGTGTTAGTGTTAGGTCTCATGTTAGGCCTAGGATTAGTGGTAGTGGTAGGGGTTGGCCGAGGGTTAGGGGTAGGTGTCAAGGGAGGGCTCCGGTTAGTCCTAGGGCTCGGAACAGGTGTAGGGCTGGTTTCGGGTGTGGCTAAGGGTGGGTCCAGGGTGATTTCGTGGGACACAGGTTAGTGTTCTGGCTAACGGTAGGGCAAGGTGTACTGGTCGGTGACGGGCAAGTGCTAGGCCTCGGACTAGAGTGGGCACCTGGCGTTGGTCTAGGTCCCGAGCTAGGGCTAGTGGGAGCGGTAGGTGTAGCGCTGGGGTAGGCATAGGGCAAGAGGTGGGTGTCGGGGTAAACCTAGGAGTAGTCCTAGGGCCAGGAGTTGGAGCTGTGGCTAGGGGTAGTGATGGGGGTGGGCCTATTGTTAGGGGTAGCTGTAGGGCCAGGGGTAGGAGTAGGACTAGAGGTAGGCTAGGCGTAGGCCTAGGGCGAGGGGGAGTGCTCGGGGTAGTGTTAGGTGAAGTGCTAGTGGTTGGCCTAGGCCCACGGGCAGTGTTAGTGTTAGGGCTCATGTTAGGCCTAGGATTAGTGGTAGTGGTAGGGGTTGGCCGAGGGCTAGGGGTAGGTGTCACGGGAGGGCTCCGTTTAGTCCTAAGACTCCGAACAGATGTAGGGCTGGATTCGGGTGTGGCTAAGGGTGGGTCCAGGGTGATTCCGTAGGACACTAGTTAGTGCTCTGGCTAACGGTAGGGCAAGGTGTACTGGTCAGCAACGGGCAAGTGCTAGGCCTCGGACTAGAGTGAGCACTGGGCGTTGGTCTAGGGCCGAGCTAGAACTAGTGGGAGCGGTAGGTGTAGCGCTGGGGTAGGCATAGGGCAACAGGTGGGTGTTGGGGTAAACCTAGGAGTAGGCCTAGGGCCAGGAGTTGGAGCTGTGGCTAGGGGTAGGGATGGGGGTGTGCCTATGGTTAGGTGTAGCTGTAGGGCCAGGGGTAGGGGTAGGACTAGAGGTAGTGCTAGGCGTAGGCCTAGGGCGAGGGGGAGTGCTCGGGGTAGGGTGAGTTGAAGGGCTAGTGGTTGGCAGAGGCCCACGGGCAGTGTTAGTGTTAGGGTTCATGTTAGGCCTAGGATTAGTGGTAGTGGTAGGGGTTGGCCGAGGGCTAGGGGTAGGTGTCAAGGGAGGGCTCCGTTTAGTCCTAGGACTCGGAACAGGTGTAGGGCTGGATTCGGGTGTGCCTAAGTGTGGGTCCAGGGTGATTCCGTAGGACACGGGTTAGTCCTCTGGCTAACGGTAGGGCAAGGTGTACTGGTCGGTGACGGGTAAGTGCTAGGCCTCGGACTAGAGTGAGCACCTGGCGTTGGTCTAGGGCCCGAGCTAGGGCTAGTGGTAGCGGTAGGTTTAGCGCTGGGGTAGGCATAGGGCAAGAGGTGGGTGACGGGGTAAACCTAGGAGTAGTCCTAGGGCCAGGAGTTGGAGCTGTGACTAGGGGTAGTGATGGAGGTTGGCCTATGGTTAGGGGTAGCTGTAGGGCCAGGTGTAGGGGTAGGACTAGAGGTAGTGCTAGGCGTAGGCCTAGGGCGAGAGAGAGTGCTCGGGGTAGGGTTAGGTGAAGTGCTAGTGGTTGGCAGAGGCACACAGGCAGTGTTAGGGTTAGGGCTCATGTTAGGCCTAGGATTAGTGGTAGTGGTAGGGGTTGCCCGAGGGTTAGGGGTAGGTGTCAAGGGAGGGCTCCGGTTAGTCCTAGGACTCGGAACAGGTGTAGGGCTGGATTCGGGTGTGGCTAAGTGTGGGTACAGGGTGATTTCGTGGGACACAGGTTAGTGTTCTGGCTAACGGTAGGGCAAGGAGTACAGGTCGGCGATGGGCAAGTGCTAGGCCTCGGATTAGAGTGAGCACTGGGCGTTGGTCTAGGACTTGAGCTAGGGCTAGTGGGAGCGGTAGGCGTAGCGCTGGGGTAGGCATAGGGCAAGAGGTGGGTGTCGGGGCAAACCTAGGAGTAGGCCTAGGGCCAGGAGTTGGAACTGTGGCTAGGGGTAGGGATGGGGGTGTGCCTATGGGTAGGGGTAGCTGTAGGGCCAGGGGAGGGGTAGGACTAGAGGTAGTGCTAGGCGTAGGCCTAGGGCGAGAGGGAGTGCTCGGGGTAGGGTTAGGTGAAGGGCTATTGGTTGCCAGAGGCCTACGGGCAGTGTTAGTGTTAGGGCTCATGTTAGGCCTAGGATTAGTTGTAGTGGTAGGGGTTGGCCGAGGGCTAGGGGCAGGTGTCACGGGAGGGCTCCGGTTAGTCCTAGGACTTGAAACAGGTGTAGGGCTGGATTCGGGTGTGGCTAAGTGTGGGTCCAGGGTGATTCCGTAGGACACGGGTTAGTCCTCTGGCTAACGGTAGGGCAAGGTGTACTGTACGGTGACGGGCAAGTGCTAGGCCTCGGACTAGAGTGAGCACCTGGCGTTGGTCTAGGGCCCGAGCTAGGGCTAGTGGGAGCGGTAGGTGTAGCGCTGGGGTAGGCATAGGGCAAGAGGTGGGTGTCGGGGTAAACCTAGGAGTAGTCCTAGGGCCAGGAGTTGGAGCTGTGGCTAGGCGTAGGGATGGGGGTGGGCCTATGGTTAGTTGTAGCTGTAGGGCCAGGGGTAGGGGTAGGCCTAGAGGTAGTGCTAGGCGTAGGCCTAGGGCGAGGGGGAGTGCTCGGGGTAGTGTTAGGTGAAGTGCTAGTGGTTGGCCTAGGCCCACGGGCAGCGTTAGTGTTAGGGCTCATGTTAGGCCTAGGATTAGTGGTAGTGGTAGGGGTTGGCCGAGGGCTAGGGGTAGGTGTCACGGGAGGGCTCCGTTTAGTCCTAAGACTCCGAACAGATGTAGGGCTGGATTCGGGTGTGGCTAAGGGTGGGTCCAGGGTGATTCCGTAGGACACTAGTTAGTGCTCTGGCTAACGGTAGGGCAAGGTGTACTGGTCAGCAACGGGCAAGTGCTAGGCCTCGGACTAGAGTGAGCACTGGGCGTTGGTCTAGGGCCGAGCTAGAACTAGTGGGAGCGGTAGGTGTAGCGCTGGGGTAGGCATAGGGCAAGAGGTGGGTGTCGGGGTAAACCTAGGAGTAGGCCTAGGGCCAGGAGTTGGAGCTTTGGCTAGGGGTAAAGATGGGGGTGTGCCTATGGTTAGGTGTAGCTGTAGGGCGAGGGGTAGGGGTAGGACTAGAGGTAGTGCTAGGCGTAGGCCTAGGGCGAGGGGGAGTGCTCGGGGTAGGGTGAGTTGAAGGGCTAGTGGTTGGCATAGGCCCACGGGCAGTGTTAGTTTTAGGGCTCATGTTAGGCCTAGGATTAGTGGTAGTGGTAGGGGTTGGCCGAGGGCTAGGGGTAGGTGTCACGGGAGGGCTCCGTTTAGTCCTAGGACTCGGAAAAGGTGTAGGGCTGGATTCGGGTGTGGCTAAGGGTGGGTCCAGGGTGATTCCGTAGGACACGGGTTAGTCCTCTGGCTAACGGTAGGGCAAGGTGTACTGGTCGGGGACGGGCAAATGCTAGGCTTCGGACTAGAGTGAGCACTGGGCGTTGGTCTAGGCCGAGCTAGAACTAGTGGCAGCGGTAGGTGTAGCGCTGGGGTAGGCATAGGGCAAGAGGTGGGTGTTGGGGTAAAACTAGGAGTAGGCCTAGGGCCAGGAGTTGGAGCTGTGACTAGGGGTAGGGATGGGGGTGGGCCTATGGTTAGGGGTAGCTGAAAGGCCAGGTGTAGGGGTAAGACTAGAGGCAGTGCTAGGCGTAGGCCTAGGGCGAGGGGGAGTGCTCGGGGTAGGGTTAGGTGAAGTTCTAGTGGTTGGCAGAGGCCCACGGTCAGTGTTAGTGTTAGGTCTCATGTTAGGCCTAGGATTAGTGGTAGTGGTAGGGGTTGGCCGAGGGTTAGGGGTAGGTGTCAAGGGAGGGCTCCGGTTAGTCCTAGGACTCGGAACAGGTGTAGGGCTGGATTCGGGTGTGGCTAAGGGTGGGTACAGGGTGATTTCGTGGGACACAGGTTAGTGTTCTGGCTAACGGTAGGGCAAGGAGTACAGGTCGGCGATGGGCAAGTGCTAGGCCTCGGATTAGAGTGAGCACTGGGCGTTGGTCTAGGACTTGAGCTAGGGCTAGTGGGAGCGGTAGGCGTAGCGCTGGGGTAGGCATAGGGCAAGAGGTGGGTGTCGGGGCAAACCTAGGAGTAGGCCTAGGGCCAGGAGTTGGAACTGTGGCTAGGGGTAGGGATGGGGATGTGCCTATGGGTAGGGGTAGCTGTAGGGCCAGGGGAGGGGTAGGACTAGAGGTAGTGCTAGGCGTAGGCCTAGGGCGAGGGGGAGTGCTCGGGGTAGGGTTAGGTGAAGGGCTATTGGTTGCCAGAGGCCTACGGGCAGGGTTAGTGTTAGGGCTCATGTTAGGCCTAGAATTAGTTGTAGTGGTAGGGGTTGGCCGAGGGCTAGGGGCAGGTGTCACGGGAGGGCTCCGGTTAGTCCTAGGACTTGAAACAGGTGTAGGGCGGGATTCGGGTGTGGCTAAGTGTGGGTCCAGGGTGATTCCGTAGGACACGGGTTAGTCCTCTGGCTAACGGTAGGGCAAGGTGTACTGTACGGTGACGGGCAAGTGCTAGGCCTCGGACTAGAGTGAGCACCTGGCGTTGGTCTAGGGCCCGAGCTAGGGCTAGTGGGAGCGGTAGGTGTAGCGCTGGGGTAGGCATAGGGCAAGAGGTGGGTGACGGGGTAAACCTAGGAGTAGTCCTAGGGCCAGGAGTTGGAGCTGTGACTAGGGGTAGTGATGGAGG
This sequence comes from Rhinolophus hipposideros, assembly GCF_964194185.1. Classification (NCBI taxonomy): domain Eukaryota; kingdom Metazoa; phylum Chordata; class Mammalia; order Chiroptera; family Rhinolophidae; genus Rhinolophus; species Rhinolophus hipposideros. The sequence goes on from NW_027668998.1 coordinate 788,443, forward strand.
TTGGCCTATGGTTAGGGGTAGCTGTAGGGCCAGGTGTAGGGGTAGGACTAGAGGTAGTGCTAGGCGTAGGCCTAGGGCGAGAGGGAGTGCTCGGGGTAGGGTTAGGTGAAGTGCTAGTGGTTGGCAGAGGCACACAGGCAGTGTTAGGGTTAGGGCTCATGTTAGGCCTAGGATTAGTGGTAGTGGTAGGGGTTGGCCGAGGGTTAGGGGTAGGTGTCACGGGAAAACTCCGGTTAGTCCTAGGACTCGGAACAGGTGTAGGGCTGGTTTCGGGTGTGGCCAAGGGAAGGTCCAGGGTGATTTCGTGGGACACAGGTTAGTGTTCTGTCTAACGGTAGGGCAAGGTGTACTGGTCGGGGACGGGCAAATGCTAGGCTTCGGACTAGAGTGAGCACCTGGCGTTGGTCTAGGGCCCGAGCTAGGGCTAGTGGGAGCGGTAGGTGTAGCGCTGGGGTAGGCATAGGGCAAGAGGTGGGTGTCGGGGTAAACCTAGGAGTAGTCCTAGGGCCAGGAGTTGGAGCTGTGGCTAGGCGTAGGGATGGGGGTGGGCCTATGGTTAGTTGTAGCTGTAGGGCCAGGGGTAGGGGTAGGACTAGAGGTAGTGCTAGGCGTAGGCCTAGGGCGAGGGGGAGTGCTCGGGGTAGTGTTAGGTGAAGTGCTAGTGGTTGGCCTAGGCCCACGGGCAGTGTTAGTGTTAGGGCTCATGTTAGGCCTAGGATTAGTGGTAGTGGTAGGGGTTGGCCGAGGGCTAGGGGTAGGTGTCACGGGAGGGCTCCGTTTAGTCCTAAGACTCCGAACAGATGTAGGGCTGGATTCGGGTGTGGCTAAGGGTGGGTCCAGGGTGATTCCGTAGGACACTAGTTAGTGCTCTGGCTAACGGTAGGGCAAGGTGTACTGGTCATCAACGGGCAAGTGCTAGGCCTCGGACTAGAGTGAGCACTGGGCGTTGGTCTAGGGCCGAGCTAGAACTAGTGGGAGCGGTAGGTGTAGCGCTGGGGTAGGCATAGGGCAAGAGGTGGGTGTCGGGGTAAACCTAGGAGTAGGCCTAGGGCCAGGAGTTGGAGCTGTGGCTAGGGGTAAAGATGGGGGTGTGCCTATGGTTAGGTGTAGCTGTAGGGCGAGGGGTAGGGGTAGGACTAGAGGTAGTGCTAGGCGTAGGCCTAGGGCGAGGGGGAGTGCTCGGGGTAGGGTGAGTTGAAGGGCTAGTGGTTGGCATAGGCCCACGGGCAGTGTTAGTTTTAGGGCTCATGTTAGGCCTAGGATTAGTGGTAGTGGTAGGGGTTGGCCGAGGGCTAGGGGTAGGTGTCACGGGAGGGCTCCGTTTAGTCCTAGGACTCGGAAAAGGTGTAGGGCTGGATTCGGGTGTGGCTAAGGGTGGGTCCAGGGTGATTCCGTAGGACACGGGTTAGTCCTCTGGCTAACGGTAGGGCAAGGTGTACTGGTCGGGGACGGGCAAATGCTAGGCTTCGGACTAGAGTGAGCACTGGGCGTTGGTCTAGGCCGAGCTAGAACTAGTGGCAGCGGTAGGTGTAGCGCTGGGGTAGGCATAGGGCAAGTGGTGGGTGTTGGGGTAAAACTAGGAGTAGGCCTAGGGCCAGGAGTTGGAGCTGTGACTAGGGGTAGGGATGGGGGTGGGCCTATGGTTAGTTGTAGCTGTAGGGCCAGGGGTAGGGGTAGGACTAGAGGTAGTGCTAAGCGTAGGCCTAGGGCGAGGGGGAGTGCTCGGGGTAGGGTTAGGTGAAGGGCTAGTGGTTGGCAGAGGCCCACGGGCAGTGTTAGTGTTAGGGTTCATGTTAGGCCTAGGATTAGTGGTAGTGGTAGGGGTTGGCCGAGGGCTAGGGGTAGGTGTCAAGGGAGGGCTCCGTTTAGTCCTAGGACTCGGAACAGGTGTAGGGCTGGATTCGGGTGTGCCTAAGTGTGGGTCCAGGGTGATTCCGTAGGACACGGGTTAGTCCTCTGGCTAACGGTAGGGCAAGGTGTACTGGTCGGTGACGGGTAAGTGCTACGCCTCGGACTAGAGTGAGCACCTGGCGTTGGTCTAGGGCCCGAGCTAGGGCTAGTGGGAGCGGTAGGTGTAGCGCTGGGGTAGGCATAGGGCAAGAGGTGGGTGACGGGGTAAACCTAGGAGTAGTCCTAGGGCCAGGAGTTGGAGCTGTGACTAGGGGTAGTGATGGAGGTTGGCCTATGGTTAGGGGTAGCTGTAGGGCCAGGTGTAGGGGTAGGACTAGAGGCAGTGCTAGGCGTAGGCCTAGGGCGAGGGGGAGTGCTCGGGGTAGGGTTAGGTGAAGTGCTAGTGGTTGGCAGAGGCCCACGGGCAGTGTTAGTGTTAGGTCTCATGTTAGGCCTAGGATTAGTGGTAGTGGTAGGGGTTGGCCGAGGGTTAGGGGTAGGTGTCAAGGGAGGGCTCCGGTTAGTCCTAGGGCTCGGAACAGGTGTAGGGCTGGTTTCGGGTGTGGCTAAGGGTGGGTCCAGGGTGATTTCGTGGGACACAGGTTAGTGTTCTGGCTAACGGTAGGGCAAGGTGTACTGGTCGGTGACGGGCAAGTGCTAGGCCTCGGACTAGAGTGGGTACCTGGCGTTGGTCTAGGTCCCGAGCTAGGGCTAGTGGGAGCGGTAGGTGTAGCGCTGGGGTAGGCATAGGGCAAGAGGTGGGTGTCGGGGTAAACCTAGGAGTAGTCCTAGGGCCAGGAGTTGGAGCTGTGGCTAGGGGTAGTGATGGGGGTGGGCCTATTGTTAGGGGTAGCTGTAGGGCCAGGGGTAGGAGTAGGACTAGAGGTAGGCTAGGCGTAGGCCTAGGGCGAGGGGGAGTGCTCGGGGTAGTGTTAGGTGAAGTGCTAGTGGTTGGCCTAGGCCCACGGGCAGTGTTAGTGTTAGGGCTCATGTTAGGCCTAGGATTAGTGGTAGTGGTAGGGGTTGGCCGAGGGCTAGGGGTAGGTGTCACGGGAGGGCTCCGTTTAGTCCTAAGACTCCGAACAGATGTAGGGCTGGATTCGGGTGTGGCTAAGGGTGGGTCCAGGGTGATTCCGTAGGACACTAGTTAGTGCTCTGGCTAACGGTAGGGCAAGGTGTACTGGTCAGCAACGGGCAAGTGCTAGGCCTCGGACTAGAGTGAGCACTGGGCGTTGGTCTAGGGCCGAGCTAGAACTAGTGGGAGCGGTAGGTGTAGCGCTGGGGTAGGCATAGGGCAACAGGTGGGTGTTGGGGTAAACCTAGGAGTAGGCCTAGGGCCAGGAGTTGGAGCTGTGGCTAGGGGTAGGGATGGGGGTGGGCCTATGGTTAGGTGTAGCTGTAGGGCCAGGGGTAGGGGTAGGACTAGAGGTAGTGCTAGGCGTAGGCCTAGGGCGAGGGGGAGTGCTCGGGGTAGGGTGAGTTGAAGGGCTAGTGGTTGGCAGAGGCCCACGGGCAGTGTTAGTGTTAGGGTTCATGTTAGGCCTAGGATTAGTGGTAGTGGTAGGGGTTGGCCGAGGGCTAGGGGTAGGTGTCAAGGGAGGGCTCCGTTTAGTCCTAGGACTCGGAACAGGTGTAGGGCTGGATTCGGGTGTGCCTAAGTGTGGGTCCTGGGTGATTCCGTAGGACACGGGTTAGTCCTCTGGCTAACGGTAGGGCAAGGTGTACTGGTCGGTGACGGGTAAGTGCTAGGCCTCGGACTAGAGTGAGCACCTGGCGTTGGTCTAGGGCCCGAGCTAGGGCTAGTGGTAGCGGTAGGTGTAGCGCTGGGGTAGGCATAGGGCAAGAGGTGGGTGACGGGGTAAACCTAGGAGTAGTCCTAGGGCCAGGAGTTGGAGCTGTGACTAGGGGTAGTGATGGAGGTTGGCCTATGGTTAGGGGTAGCTGTAGGGCCAGGTGTAGGGGTAGGACTAGAGGTAGTGCTAGGCGTAGGCCTAGGGCGAGAGAGAGTGCTCGGGGTAGGGTTAGGTGAAGTGCTAGTGGTTGGCAGAGGCACACAGGCAGTGTTAGGGTTAGGGCTCATGTTAGGCCTAGGATTAGTGGTAGTGGTAGGGGTTGCCCGAGGGTTAGGGGTAGGTGTCAAGGGAGGGCTCCGGTTAGTCCTAGGACTCGGAACAGGTGTAGGGCTGGATTCGGGTGTGGCTAAGGGTGGGTACAGGGTGATTTCGTGGGACACAGGTTAGTGTTCTTGCTAACGGTAGGGCAAGGAGTACAGGTCGGCGATGGGCAAGTGCTAGGCCTCGGATTAGAGTGAGCACTGGGCGTTGGTCTAGGACTTGAGCTAGAGCTAGTGGGAGCGGTAGGCGTAGCGCTGGGGTAGGCATAGGGCAAGAGGTGGGTGTCGGGGCAAACCTAGGAGTAGGCCTAGGGCCAGGAGTTGGAACTGTGGCTAGGGGTAGGGATGGGGATGTGCCTATGGGTAGGGGTAGCTGTAGGGCCAGGGGAGGGGTAGGACTAGAGGTAGTGCTAGGCGTAGGCCTAGGGCGAGGGGGAGTGCTCGGGGTAGGGTTAGGTGAAGGGCTATTGGTTGCCAGAGGCCTACGGGCAGGGTTAGTGTTAGGGCTCATGTTAGGCCTAGAATTAGTTGTAGTGGTAGGGGTTGGCCGAGGGCTAGGGGCAGGTGTCACGGGAGGGCTCCGGTTAGTCCTAGGACTTGAAACAGGTGTAGGGCGGGATTCGGGTGTGGCTAAGTGTGGGTCCAGGGTGATTCCGTAGGACACGGGTTAGTCCTCTGGCTAACGGTAGGGCAAGGTGTACTGTACGGTGACGGGCAAGTGCTAGGCCTCGGACTAGAGTGAGCACCTGGCGTTGGTCTAGGGCCCGAGCTAGGGCTAGTGGGAGCGGTAGGTGTAGCGCTGGGGTAGGCATAGGGCAAGAGGTGGGTGACGGGGTAAACCTAGGAGTAGTCCTAGGGCCAGGAGTTGGAGCTGTGACTAGGGGTAGTGATGGAGGTTGGCCTATGGTTAGGGGTAGCTGTAGGGCCAGGTGTAGGGGTAGGACTAGAGGTAGTGCTAGGCGTAGGCCTAGGGCGAGAGGGAGTGCTCGGGGTAGGGTTAGGTGAAGTGCTAGTGGTTGGCAGAGGCACACAGGCAGTGTTAGGGTTAGGGCTCATGTTAGGCCTAGGATTAGTGGTAGTGGTAGGGGTTGGCCGAGGGTTACGGGTAGGTGTCACGGGAAAACTCCGGTTAGTCCTAGGACTCGGAACAGGTGTAGGGCTGGTTTCGGGTGTGGCCAAGGGAAGGTCCAGGGTGATTTCGTGGGACACAGGTTAGTGTTCTGTCTAACGGTAGGGCAAGGTGTACTGGTCGGGGACGGGCAAATGCTAGGCTTCGGACTAGAGTGAGCACCTGGCGTTGGTCTAGGGCCCGAGCTAGGGCTAGTGGGAGCGGTAGGTGTAGCGCTGGGGTAGGCATAGGGCAAGAGGTGGGTGTCGGGGTAAACCTAGGAGTAGTCCTAGGGCCAGGAGTTGGAGCTGTGGCTAGGCGTAGGGATGGGGGTGGGCCTATGGTTAGTTGTAGCTGTAGGGCCAGGGGTAGGGGTAGGACTAGAGGTAGTGCTAGGCGTAGGCCTAGGGCGAGGGGGAGTGCTCGGGGTAGTGTTAGGTGAAGTGCTAGTGGTTGGCCTAGGCCCACGGGCAGTGTTAGTGTTAGGGCTCATGTTAGGCCTAGGATTAGTGGTAGTGGTAGGGGTTGGCCGAGGGCTAGGGGTAGGTGTCACGGGAGGGCTCCGTTTAGTCCTAAGACTCCGAACAGATGTAGGGCTGGATTCGGGTGTGGCTAAGGGTGGGTCCAGGGTGATTCCGTAGGACACTAGTTAGTGCTCTGGCTAACGGTAGGGCAAGGTGTACTGGTCATCAACGGGCAAGTGCTAGGCCTCGGACTAGAGTGAGCACTGGGCGTTGGTCTAGGGCCGAGCTAGAACTAGTGGGAGCGGTAGGTGTAGCGCTGGGGTAGGCATAGGGCAAGAGGTGGGTGTCGGGGTAAACCTAGGAGTAGGCCTAGGGCCAGGAGTTGGAGCTGTGGCTAGGGGTAAAGATGGGGGTGTGCCTATGGTTAGGTGTAGCTGTAGGGCGAGGGGTAGGGGTAGGACTAGAGGTAGTGCTAGGCGTAGGCCTAGGGCGAGGGGGAGTGCTCGGGGTAGGGTGAGTTGAAGGGCTAGTGGTTGGCATAGGCCCACGGGCAGTGTTAGTTTTAGGGCTCATGTTAGGCCTAGGATTAGTGGTAGTGGTAGGGGTTGGCAGAGGGCTAGGGGTAGGTGTCACGGGAGGGCTCCGTTTAGTCCTAGGACTCGGAAAAGGTGTAGGGCTGGATTCGGGTGTGGCTAAGGGTGGGTCCAGGGTGATTCCGTAGGACACGGGTTAGTCCTCTGGCTAACGGTAGGGCAAGGTGTACTGGTCGGGGACGGGCAAATGCTAGGCTTCGGACTAGAGTGAGCACTGGGCGTTGGTCTAGGCCGAGCTAGAACTAGTGGCAGCGGTAGGTGTAGCGCTGGGGTAGGCATAGGGCAAGTGGTGGGTGTTGGGGTAAAACTAGGAGTAGGCCTAGGGCCAGGAGTTGGAGCTGTGACTAGGGGTAGGGATGGGGGTGGGCCTATGGTTAGTTGTAGCTGTAGGGCCAGGGGTAGGGGTAGGAATAGAGGTAGTGCTAAGCGTAGGCCTAGGGCGAGGGGGAGTGCTCGGGGTAGGGTTAGGTGAAGGGCTAGTGGTTGGCAGAGGCCCACGGGCAGTGTTAGTGTTAGGGTTCATGTTAGGCCTAGGATTAGTGGTAGTGGTAGGGGTTGGCCGAGGGCTAGGGGTAGGTGTCAAGGGAGGGCTCCGTTTAGTCCTAGGACTCGGAACAGGTGTAGGGCTGGATTCGGGTGTGCCTAAGTGTGGGTCCAGGGTGATTCCGTAGGACACGGGTTAGTCCTCTGGCTAACGGTAGGGCAAGGTGTACTGGTCGGTGACGGGTAAGTGTTACGCCTCGGACTAGAGTGAGCACCTGGCGTTGGTCTAGGGCCCGAGCTAGGGCTAGTGGTAGCGGTAGGTGTAGCGCTGGGGTAGGCATAGGGCAAGAGGTGGGTGACGGGGTAAACCTAGGAGTAGTCCTAGGGCCAGGAGTTGGAGCTGTGACTAGGGGTAGTGATGGAGGTTGGCCTATGGTTAGGGGTAGCTGTAGGGCCAGGTGTAGGGGTAGGACTAGAGGTAGTGCTAGGCGTAGGCCTAGGGCGAGAGGGAGTGCTCGGGGTAGGGTTAGGTGAAGTGCTAGTGGTTGGCAGAGGCACACGGGCAGTGTTAGGGTTAGGGCTCATGTTAGGTCTAGGATTAGTGGTAGTGGTAGGGGTTGCCCGAGGGTTAGGGGTAGGTGTCAAGGGAGGGCTCCGGTTAGTCCTAGGACTCGGAACAGGTGTAGGGCTGGATTCGGGTGTGGCTAAGGGTGGGTACAGGGTGATTTCGTGGGACACAGGTTAGTGTTCTGGCTAACGGTAGGGCAAGGAGTACAGGTCGGCGATGGGCAAGTGCTAGGCCTCGGATTAGAGTGAGCACTGGGCGTTGGTCTAGGACTTGAGCTAGGGCTAATGGGAGCGGTAGGCGTAGCGCTGGGGTAGGCATAGGGCAAGAGGTGGGTGTCGGGGCAAACCTAGGAGTAGGCCTAGGGCCAGGAGTTGGAACTGTGGCTAGGGGTAGGGATGGGGGTGTGCCTATGGGTAGGGGTAGCTGTAGGGCCAGGGGAGGGGTAGGACTAGAGGTAGTGCTAGGCGTAGGCCTAGGGCGAGGGGGAGTGCTCGGGGTAGGGTTAGGTGAAGGGCTATTGGTTGCCAGAGGCCTACGGGCAGTGTTAGTGTTAGGGCTCATGTTAGGCCTAGGATTAGTTGTAGTGGTAGGGGTTGGCCGAGGGCTAGGGGCAGGTGTCACGGGAGGGCTCCGGTTAGTCCTAGGACTTGAAACAGGTGTAGGGCTGGATTCGGGTGTGGCTAAGTGTGGGTCCAGGGTGATTCCGTAGGACACGGGTTAGTCCTCTGGCTAACGGTAGGGCAAGGTGTACTGTACGGTGACGGGCAAGTGCTAGGCCTCGGACTAGAGTGAGCACCTGGCGTTGGTCTAGGGCCCGAGCTAGGGCTAGTGGGAGCGGTAGGTGTAGCGCTGGGGTAGGCATAGGGCAAGAGGTGGGTGACGGGGTAAACCTAGGAGTAGTCCTAGGGCCAGGAGTTGGAGCTGTGACTAGGGGTAGTGATGGAGGTTGGCCTATGGTTAGGGGTAGCTGTAGGGCCAGGTGTAGGGGTAGGACTAGAGGTAGTGCTAGGCGTAGGCCTAGGGCGAGAGGGAGTGCTCGGGGTAGGGTTAGGTGAAGTGCTAGTGGTTGGCAGAGGCACACAGGCAGTGTTAGGGTTAGGGCTCATGTTAGGCCTAGGATTAGTGGTAGTGGTAGGGGTTGGCCGAGGGTTAGGGGTAGGTGTCAAGGGAGGGCTCCGTTTAGTCCTAGGACTCGGAACAGGTGTAGGGCTGGATTCGGGTGTGCCTAAGTGTGGGTCCAGGGTGATTTCGTGGGACACAGGTTAGTGTTCTGGCTAACGGTAGGGCAAGGTGTACTGGTCGGTGACGGGCAAGTGCTAGGCCTCGGACTAGAGTGGGCACCTGGCGTTGGTCTAGGTCCCGAGCTAGGGCTAGTGGGAGCGGTAGGTGTAGCGCTGGGGTAGGCATAGGGCAAGAGGTGGGTGTCGGGGTAAACCTAGGAGTAGTCCTAGGGCCAGGATTTGGAGCTGTGGCTAGGGGTAGTGATGGGGGTGGGCCTATTGTTAGGGGTAGCTGTAGGGCCAGGGGTAGGGGTAGGACTAGAGGTAGGCTAGGCGTAGGCCTAGGGCGAGGGGGAGTGCTCGGGGTAGTGTTAGGTGAAGTGCTAGTGGTTGGCCTAGGCCCACGGGCAGTGTTAGTGTTAGGGCTCATGTTAGGCCTAGGATTAGTGGTAGTGGTAGGGGTTGGCCGAGGGCTAGGGGTAGGTGTCACGGGAGGGCTCCGTTTAGTCCTAAGACTCCGAACAGATGTAGGGCTGGATTCGGGTGTGGCTAAGGGTGGGTCCAGGGTGATTCCGTAGGACACTAGTTAGTGCTCTGGCTAACGGTAGGGCAAGGTGTACTGGTCAGCAACGGGCAAGTGCTAGGCCTCGGACTAGAGTGAGCACTGGGCGTTGGTCTAGGGCCGAGCTAGAACTAGTGGGAGCGGTAGGTGTAGCGCTGGGGTAGGCATAGGGCAACAGGTGGGTGTTGGGGTAAACCTAGGAGTAGGCCTAGGGCCAGGAGTTGGAGCTGTGGCTAGGGGTAGGGATGGGGGTGTGCCTATGGTTAGGTGTAGCTGTAGGGCCAGGGGTAGGGGTAGGACTAGAGGTAGTGCTAGGCGTAGGCCTAGGGCGAGGGGGAGTGCTCGGGGTAGGGTGAGTTGAAGGGCTAGTGGTTGGCAGAGGCCCACGGGCAGTGTTAGTGTTAGGGTTCATGTTAGGCCTAGGATTAGTGGTAGTGGTAGGGGTTGGCCGAGGGCTAGGGGTAGGTGTCAAGGGAGGGCTCCGTTTAGTCCTAGGACTCGGAACAGGTGTAGGGCTGGATTCGGGTGTGCCTAAGTGTGGGTCCAGGGTGATTCCGTAGGACACGGGTTAGTCCTCTGGCTAACGGTAGGGCAAGGTGTACTGGTCGGTGACGGGTAAGTGCTAGGCCTCGGACTAGAGTGAGCACCTGGCGTTGGTCTAGGGCCCGAGCTAGGGCTAGTGGTAGCGGTAGGTGTAGCGCTGGGGTAGGCATAGGGCAAGAGGTGGGTGACGGGGTAAACCTAGGAGTAGTCCTAGGGCCAGGAGTTGGAGCTGTGACTAGGGGTAGTGATGGAGGTTGGCCTATGGTTAGGGGTAGCTGTAGGGCCAGGTGTAGGGGTAGGACTAGAGGTAGTGCTAGGCGTAGGCCTAGGGCGAGAGAGAGTGCTCGGGGTAGGGTTAGGTGAAGTGCTAGTGGTTGGCAGAGGCACACAGGCAGTGTTAGGGTTAGGGCTCATGTTAGGCCTAGGATTAGTGGTAGTGGTAGGGGTTGCCCGAGGGTTAGGGGTAGGTGTCAAGGGAGGGCTCCGGTTAGTCCTAGGACTCGGAACAGGTGTAGGGCTGGATTCGGGTGTGGCTAAGGGTGGGTACAGGGTGATTTCGTGGGACACAGGTTAGTGTTCTGGCTAACGGTAGGGCAAGGAGTACAGGTCGGCGATGGGCAAGTGCTAGGCCTCGGATTAGAGTGAGCACTGGGCGTTGGTCTAGGACTTGAGCTAGGGCTAGTGGGAGCGGTAGGCGTAGCGCTGGGGTAGGCATAGGGCAAGAGGTGGGTGTCGGGGCAAACCTAGGAGTAGGCCTAGGGCCAGGAGTTGGAACTGTGGCTAGGGGTAGGGATGGGGGTGTGCCTATGGGTAGGGGTAGCTGTAGGGCCAGGGGAGGGGTAGGACTAGAGGTAGTGCTAGGCGTAGGCCTAGGGCGAGGGGGAGTGCTCGGGGTAGGGTTAGGTGAAGGGCTATTGGTTGCCAGAGGCCTACGGGCAGTGTTAGTGTTAGGGCTCATGTTAGGCCTAGGATTAGTTGTAGTGGTAGGGGTTGGCCGAGGGCTAGGGGCAGGTGTCACGGGAGGGCTCCGGTTAGTCCTAGGACTTGAAACAGGTGTAGGGCTGGATTCGGGTGTGGCTAAGTGTGGGTCCAGGGTGATTCCGTAGGACACGGGTTAGTCCTCTGGCTAACGGTAGGGCAAGGTGTACTGTACGGTGACGGGCAAGTGCTAGGCCTCGGACTAGAGTGAGCACCTGGCGTTGGTCTAGGGCCCAAGCTAGGGCTAGTGGGAGCGGTAGGTGTAGCGCTGGGGTAGGCATAGGGCAAGAGGTGGGTGACGGGGTAAACCTAGGAGTAGTCCTAGGGCCAGGAGTTGGAGCTGTGACTAGGGGTAGTGATGGAGGTTGGCCTATGGTTAGGGGTAGCTGTAGGGCCAGGTGTAGGGGTAGGACTAGAGGTAGTGCTAGGCGTAGGCCTAGGGCGAGAGGGAGTGCTCGGGGTAGGGTTAGGTGAAGTGCTAGTGGTTGGCAGAGGCACACAGGCAGTGTTAGGGTTAGGGCTCATGTTAGGCCTAGGATTAGTGGTAGTGGTAGGGGTTGGCCGAGGGTTAGGGGTAGGTGTCACGGGAAAACTCCGGTTAGTCCTAGGACTCGGAACAGGTGTAGGGCTGGTTTCGGGTGTGGCCAAGGGAAGGTCCAGGGTGATTTCGTGGGACACAGGTTAGTGTTCTGTCTAACGGTAGGGCAAGGTGTACTGCTCGGGGACGGGCAAATGCTAGGCTTCGGACTTGAGTGAGCACCTGGCGTTGGTCTAGGGCCCGAGCTAGGGCTAGTGGGAGCGGTAGGTGTAGCGCTGGTGTAGGCATAGGGCAAGAGGTGGTTGTCGGGGTAAACCTAGGAGTAGTCCTAGGGCCAGGAGTTGGAGCTGTGGCTAGGCGTAGGGATGGGGGTGGGCCTATGGTTAGTTGTAGCTGTAGGGCCAGGGGTAGGGGTAGGACTAGAGGTAGTGCTAGGCGTAGGCCTAGGGCGAGGGGGAGTGCTCGGGGTAGTGTTAGGTGAAGTGCTAGTGGTTGGCCTAGGCCCACGGGCAGTGTTAGTGTTAGGGCTCATGTTAGGCCTAGGATTAGTGGTAGTGGTAGGGGTTGGCCGAGGGCTAGGGGTAGGTGTCACGGGAGGGCTCCGTTTAGTCCTAAGACTCCGAACAGATGTAGGGCTGGATTCGGGTGTGGCTAAGGGTGGGTCCAGGGTGATTCCGTAGGACACTAGTTAGTGCTCTGGCTAACGGTAGGGCAAGGTGTACTGGTCAGCAACGGGCAAGTGCTAGGCCTCGGACTAGAGTGAGCACTGGGCGTTGGTCTAGGGCCGAGCAGGAACTAGTGGGAGCGGTAGGTGTAGCGCTGGGGTAGGCATAGGGCAAGAGGTGGGTGTCGGGGTAAACCTAGGAGTAGGCCTAGGGCCAGGAGTTGGAGCTGTGGCTAGGGGTAAAGATGGGGGTGTGCCTATGGTTAGGTGTAGCTGTAGGGCCAGGGGTAGGGGTAGGACTAGAGGTAGTGCTAGGCGTAGGCCTAGGGCGAGGGGGAGTGCTCGGGGTAGGGTGAGTTGAAGGGCTAGTGGTTGGCATAGGCCCACGGGCAGTGTTAGTTTTAGGGCTCATGTTAGACCTAGGATTAGTGGTAGTGGTAGGGGTTGGCCGAGGGCTAGGGGTAGGTGTCACGGGAGGGCTCCGTTTAGTCCTAGGACTCGGAAAAGGTGTAGGGCTGGATTCGGGTGTGGCTAAGGGTGGGTCCAGGGTGATTCCGTAGGACACGGGTTAGTCCTCTGGCTAACGGTAGGGCAAGGTGTACTGGTCGGTGACGGGTAAGTGCTAGGCCTCGGACTAGAGTGAGCACCTGGCGTTGGTCTAGGGCCTGAGCTAGGGCTAGTGGTAGCGGTAGGTGTAGCGCTGGGGTAGGCATAGGGCAAGAGGTGGGTGACGGGGTAAACCTAGGAGTAGTCCTAGGGCCAGGAGTTGGAGCTGTGACTAGGGGTAGTGATGGAGGTTGGCCTATGGTTAGGGGTAGCTGTAGGGCCAGGTGTAGGGGTAGGACTAGAGGTAGTGCTAGGCGTAGGCCTAGGGCGAGAGAGAGTGCTCGGGGTAGGGTTAGGTGAAGTGCTAGTGGTTGGCAGAGGCACACAGGCAGTGTTAGGGTTAGGGCTCATGTTAGGCCTAGGATTAGTGGTAGTGGTAGGGGTTGCCCGAGGGTTAGGGGTAGGTGTCAAGGGAGGGCTCCGGTTAGTCCTTGGACTCGGAACAGGTGTAGGGCTGGATTCGGGTGTGGCTAAGGGTGGGTACAGGGTGATTTCGTGGGACACAGGTTAGTGTTCTGGCTAACGGTAGGGCAAGGAGTACAGGTCGGCGATGGGCAAGTGCTAGGCCTCGGATTAGAGTGAGCACTGGGCGTTGATCTAGGACTTGAGCTAGGGCTAGTGGGAGCGGTAGGCGTAGCGCTGGGGTAGGCATAGGGCAAGAGGTGGGTGTCGGGGCAAACCTAGGAGTAGGCCTAGGGCCAGGAGTTGGAACTGTGGCTAGGGGTAGGGATGGGGGTGTGCCTATGGGTAGGGGTAGCTGTAGGGCCAGGGGAGGGGTAGGACTAGAGGTAGTGCTAGGCGTAGGCCTAGGGCGAGGGGGAGTGCTCGGGGTAGGGTTAGGTGAAGGGCTATTGGTTGCCAGAGGCCTACGGGCAGTGTTAGTGTTAGGGCTCATGTTAGGCCTAGGATTAGTTGTAGTGGTAGGGGTTGGCCGAGGGCTAGGGGCAGGTGTCACGGGAGGGCTCCGGTTAGTCCTAGGACTTGAAACAGGTGTAGGGCTGGATTCGGGTGTGGCTAAGTGTGGGTCCAGGGTGATTCCGTAGGACACGGGTTAGTCCTCTGGCTAACGGTAGGGCAAGGTGTACTGTACGGTGACGGGCAAGTGCTAGGCCTCGGACTAGAGTGAGCACCTGGCGTTGGTCTAGGGCCCGAGCTAGGGCTAGTGGGAGCGGTAGGTGTAGCGCTGGTGTAGGCATAGGGCAAGAGGTGGGTGTCGGGGTAAACCTAGGAGTAGTCCTAGGGCCAGGAGTTGGAGCTGTGGCTAGGCGTAGGGATGGGGGTGGGCCTATGGTTAGTTGTAGCTGTAGGGCCAGGGGTAGGGGTAGGACTAGAGGTAGTGCTAGGCGTAGGCCTAGGGCGAGGGGGAGTGCTCGGGGTAGTGTTAGGTGAAGTGCTAGTGGTTGGCCTAGGCCCACGGGCAGTGTTAGTGTTAGGGCTCATGTTAGGCCTAGGATTAGTGGTAGTGGTAGGGGTTGGCCGAGGGCTAGGGGTAGGTGTCACGGGAGGGCTCCGTTTAGTCCTAAGACTCCGAACAGATGTAGGGCTGATTTCAGGTGTGGCTAAGGGTGGGTCCAGGGTGATTCCGTAGGACACTAGTTAGTGCTCTGGCTAACGGTAGGGCAAGGTGTACTGGTCAGCAACGGGCAAGTGCTAGGCCTCGGACTAGAGTGAGCACTGGGCGTTGGTCTAGGGCCGAGCAGGAACTAGTGGGAGCGGTAGGTGTAGCGCTGGGGTAGGCATAGGGCAAGAGGTGGGTGTCGGGGTAAACCTAGGAGTAGGCCTAGGGCCAGGAGTTGGAGCTGTGGCTAGGGGTAAAGATGGGGGTGTGCCTATGGTTAGGTGTAGCTGTAGGGCCAGGGGTAGGGGTAGGACTAGAGGTAGTGCTAGGCGTAGGCCTAGGGCGAGGGGGAGTGCTCGGGGTAGGGTGAGTTGAAGGGCTAGTGGTTGGCATAGGCCCACGGGCAGTGTTAGTTTTAGGGCTCATGTTAGACCTAGGATTAGTGGTAGTGGTAGGGGTTGGCCGAGGGCTAGGAGTAGGTGTCACGGGAGGGCTCCGTTTAGTCCTAGGACTCGGAACAGGTGTAGGGTTGGATTCGGGTGTGCCTAAGTGTGGGTCCAGGGTGATTCCGTAGGACACGGGTTAGTCCTCTGGCTAACGATAGGGCAAGGTGTACTGGTCGGTGACGTGTAAGTGCTAGGCCTCGGACTAGAGTGAGCACCTGGCGTTGGTCTAGGGCCCGAGCTAGGGCTAGTGGGAGCGGTAGGTGTAGCGCTGGGGTAGGCATAGGGCAAGAGGTGGGTGACGGGGTAAACCTAGGAGTAGTCCTAGGGCCAGGAGTTGGAGCTGTGACTAGGGGTAGTGATGGAGGTTGGCCTATGGTTAGGGGTAGCTGTAGGGCCAGGTGTAGGGGTAGGACTAGAGGTAGTGCTAGGCGTAGGCCTAGGGCGAGAGGGAGTGCTCGGGGTAGGGTTAGGTGAAGTGCTAGTGGTTGGCAGAGGCACACAGGCAGTGTTAGGGTTAGGGCTCATGTTAGGCCTAGATTTAGTGGTAGTGGTAGGGGTTGGCCGAGGGTTAGGGGTTGGTGTCACGGGAAAACTCCGGTTAGTCCTAGGACTCGGAACAGGTGTAGGGCTGGTTTCGGGTGTGGCTAAGGGAAGGTCCAGGGTGATTTCGTGGGACACAGGTTAGTGTTCTGGCTAACGGTAGGGCAAGGTGTACTGGTCGGGGACGGGCAAATGCTAGGCTTCGGACTAGAGTGAGCACCTGGCGTTGGTCTAGGGCCCGAGCTAGGGCTAGTGGGAGCGGTAGGTGTAGCGCTGGGGTAGGCATAGGGCGAGAGGTGGGTGTCGGGGTAAACCTAGGAGTAGGCCTAGGGCCAGGAGTTGGAGCTGTGGCTAGGGGTAGGGATGGGGGTGGGCCTATGGTTAGTTGTAGCTGTAGGGCCAGGGGTAGGGGTAGGACTAGAGGTAGTGCTAGGCGTAGGCCTAGGGCGAGGGGGAGTGCTCGGGGTAGGGTTAGTTGAAGGGCTAGTTGTTGGCAGAGGTCCCCGGACAGTGTTTTTGTTAGGGCCCATGTTAGGCCTAGGATTAGTGGTAGTTGTAGGGGTTGGCCGAGGGCTAGGGGTAGGTGTCAAGGGAGGGCTCCGTTTAGTCCTAGGACTCGGAACAGGTGTAGGGCTGGATTCGGGTGTGCCTAAGTGTGGGTCCAGGGTGATTCCGTAGGACACGGGTTAGTCCTCTGGCTAACGGAAGGGCAAGGTGTACTGGTCGGTGACGGGCAAGTGCTAGGCCTAGAACTAGAGTGAGCACCTGGCGTTGGTCTAGGGCCCGAGCTAGGGCTAGTGGGAGCGGTAGGTGTAGCCCTGGGGTAGGCATAGGGCAAGAGGTGGGTGTCGGGGTAAACCTAGAAGTAGTCCTAGGGCCAGGAGTTGGAGCGGTGGCTAGGGGTAGTGATGGGGGTGGGCCTATGGTTAGGGGTAGCTGAAAGGCCAGGTGTAGGGGTAGGACTAGAGGCAGTGCTAGGCGTAGGCCTAGGGCGAGGGGGAGTGCTCGGGGTAGGGTTAGGTGAAGTGCTAGTGGTTGGCAGAGGCCCACGGGCAGTGTTAGTGTTAGGTCTCATGTTAGGCCTAGGATTAGTGGTAGTGGTAGGGGTTGGCCGAGGGTTAGGGGTAGGTGTCAAGGGAGGGCTCCGGTTAGTCCTAGGACTCGGAACAGGTGTAGGGCTGGTTTCGGGTGTGGCTAAGGGTGGGTCCAGGGTGATTTCGTGGGACACAGGTTAGTGTTCTGGCTAACGGTAGGGCAAGGTGTACTGGTCGGTGACGGGCAAGTGCTAGGCCTCGGACTAGAGTGGGCACCTGGCGTTGGTCTAGGTCCCGAGCTAGGGCTAGTGGGAGCGGTAGGTGTAGCGCTGGGGTAGGCATAGGGCAAGAGGTGGGTGTCGGGGTAAACCTAGGAGTAGGCCTAGGGCCAGGAGGTGGAGCTGTGGCTAGGGGTAGTGATGGGGGTTGGCCTATGGTTAGGGGTAGCTGTAGGGCCAGGTGTAGGGGTAGGACTAGAGGTAGTGCTAGGCGCAGGCCTAGGGCGAGGGGGAGTGCTCGGGGTAGGGTTAGGTGAAGTGCTAGTGGTTGGCAGAGACACACGGGCAGTGTTAGGCTTAGGGCTCATGTTAGGCCTAGGATTAGTGGTAGTGGTAGGGGTAGGCCGAGGGTTAGAGGTAGGTGTCACGGAAAAACTCCGGTTAGTCCTAGCACTCGGAACAGGTGTAGGGCTGGTTTCGGGTGTGGCTAAGGGTGGGTCCAGGGTGATTTCGTGGGACACAGGTTAGTGTTCTGGCTAACGGTAGGACAAGGTGTACTGGTCGGGGACGGGCAAATGCTAGGCTTCGGACTAGAGTGAGCACTGGGCGTTGGTCTAGGCCGTGCTAGAACTAGTGGGAGCGGTAGGTGTAGCGCTGGGGTAGGCATAGGGCAAGAGGTGGGTGTTGGGGTAAACCTAGGAGTAGGCCTAGGCCCAGGAGTTGGAGCTGTGACTAGGGGTAGGGATGGGGGTGGGCCTATGGTTAGTTGTAGCTGTAGGGCCAGCGGTAGGGGTAGGACTAGAGGTAGTGCTAAGCGTAGGCCTAGGGCGAGGGGGAGTGCTCGGGGTAGGGTTAGGTGAAGGGCTAGTGGTTGGCAGAGGCCTACGGGCAGTGTTAGTGTTAGGGCTCATGTTAGGCCTAGAATTAGTTGTAGTGGTAGGGGTTGGCCGAGGGCTAGGGGCAGGTGTCATGGGAGGGCTCCGGTTAGTCCTAGGACTTGAAACAGGTGTAGGGCTGGATTCGGGTGTGGCTAAGTGTGGGTCCAGGGTGATTCCGTAGGACACGGGTTAGTCCTCTGGCTAACGGTAGGGCAAGGTGTACTGTTCGGTGACGGGCAAGTCTAGGCCTCGGACTAGAGTGAGCACCTGGCGTTGGTCTAGGGCCCGAGATAGGGCTAGTGGGAGCGGTAGGCGTAGCGCTGGGGTAGGCATAGGGCAAGAGGTGGGTGTCGGGGTAAACCTAGGAGTAGGCCTAGGGCCAGGAGTTGGAGCTGTGGCTAGGGGTAGAGATGGGGGTGTGCCTATGAGTAGGGGTAGCTGTAGGGCTAGGGGTAGGGGTAGGAATAGAGGTAGTGCTAGGCGCAGGCCTAGGGCGAGGGGGAGAGCTCGGGGTAGGGTTAGGTGAAGGGCTAGTGGTTGGCAGAGGCCTACGGGCAGTGTTAGTGTTAGGGCTCATGTTAGGCCTAGAATTAGTTGTAGTGGTAGGGGTTGGCCGAGGGCTAGGGGCAGGTGTCACGGGAGGGCTCCGGTTAGTCCTAGGACTTGAAACAGGTGTAGGGCTGGATTCAGGTGTGGCTAAGTGTGGGTCCAGGGTGATTCCGTAGGACACGGGTTAGTCCTCTGGCTAACGGTAGGGCAAGGTGTACTGTTCGGTGACGGGCAAGTGCTAGGCCTTGGACTAGAGTGAGCACCTGGCATTGGTCTAGGGCCCTAGCTAGGGCTAGTGGGAGCGGTAGGTGTAGCGCTGGGGTAGGCATAGGGCAAGAGGTGGGTGTCGGGGAAAACCTAGGAGTAGTCCTAGGGATAGGAATTGGAGCTCTGGCTAGGCGTAGTGATGGGGGTTGGCCTATGGTTAGGGGTAGCTGTAGGGACAGGTGTAGGGGTAGGACTAGAGGTAGTGCTAGGCGTAGGCCTAGGGCGAGGGGGATTGCTCGGGGTAGGGTTAGGTGAAGTGCTAGTGGTTGGCAGAGGCACACGGGCAGTGTTAGGGTTAGGGCTCCTGTTAGGCCTAGGATTAGTGGTAGTGGTAGGGGTTGGCCGAGGGTTAGCAGTAGGTGTGACGGGAAAACTCCGGTTAGTCCTAGGACTCGGAACAGGTGTAGGGCTGGTTTCGGGTGTGGCTAAGGGTGGGTCCAGGGTGATTTCGTGGGACACAGGTTAGTGTTCTGGCTAACGGTAGGGCAAGGTGTACTGGTCGGGGACGGGCAAATGCTAGGCTTCGGACTAGAGTGAGCACTGGGCGTTGGTCTAGGGCCGAGCTAGAACTAGTGGGAGCGGTAGGTGTAGCGCTGGGGTAGGCATAGGGCAAGAGGTGGGTGTTGGGGTAAACCTAGGAGTAGGCCTAGGGTCAGGAGTTGGAGCTGTGGCTAGGGGTAGGAATGGGGTGGGCCTATGGTTAGGTGTAGCTGTAGGGCCAGGGGTAGGGGTAGGACTAGATGTAGTGCTAGGCGTAGGTCTAGGGCGAGGGGGAGTGCTCGGGGTAGGGTGAGTTGAAGGGCTAGTGGTTGGCAGAGGCCCACGGGCAGTGTTAGTTTTAGGGCTCATGTTAGGCCTAGGATTAGTGGTAGTGGTAGGGTTTGGCCGAGGGCTAGGGGTAGGTGTCACGGGAGGGCTCCGTTTAGTCCTAGGACTCGGAAAAGGTGTAGGGCTGGATTCGGGTGTGGCTAAGGGTGGGTCCAGGGTGATTCTGTAGGACACTAGTTAGTGCTCTGGCTAACGGTAGGGCAAGGTGTACTGGTCAGCAACGGGCAAGTGCTAGGCCTCGGACTAGAGTGAGCACTGGGCGTTGGTCTAGGGCCGAGCTAGAACTAGTGGGAGCGGTAGATGTAGCGCTGGGGTAGGCATAGGGCAAGAGGTGGGTGTCGGGATAATCCTAGGAGTAGTCCTAGGGCCAGGAGTTGGAGCTGTGGCTAGGGGTAGTGATGGGGGTGGGCCTATGGTTAGGGGTAGCTGTAGGGCCAGGGATAGGGGTAGGACTAGAGGTAGTGCTAGGCGTAGGCCTAGGGCGAGGGGGAGTGCTCGGGGTAGTGTTAGGTGAAGTGCTAGTTGTTGGCAGAGGCCCACGGGCAGTGTTAGTGTTAGGGCTCATGTTAGGCCTATGATTAGTGGTAGTGGTAGGGGTTGGCCGAGGGCTAGGGGTAGGTGTCACGGGAGGGCTTTGTTTAGTCCTAGGACTCCGAACAGATGTAGGGCTGGATTCGGGTGTGGCTAAGGGTGGGTCCAGGGTGATTCCGTAGAACACTAGTTAGTGCTCTGGCTAAAGGTAGGGCAAGGTGTACTGGTCAGCAACGGGCAAGTGCTAGGCCTCGGACTAGAGTGAGCACTGGGCGTTGGTCTAGGGCCGAGCTAGAACTAGTGGGAGCGGTAGGTGTAGCGCTGGGGTAGGCATAGGGCAAGAGGTGGGTGTCGGGGTAAACCTCGGAGTAGGCCTAGGGCCAGGAGGTGGAGCTGTGGCTAGGGGTAGTGATGGGGGTTGGCCTATGGTTAGGGGTAGCTGTAGGGCCAGGTGTAGGGGTAGGACTAGAGGTAGTGCTAGGCGCAGGCCTTGGGCGAGGGGGAGTGCTCGGGGTAGGGTTAGGTGAAGTGCTAGTGGTTGGCAGAGGCACACGGGCAGTGTTAGGCTTAGGGCTCATGTTAGGCCTAGGATTAGTGGTAGTGGTAGGGGTAGGCCGAGGGTTAGAGGTAGGTGTCACGGAAAAACTCCGGTTAGTCCTAGCACTCGGAACAGGTGTAGGGCTGGTTTCGGGTGTGGCTAAGGGTGGGTCCAGGGTGATTTCGTGGGACACAGGTTAGTGTTCTGGCTAACGGTAGGGCAAGGTGTACTGGTCGGGGACGGGCAAATGCTAGGCTTCGGACTAGAGTGAGCACTGGGCGTTGGTCTAGGCCGTGCTAGAACTAGTGGGAGCGGTAGGTGTAGCGCTGGGGTAGGCATAGGGCAAGAGGTGGGTGTTGGGGTAAACCTTGGAGTAGGCCTAGGGCCAGGAGTTGGAGCTGTGACTTGGGGTAGGGATGGGGGTGGGCGTATGGTTAGTTGTAGCTGTAGGGCCAGCGGTAGGGGTAGGACTAGAGGTAGTGCTAAGCGTAGGCCTAGGGCGAGGGGGCGTGCTCGGGGTAGGGTTAGGTGAAGGGCTAGTGGTTGGCAGAGGCCTACGGGCAGTTTTAGTCTTAGGGCTCATGTTAGGCCTAGAATTAGTTGTAGTGGTAGGGGTTGGCCGAGGGCTAGGCCAGGTGTCACGGGAGGGCTCCGGTTAGTCCTAGGAGTTGAAACAGGTGTAGGGCTGGATTCGGGTGTGGCTAAGTGTGGGTCCAGGGTGATTCAGTAGGACACGGGTTAGTCCTCTGGCTAACGGTAGGGCAAGGTGTACTGTTCGGTGACGGGCAAGTGCTAGGCCTCGGACTAGAATGAGCACCTGGCGTTGGTCTAGGGCCCGAGATAGGGCTAATGGGAGCGGTAGGCGTAGCGCTGGGGTAGGCATAGGGCAAGAGGTGGGTGTCGGGGTAAACCTAGGAGTAGGCCTAGGGCCAGGAGTTGGAGCTGTAGCTAGGGGTAGGGATGGGGGTGTGCCTATGGGTAGGGGTAGCTGTAGGGCCAGGTGTAGGGGTAGGACTAGAGGTAGTGGTAGGCGTAGGCCTAGGGCGAGGAGGACTGCTCGGGGTAGAGTTAGGTGAAGTGCTAGTGGTTGGCAGAGGCCCACGGGCAGTGTTAGGGTTAGGGCTCATGTTAGGCCTAGGATTAGTGGTAGGTGTAGGGGTTGGCCGAGGCTTAGGAGTAGGTGTCACGGGAAAACTCCGGTTAGTCCTAGGACTCGGAACAGGTGTAGGGCTGGTTTCGGGTGTGGCTAAGGGTGGGTACAGGGTGATTTCGTGGGACACAGGTTAGTGTTCTGGCTAACGGTAGGGCAAGGTGTACAGGTCGGCGACGGGCAAGTGCTAGGCCTCGGACTAGAGTGAGCACTGGGCGTGGTCTAGGGCCCGAGCTAGAGCTAGTGGGAGCGGTAGGCGTAGCGCTGGGGTAGGCATAGGGCAAGAGGTGGGTGTCGGGGTAAACCGAGGAGTAGGCCTAGGGCCAGGAGTTGGAGCTGTGGCTAGGGGTAGGGATAGGGGTGTGCCTATGGGTAGGGGTAGCTGTAGGGCCAGGTGTAGGGGTAGGACTAGAGGTAGTGCTAGGCGTAGGCCTAGGGCGAGAGGGAGTGCTCGGGGTAGGGTTAGGTGAAGTGCTAGTGGTTGGCAGAGGCACACAGGCAGTGTTAGGGTTAGGGCTCATGTTAGGCCTAGGATTAGTGGTAGTGGTAGGGGTTGGCCGAGGGTTAGGGGTAGGTGTCTCGGGAAAACTCCGGTTAGTCCTAGGACTCGGAACAGGTGTAGGGCTGGTTTCGGGTGTGGCTTAGGGAAGGTCTAGGGTGATTTCGTGGGACACAGGTTAGTGTTCTGGCTAACGGTAGGGCAAGGTGTACTGGTCGGGGACGGGCAAATGCTAGGCTTCGGACTAGAGTGAGCACTGGGCGTTGGTCTAGGGCCGAGCTAGAACTAGTGGGAGCGGTAGGTGTAGCGCTGGGGTAGGCATAGGGCAAGAGGTGGGTGTTGGGGTAAACCTAGGAGTAGGCCTAGAGCCAGGAGTTGGAGCTGTGGCTAGGGGTAGCGATGGGTGTGGGCCTATGGTTAGTTGTAGCTGTAGGGCCAGGGGTAGGGGTAGGACTAGAGGTAGTGCTAGGCGTAGGCCTAGGGCAAGGGGGAGTGCTCGGGGTAGGGTTAGTTGAAGGGCTAGTTGTTGGCAGAGGCCCCGGACAGTGTTAGTGTTAGGGCTCATGTTAGGCCTAGGATTAGTGGTAGTGGTAGTGGTTGGCCGAGGGCTAGGGGTAGGTGTCACGGGAGGGCTCCGTTTAGTCCTAGGACTCGAAACAGGTGTAGGGCTTGATTCGGGTGTGGCTAAGGGTGAGTCCAGGGTGATTCCGTAGGACACGGGTTAGTGCTATGGCTAACGGTAGGGCAAAGTGTACTGGTCGGTGACGGTCAAGTGCTAGGCCTCGGACTGGAGTGAGCACTGGGCGTTGATCTAGGGCCCGAGCTAGGGCTAGTGGGAGCGGTAGGCGTAGCGCTGCTGTAGGCATAGGGCAAGAGGTGGGTTTCGGGGTAAACCTAGGAGTAGGCCTAGGGCCAGGAGTTGGAGCTGTGGCTAGGGGTAGGGATGGGGATGGGCCTATGGTTAGGTGTAGCTGTAGGGCCAGGGGTAGGGGTAGGACTGGAGGTAGTGCTAGGCGTAGGCCTAGGGCGAGTGGGAGTGCTCGGGGTAGGGTTAGGTTAAGGGCTAGCGGTTGGCAGAGGCCCACGGGCAGTGTTAGTGTTAGGGCTCATGTTAGGCCTAGGATTAGTGGTAGTGGTAGGGGTTGGCCGAGGGCTAGGGGTAGGTGTCAAGGGAGGGCTCCGTTTAGTCCTAGGACTCGGAACAGGTGTAGGGCTGGATTCGGGTGTGCCTAAATGTGGGTCCAGGTGATTCCGTAGGACACGGGTTAGTCCTCTTGCCAACGGTAGGGCAAGGTGTACTGGTCGGTGACGGGCAAGTGCTAGGCCTAGGACTAGAGTGAGCACCTGGCGTTGGTCTAGGGCCCGAGCTAGGGCTAGTGGGAGCAGTAGGTGTAGCCCTCGGGTAGGCATAGGGCAAGAGGTGGGTGTCGGGGTAAACCTAGGAGTAGTCCTAGGGCCAGGAGTTGTAGCTGTGGCTAGGGGTAGTGATGGGGGTGGGCCTATGTTTAGGGGTAGCTGAAAGGCCAGGGGTAGGGGTAGGACTAGAGGCAGTGCTAGGCGTAGGCCTAGGGCGAGGGGGAGTGCTCGGGGTAGGGTTAGGTGAAGTTCTAGTGGTTGGCAGAGGCCCACGGTCAGTGTTAGTGTTAGGTCTCATGTTAGGCCTAGGATTAGTTGTAGTGGTAGGGGTTGGCCGAGGGTTAGGGGTAGGTGTCAAGGGAGGGCTCCGGTTAGTCCTAGGACTCGGAACAGGTGTAGGGCTGGATTCGGGTGTGGTTAAGGGTGGGTACAGGGTGATTTCGTGGGACACAGGTTAGTGTTCTGGCTAACGGTAGGGCAAGGAGTACAGGTCGGCGATGGGCAAGTGCTAGGCCTCGGATTAGAGTGAGCACTGGGCGTTGGTCTAGGGCTTGAGCTAGGGCTAGTGGGAGCGGTAGGCGTAGCGCTGGGGTAGGCATAGGGCAAGAGGTGGGTGTCGGGGTAAACCTAGGAGTAGGCCTAGGGCCAGGAGTTGGAGCTGTGGCTAGGGGTAGGGATGGGGGTGGGCCTATGGGTAGGGGTAGCTGTGGGGCCAGGGGTAGGTGTAGGACTAGAGGTAGTGCTAGGGGTAGTCCTAGGGCGAGGGGTAGTGCTCGGGGTAGTTTTAGGTGAAGGGCTAGTGGTTGGCAGAGGCACACGGGCAGTGTTACGGTGAGGGTTCATGTTAGGCCTAGGATTAGTGGTAGTGGTAGGGGTTGGTCGAGGGTTAGGGGTAGGTGTCAAGGGAGGGCTCCGGTTAGTCCTAGGACTCGGAACAGGTGTAGGGCTGGTTTCGGGTGTGGCTAAGGGTGGGTCCAGGGTGATTTCGTGAGACACAGGTTAGTGTTCTGGCTAACGGTAGGGCAAGGTGTACTGGTCGGTGACGGGCAATTGCTAGGCCTCGGACTAGAGTGAGCACCTGACGTTGGTCTAGGGCCCGAGCTAGGGCTAGTGGGAGCGGTAGGTGTAGCGCTGGGGTAGGCATAGGGCAAGAGGTGGGTGTCGGGGTAAACCTAGGAGTAGTCCTAGGGCCAGGAGTTGGAGCTGTGGCTAGGGGTAGTGATGGGGGTGGGCCTATGGTTAGGGGTAGCTGTAGGGCCAGGGGTAGGGGTAGGACTAGAGGTAGTGCTAGGCGTAGGCCTAGGGCGTGGGGGAGTGCTCGGGGTAGTGTTAGGTGAAGTGCTATTGGTTGGCCTAGGCCCACAAGCAGTGTTAGTGTTAGGGCTCATGTTAGGCCTAGGATTAGTTGTAGTGGTAGGGGTTGGCCGAGGGCTAAGGGTAGGTGTCACGGGAGGGCTCCGTTTAGTCCTAGGACTCCGAACAGATGTAGGGCTGGATTCGGGTGTGGTTAAGGGTGGGTCCAGGGTGATTCCGTAGGACACTAGTTAGTGTTCTGGCTAACGGTAGGGCAAGGTGTACTGGTCAGCAACGGGCAAGTGCTAGGCCTCGGACTAGAGTGAGCACTGGGCGTTGGTCTAGGGCTGAGCTAGAACTAGTGGGAGCGGTAGGTGTAGCGCTGGGGTAGGCATAGGGCAAGAGGTGGGTGTTGGGGTAAACCTAGGAGTAGGCCTAGGGCCAGGAGTTGGAGCTGTGACTAGGGGTAGGGATGGGGGTGGGCCTATGGGTAGGGGTAGCTTTAGGGCCAGGGGTAGGGGTAGGACTAGAGGTAGTGCTAGGCGCAGGCCTTGGGCGAGGGGGAGTGCTCGGGGTAGGGTTAGGTGAAGTGCTAGTGGTTGGCAGAGGCACACGGGCAGTGTTAGGCTTAGGGCTCATGTTAGGCCTAGGATTAGTGGTAGTGGTAGGGGTAGGCCGAGGGTTAGAGGTAGGTGTCACGGAAAAACTCCGGTTAGTCCTAGCACTCGGAACAGGTGTAGGGCTGGTTTCGGGTGTGGCTAAGGGTGGGTCCAGGGTGATTTCGTGGGACACAGGTTAGTGTTCTGGCTAACGGTAGGGCAAGGTGTACTGGTCGGGGACGGGCAAATGCTAGGCTTCGGACTAGAGTGAGCACTGGGCGTTGGTCTAGGCCGTGCTAGAACTAGTGGGAGCGGTAGGTTTAGCGCTGGGGTAGGCATAGGGCAAGAGGTGGGTGTTGGGGTAAACCTAGGAGTAGGCCTAGGGCCAGGAGTTGGAGCTGTGACTAGGGGTAGGGATGGGGGTGGGCCTATGGTTAGTTGTAGCTGTAGGGCCAGCGGTAGGGGTAGGACTAGAGGTAGTGCTAAGCGTAGGCCTAGGGCGAGGGGGCGTGCTCGGGGTAGGGTTAAGTGAAAGGCTAGTGGTTGGCAGAGGCCTACGGGCAGTGTTAGTGTTAGGGCTCATGTTAGGCCTAGAATTAGTTGTAGTGGTAGGGGTTGGCCGAGGGCTAGGGGCAGGTGTCACGGGAGGGCTCCGGTTAGTCCTAGGACATGAAACAGGTGTAGGGCTGGATTCGGGTGTGGCTAAGTGTGGGTCCAGGGTGATTCCGTAGGACACGGGTTAGTCCTCTGGCTAACGGTAGGGCAAGGTGTACTGTTCGGTGACGGGCAAGTGCTAGGCCTCGGACTAGAGTGAGCACCTGGCGTTGGTCTAGGGCCCGAGATAGGGCTAGTGGGAGCGGTAGGCGTAGCGCTGGGGTAGGCATAGGGCAAGAGGTGGGTGTCGGGGTAAACCTAGGAGTAGGCCTAGGGCCAGGAGTTGGAGCTGTGGCTAGGGGTAGGGATGGGCGTGGCCTATGGGTAGGGGTAGCTGTAGGGCCAGGGGTAGGCGTAGGACTAGATGTAGTGCTAGGCGTAGGCCTAGGGCGAGGGGGAGTGCTCGGGGTAGGGTTAGGTGAAGTGCTAGTGGTTGGCAGAGGCACACGGGCAGTGTTAGGCTTAGGGCTCATGTTAGGCCTAGGATTAGTGGTAGTGGTAGGGGTAGGCCGAGGGTTAGAGGTAGGTGTCACGGAAAAACTTTGGTTAGTCCTAGGACTCGGAACAGGTGTAGGGCTGGTTTCGGGTGTGGCTAAGGGTGGGTCCAGGGTCATTTCGTGGGACACAGGTTAGTGTTCTGGCTAACGGTAGGACAAGGTGTACAGGTCGGCGACGGGGAAGTGCTAGGTCTCCGACTAGAGTGAGCACTGGGCGTGGTCTAGGGCCCGAGCTAGGGCTAGTGGGAGGGGTAGGCGTAGCGCTGGGGTAGGAAAAGGCAAGAGGTGGGTGTCGGGGTAAACTTAGGAGTAGGCCTAGGGCCAGGAGTTGGAGCTGTGGCTAGGGGTAGGGATGGGGGTGTGCCTATGGTTAGGTGTAGCTGTAAGGCCAGGGGTAGGGGTAGGACTAGAGGCAGTGCTAGGCGTAGGCCTAGGGCGAGGGGGAGTGCTCGGGGTAGGGTTAGGTGAAGTGCTAGTGGTTGGCAGAGGCCCACGGGCAGTGTTAGTGTTAGGTCTCATGTTAGGCCTAGGATTAGTGATAGTGGTAGGGGTTGGCCGAGGGTTAGGGGTAGGTGTCAAGGGAGGGCTCCGGTTAGTCCTAGGACTCGGAACAGGTGTAGGGCTGGATTCGGGTGTGGCTAAGGGTGGGTACAGGGTGATTTCGTGGGACACAGGTTAGTGTTCTGGCTAACTGTAGGGCAAGGAGTACAGGTCGGCGATGGGCAAGTGCTAGGCCTCGGATTAGAGTGAGCACTGGGCGTTGGTCTAGGGCTTGAGCTAGGGGTAGTGGGAG